>NC_091127.1:22077890-22677890 GCF_040183065.1 Periplaneta americana | reverse complement strand
TGATTTCTTAGTCAGAGTGCTCGGCGACTCACAGCAGAAATTCTCAAGAAAATCGAGTATTTTTGGGAGGGGTACATAACAACCCTTTCCGCTGTGAATTCATGCGAATTTCATTCGTATTAAAGAAAATCTTATTCCTAATCCATCTCCCAAGTTTTATGACTTCATCTCAAAAATACCTGTGAATAATTAAATTAATAAAATTATTAATTTTTGTTCCGACGGTTGAAAATCGCTTGCTACGTGTGGCGGTCGCAGCGTTCGCAGTGTTCGCGAGGCTTCATAACGATGAGTGCTCTCAAACGTCCGTTTCCCTGACCTTGATTGCGCAACATTCTGTACGACGGGAGAGCCTACCTGCTGAGCTCCTTTGTTCTGGTGGTTATTTTTTATTAAAAACTGACATGATATTTAAGTCAACATTCTGAAATTTTCACAGTGGAATCACTATATCCCCTAAATAATTAAACACATGTTTTTCCGTCTGTAAAAATGAATTGCATTTTGTGTTCTATATTGTTTTTAATTATTTTACGGTGGGTAACTATTTAAGAAATTATATATATATATATATTTTCATTTTAAGGGCGTTTATAAACAGAGCTCTCCTTTTTCGAATTGCATTGAAATCAATTTTCCATCTTCTTTTACATAGTAAGAAACCTTCAATGAATGAAACCGTGTTCTTTCTTAAACCAATATTTTAAATTCTGATTCCTGCCGAACTATGAAATATGTACATACAGTATTGCTTGAAATTCATATTAAAGGTTCAAAAATATACTTTGTGCGAGATCGTGCGTATTTGCTTGGTTTCCGCACAAAACCAATCCGCGGAAAGTCTAAAATTCCACAGTATTCCCAACCTAACACATAACAATTTCCCTCTTCTTACCGCTTAAGCGCGACATTCATTTTACTGCTTTAGGCTTTTAACATATTACTTTTAGAGACGTTTAACATAGTAATAATTATACATTGGAAACTTACCACTGCAATTTTACCTAAATTGTAATGTCAATTATTGTTTTTTAAATATTTGCAAAAATTCTAATCTTGAAATACAGATGTTCCCGGCCCCACAATACTTTTGATTTATCGTACTTCGTATAATAGGAAGGCAGAAAGTTCTGACAGCGAAATCGACAACAAATAAACGGAGATTTGTAATAAATAAAAACGATGTTGAAATAGGATTCTGCTGAATAGTTCTTTCTGCCACATTCATCCCACCATTGTGTCATTATTGTCATATCACCATCTCACCGTATCTGAATAGCTTCTACATTTTAAAAAGGATGTTACATAAAGAATTGACATCATTATATGACAACACGTCATAGCTTCCTGCCTTTAGAGCTAACTCAAACCCCAATAACAAAAAGGAAAAAAAAAAAAATCCCTACACCAATACACAGATATTGGAAACCGCTATGAAAAACAACAGACTTGCATGGAATATTCCAGCCCTCGTTAATGAGGGTGTTCTGAAAAGAAGCGCGGATGTCATTTTGCCTCGGGATTCAATGTGTGGGTCTCCTCGTCATCTCTGGACATCAATTCATGATTTATGAGTTTGCTGAGCCATTACTCTATGTCGTATTTTGATTACATACGTGAACCACGCATTTCAAGTATTCGGCCAGCGATTTCCACGCGTAAATTATGTTCTTTTTTCATCTGATTTTATTTTATTGCTGCGCAACCAACAATCAGTCCAAATTTGGATCGAGAGACTGGTTTACGAATAATGATTCTGTAAAATTATATTTGCTTTTCTTTTCATCTGAGTTCAGAACAAGTGCTTCATAACACAGAGTCATTAGATAGAATGTGGCGGTTTCGAGATCGCCGTCATAGAGGTCTTTATGAAGACTATTACACTTTTATTACGTCGTACTACTTTTGACCAACAAAACTGTACGGAACGCTGTGTTTCAGCCAGTTCTAAAATTTTTATAACCTCCCTAGCATTTGTTTGTTTTTATCACCTCCCTAGCATTTGTTTCTTTGTTTTTCAACATTGTACTTTCAATAATTAAGGGGAGGCAGAGGTGAATATTTCAAAATCCACAAAATTTATCTGATTTGTTTTAAATTGATCATGGATACTAAGTATGTTATTAGTAATGGACATACCAAGTTTCAACTTTCTAAATACAATAGTTCTGTAAATATTAATAATTTTATAAAACTTTATATCGTTTGATATAGAATGCTCCATGCACCATATTGTAAGAAATTTTCAATATTTCTTTTTATTTATATGTTCAGAGAAGGTATATAAATAATGATAAGTATTAGTTTATTATGGGAATAATACAGTTATCTTGGTTTTAATTTCATACTTTTAAGGGCACAAAATCAAAAACTAACATCGGAATATGAAAATAAAGATAATAAAAATGGAAAAAACCAAATTTTCATTTTTTCTTCAGTTTTGTTCGAAAATTTCACCTCTGCCTCCCCTTAAAATGATTCATGTTCATTTCATTATCTTTAATTTAAACTTTTCTATAATTTATCTTAGTGAATAGAGTGCAATGCAGTAAACTGAATATTCTAACTTTGTTGCAGATTTTCGAAATTGTTAAGTCTTGTTTCTCTTGAAATTTGTACATTCATACATACATACATACATACATACATACATACATACATACATACATACATACATACATATTCCATAATTGGGCGATCAAGGGCTTTGTACGCTATTTCTTTCCCTTTTCAAGAGGTGGAGAAGTTCAAATATCTGGGAGCAACAGTAACAAATATAAATGACACTCGGGAGGAAATTAAACACAGAATAAATATGGGAAATGCCTGTTATTATTCGGTTGAGAAACTTTTATCATCCAGTCTGCTGTCGAAAAATCTGAAAGTTAGAATTTATAAAACAGTTATATTACCGGTTGTTCTTTATGGTTGTGAAACTTGGACTCTCACTTTGAGAGAGGAACATAGATTAAAGGTGTTTGAGAATAAGGTGCTTAGGAAAATATTTGGGGCTAAGAGGGATGAAGTTACAGGGGAATGGAGAAAGTTACAGAACACAGAACTGCACGCATTGTATTCTTCACCTGACATAATTAGGAACATTAAATCCAGACGTTTGAGATGGGCAGGGCATGTAGCACGTATGGGCGAATCCAGAAATGCATATAGAGTGTTAGTTGGGAGGCCGGAGGGAAAAAGACCTTTAGGGAGACCGAGACGTAGGTGGGAGGATAATATTAAAATGGATTTGAGGGAGGTGGGATATGATGATAGAGAATGGATTAATCTTGCTCAGGATAGTGACCAATGGCGGGCTTATGTGAGGGCTGCAATGAACCTCCGGGTTCCTTAAAAGCCAGTAAGTAAGTAAGTATGTATTTCTTTCCACCTTCGGTTAGATTTCTTAAGAATACGCATAGAGAAATGTAGTGCTTTCTAGGCTTTCCTTGTAGTATTAATCACTTCTTCCTCCCAAGCCAGTTAAAATTTTAGGTGTTTTTGTACCATATCATAAATGTAGTAACAGTTGACGTTTCGGGGCTGTACCTATAAGTTATCTGCTTTATTTTATGACTGAAAGCAAGAAAAGGAAAAGTAGGTAGTGAATAGCAACGGGTCTATAAGTTATACTTCCTTTTCTCGTTTCCTCGGAAGATGGAGACGATAGTTGTCTCCGAAACGTATGATGTTTTTAAGTCTATGGCACGATGAAAACCTCTAATATTTCAGACGATATATCATAGGCCTGTTCTTTATTTAAAAAGACTGGAATTTGTTTGATACTCGTATTTCTGAACGTGATTTTCGGAGTGGACTATAACCGTCTGCTTAATCGTGTGGACGAAACTAGGTGGTGACTCCGGGAATGAATCAGTTTCGTCGTCGTCGTCGGCTGATGCGGAAGACGCCAACCAGGGGATGGGGATGATACGTGACGGGGTTGACAAATTGTGTAGCGTCGGCACCTGAGCGAAAGGTCAGCCCTCGTGGCACGCAAAAGGTCACGCGGCGTCATACACCTGTAACAGCTACACCAGCACCACCCTCACCTTTTGTAATGAGACGCAGGAGCTTGGGACATGAGCGTTCTATGTGACAGATGTCACAGTAACCAGCGATACAGATTCTACAAAGAAATTTACTTAGAGAATTTGGGAGAATTCACGTATTTAACGCACCCAGATTATGAGAAATATTTATATGTTTTTTTTTTTTTTTTTTTTGTGTATGTGTATTATTACTGGGTCCATTGCGAAAGTCTTTTAGTGCCTCTTAAGGAAACGTAATTAGTAACTCTAGCTATTTAGCTTTTCGTTTTTAACATTTGTCCTCATGTCACACAATACATACTCGCTCACACAACCATATCACACTCTCCATTCCTGAACACAATAGTAATATGCGTTACAAGAGCGGTATGTTGAAGTTTTCATGTTCGAGGAAAAGTTTGAAAAAGCGAAACGTAGTTGAGCTTTTTTAATTTCCCAGAATTGAAAGAAAACATACCGCTCGTGTATCGTACATTATTTTGTGCGAAGATCGTTTATTACATACCTGAAAGAGGAATTTCTAAATAGTTGCAATGAAATCTCCATCTTGGTTTCTGTTCAGTGACGGCAATTTTGGAAAACAAAAATATCTATCTTCAACATTGTTGCTTTAAAATGTTTTCTGTGTTTACTATACTCCAGCAGGCCGTGATATACGTCTGTCTTTTTTTCCCCCAGTCTATAAATGCGAACTTAAAACAAACGGCTTCCTTAATGTTACATGCATCACGAAATGCAGTAACTTAGTGGAGTTGTAGAGTTTCCTTAATTTTGGAAATATTTAAAAATAATAATTAACAGTGCAAATTAGGTGAAATTGCAGTGGTAAGTTTCCAATTTATAATTATTACTATATTGAACGTCTCTAAAAATAATATGTTAAAAACCTAAAGCAGTAAAATGAATATGTCACTTAAGCGGTAAGAAGAGGGAAATTGTTATGTGTGTTCGGTTGGGAATACTGAATGTGGAATTTTAGACTTACCGCGGGTTGGTTTTGTGCGGAAAGCAAGCAAATACGCACGATCTCGCACAAAACATCCTCCTGCTCTTCATTTCCACCGTCTCTTTAGCTTATCTCTGAAACTCTCTACCAGAGGATGTCAGAGACTGTCGGACATTAGGGATAAACTAAAATTGCACTTTTTCAATTCAGATTCCTTTCAATTATAGGCTAAGAGACAGTTTTGTAATAATATATCCTTTTTTGTTCACCAACACTGAATTTTTTGATCGACTAATGAATTTAATATCATAGCCTTTTATTGTGGGTTTTATTTAATTTGTTTTATTATATTACATTCCATTTGTTGTATTTTGCCTTACGTTTTTTCTTTTAACTATTTGTACTAATTGAGTTGCTTATGGCAGCCGTGGCGAAAATGCGACTCACGAGAAAATTGTGGAGTCACTGGAGTCAAACTCCGTTCCACTTGTATTTGTCTCTGATCTGCGAGTGGCGTATCGTCGCAATGTCTCTATCGAATACATATGCATCTACAAAAACGAAAGTTTCAATTAGGACGGGAAGACGCATTTTTTTGCTGCCAATGCGATGAGAATATTAAATGTATGATTTGTTCATAAGTATTACGAGGAAAACGGTTGTATAACATAAAACGGCATTATACTACATGTTACTCATGAAACATTAAAAGGTTAAGTGTTATTATTATTGTTATTATTATTATTATTATTATTATTACTATTATTATTATTATTATTATTATTATTATTATTATTATTATCGCTGTACGTCGATCTTTTTTCAGCAGATGTACGAATAATGCGATTAGGTCTTCAATTTAAACTCACAGATTTACAATGTGATATTAAATGAAAGCTAGATGTAAGGACTTGACAAATGTTTAACTTTTCAAATCTTTGCCAAAAAATAAATATCCGAAGCTTCGTTCTTTCGCTTGCTCTTTTGAAGCCATGTTCGCTACAACTTACGTTTGTGAAAAATTATTTTCATCAATGAAAATAGTAAAAACCAAATTTAGATCACGACTGAAAGACAAATACCTTCGTGATCAACTACGACTGGCAGTAAGTGACATAATTCCTGACTTTAAAACTCTGTCGCAGAGACATTCTGAAGACAGTTAATTTTAGCTTGTGATAATGTGTCCTGTTTCATTTTTCATTTCTTTCTTCGTTACACGTACTAAACATTATTTGTATAGTTGTACTGTATAAAACTGTATTTAAGTGCTTGACGTAAGGAAAATGAAAATCCGTTAATAAGTCAGACAGTTGCTTCATCTCCCCTTCGGTTGACCGCCTTCCTCCATTGGTGCTATCCACGTTGCAGGTTACACAGTGGCTCGGCGCAAGATGACATTTTCGTCACGGCTGGCTTATGGTAGATTCCAGTCTTTAGACATGTATTTTACTTTTTTTTCAATAGTATTATTTTCATTTACGTACGTAAATAATAGAAACTATATATATTTTTCTTGGTGCATCCGGAGTTCTCAAATAGCTATTTTTTCTATCCAAATATGTTGTTGAGTTTCGAAGCAGTTGATACTTTCAGGCGCCGGTCGTTCTTGTTCGGGTTGTTAACAAATATCAGACATCTAAATGTAGCAATATTCAATGGACAAATGACCCAAGATCACAGTGGAATAACACAGGACAAACACATATACAGGGTGTTAAAAATAACGTTTACAACGTTTCATGGATGATAGAGGAGGTAAAAACAAACCTCTGTTTTACGTGACAAGACTTTAGCAGATGCGCCGTTTTGCCGCTAGATGGCCTGAAGGAATAGATAACTTCACTTCCGTCACAACACACACTGGTTAGTTCTGTTTGTGCACGACCACCTTGTAAGGCCTTATCTGTTGCCTAACAACCTCCATGGTGATAATCATTTTGTTTTTCTACACGACGTCCTACCAGAACTTTTAGAAAATATCCCATTGAACATCAGAGAACGAATATGGTTTCAGCATGACGGTGCCCCTCCACACTTTGATCGTCGTATCAGGAACCACCTAAATGCTACATTCCCCAATCGCTGGATTGGCAGGGGTGGGCCGGTACCGTGGCCTCCTCGATCACCGGACCTAACCCCACTGGATTTCTTTTTGTGGGGAGACGTGAAATGTTTTGTGTAACAGACACCTATCGATACGGCAGAAGACTTAGTTACTCGCGTTGTTGAAGGTGAACATGTTATTAGAGACAATGTTGGCCTTTTTGAGCGTTGCAGACACTCCAGAGTACGAAGGTACCAGTTGTGCAATTCCTTCAATGAACGGCAGTTTGAACACCACATCTAAAACGACAATTGGTCTTGTTCTTTATGGATTATACTAACACTTACATACACAATAAACAGCGCATCTGCTAAAGTATTTGTTTTTACCTTCTCTATTACCCCTGTAACGTTGTAAACATTATTTTTAACACCTTGTATAAGGGACGCAAACACAGTCCTTATACAGGGACATCATTTTATTTTTACTAACATTTTTAATATTAACTTGCCTATACCTCTGGATCAACGCCGTTTGCTACCCCCTTCCACGACTGGAGTCCGATGATACTGGCGTAATATACAAACAAATCACTTTACTAGGTATAGGAGGGAAGAAAAGTAGTTCATCCATTTACGTAAACTAGGAAATATTGCGCTTTTGAATTTGATCATTTTCATTATTATTTTTTTTTTTTGTTTGATCAAAATACAGTACAGTATTAACAATGAGTGTTTTTACTCTCGAACTGAGCTGTCCATGTGGACGTATTCATTATGCAGTGTATATTATACTGTCTACAGCACATTAGCGTACAATATAGATAATGAAGTTAAATTAAAAAATAATCATAATATGGTTAATGAACACATTTTTTAAAATGGTGGCCGTTCATTTCGATACAGGCTTCAGTTCTAATGTGCATATTATCGCACTGTAGACTATTGTACCTAATCCCAATTATCAGTTTCGTTCTTCGTACTAGTAACTCATATTTAAATAATTCTGTACCTACTCTATAAAAGAGTACCTTACGTGCTGTAAATTCAATCTTCACTTCTGCCCGATCCGAAAAGATAAAATTACTCAGACATGCCATCTACTGTCCGTCCAAGTGGTTATGTCGTAGGGTCGTAGAAACTGAGGAAATCACGTGACAGTTAATTACTTAACGAGGCCCTTTTATTTAAGTTATTTTAAACAATTGTATGGGTATAATATTACGTAGACGTCCAATTCCTAACAGAAATTAATGTTCTCAGAAAAGAGCTAAGGCAGCCCAGCCACTAGCAGGCGAATAAAAGCTGGTGGGGGAAACCGGGATACGACGTAGGCAAATGGACGACCAGTACCTGTGCGAAAATTATTCAATATTGAAAGCTCTTTCGTCACTGGATAACGCGAACATATTTTTGGAACGTACTGTTTACTATGACCGTAAGGCTACTATGACTGTATATGCTGTCTTGGATCTGTGTGGAGGACGGTTGAACTTCATTAGTAGAAGGAGTGGGAGTGAAGTACATTCAAAAACTCGGGTACAATAAAAATTGAAGTAAAAATAAAATGATGTCCCTGTACAAGTGAGTTGAATCTTAATGTTCGTGTCGAGATTCGAATTCAAATTCTGCAAATTTTTAACCCGACAGGCTCCCACTTGGACCGCGTAATCAATTTTGTGTTTGTTTGATTGTCAGCGTAGTCAAATTAAAGCGCGCCGTGGATCCCCCTCTGCATTGTTCAGGTGTTGTAAACCCCTGATGACAGCTGATGGGTTATATCTTTGAATGGCAGGCCGCTACAAAAATGTCATGGAAACCGATCGAAAAGTGAATCTCCCAGGACTATGACTCGGCTAACTTTTTATTTAAAATTCTGTGACGCCACTCAGTGACAGAGGATTCCCATTATTTCCACCTTCATTGACGTAGAAAGCAATCCCCCATGCTTGTTTCACAGCATCCATGCGAGGATGACATTTGAGGCTTTAGAGAAGTTATCTAGGTCCCTTTGATTCTACCAAACAAAAAGTTGCGATAGTTTTTCAGATTTTGTATAATAGTTTGTGTTGGTTTTTTTTTTCAGTTATGTACGCTGAGATCACTCAATTTCACTAGCATTTATCGCGTTTTTAAGTATGCAAGTCAAATTCCATTTAAACCAACTTTTGATTTTTTATTATTTTAACGGAGAAGCTTTTACATGCTACTTTTATTTTACTGTCAGATAATTAAAAGTGTTAACTTCAAGCAAATTTGAGTATATACATTTATCGGCACAAAATTGATGTGATATTCTCTCTTCCGTTTCTCATTTTCTCGTACCACGTTGTATGAACAGGAAGTAGGCCGTATTATGTTACTGCAAAAATATTTTCCGAGATAAATGGAAATACCCCTTTTATACGCATAATTTACACATACGCAGTGAGTTATTTGAACCAGCTTTTCAATTGTTTTTCATTTTTATAGCAAAAGAGTTGTGTGGTTTTTAGTATTCGGTAATCTGACGTGAAACATCTGTGCTCGAGGTACAAGAGAGCAAATTTGTAAAGGTTTGACACGAAATGTTTACTTTCACGTCACTTGCAGTACTATGGAAACAAGACTGTAAGATGGAGTTTATGCCTCGAGGTTTTTCATACAATATTGGGTGTATGGATTATGTATATGCGGGAATGTGAAATAAAGTCACTAAAGTGTTAAAGAAAGTACATATTGCATTGTGAGTATAGCTTTTGATTCAATCATACAATGATTTCCTTAAATTCCCTGTCAGTTTATTGCCAAAGATTTTAAATTCAAGTATAGAGCTCCGTACAATAATTGCCGGTTTCTTTATTGCCAAGGATTTCAACGAGTTATTTAATTGTCCACAGTCATCGGTGCAAATTGAGTCTCTCTCTCTCCCTCTCTCTCTCCCTCTCTCTCTCCCTCTCTCTCTCCCTCTCTCTCTCTCAATGTATGAATGCAACAAATAATCTGATATTGTTGAAGTTAAAAATAATGATTGTAGTGGTAAAAAAGTGAAGGATTAAATCCAGGAGCATTCCTCATCTGTTCATTCTTTTATCACATGTGATTTAATTTAAGGTATACATAGACTCTTAGGATAAAAAACCCACATTTTTTCCTCAATGTCTTTCAAACTTTGGTGACATGATTCTTTTGAGTAAACTACGCAATTTATATGTAATTCAAACTTGAAAATAAAATTTGGGGAAGCAACAGTAACAAATATAATTGACACTCGGGAGGAAATTAAACATAGAATAAGTGCCTGTTATTGTTCGGTTAAGAAGGTTCTGTCATTTAGTCTGCTGTCAAAATGAAACAATTATAAAACAGTTATTTTACCGGTTGTTCTGTATGGTTGTGAAACTTGGACTCTCACTTTGAGAGAGGAACAGAGTTTAAGGGTGTTTGAGAATAAGGTTCTTAGGAAAATATTTGGAGCTAAGAGAGTTGAAGTTATAGGTGAATGGAGAAAGTTACACAACGCAGAACTGCACGCATTGTATTCTTCACCTGACATAATTAGAAGGATTAAATCCAGGAGCGTTCCTCATCTGTTCATTCCTTTATCACATGTGATTTACTTTAAGGTATACATAGACTCTTAGGATAAAAAACCACATTTTTTCCTTAATATCTTTCAAACTCTGGTGACATGATTCTTTTGAGTAAAGTACGCAATTTATATGTAATTCAGACTTGAAAATCAAATTTGGGGGAACAACAGTAACAAATATAAATGACACTCGGGAGGAAATTAAACACAGAATAAGTGCCTGTTATTATTCGGTTAAGAAGCTTTTGTCATCTAGTCTGCTGTCAAAAAATCTGAAAGAATTTATAAAACAGTTATATTACCGGTTGTTCTATATGGCTGTGAAACTTGCGCTCTGACTTTGAGAGAGGAACAGAGGTTAAGGGTATTTGAGAATAAGATTCTTACGAAAATATTTGGAGCTAAGAGGGTTGAACGTAGAGGAGAATGGAGAAAGTTATACAACGCAGAACTACAAGCATTGTATTCTTTACCTGACATAATTAGGAACATTAAAACCAGATATTATTTGAGATGGACAGGGCATGTAGCACGTATGGGCCAATCCAGAAATATGTATGAGTTTTAGTTGGAAGACCGGAGGGAAAAAGACTTTTGGGGGGACCGAGACGTACATGGGAGGATAATATAAAAATGGATTTGAAGGAGTTGGGATATGATGATGGAGACTGGATTAATCTTGGACAGATAGGGACCGATGGCGGGCTTATGTGAGGGCGGCAATGAACCTGCGGGTTCCTTAAAAGCCATAAGTAAGTAGACCAAGTACAAAGGTTATATGCATTCGAATTCCACTTGTCTTTTCTTTGTTAGATGCCGTGTTCTTTCAAATATAGGTCTGATGTGTTGAAATCCCTTCATTTACGGGGTTCTGCAAGACGGCTCTAAAGCCGTTCTTGTGTTGAAACTACTCCGCCATCCCCTTTTCCCATGCTCTGCAATTTCATCCACAAGCAACGAAGATTTTCCCGTCTTCACTGTTGTTTTAGTTGCATAAGTACAAGGAGTTCAACAAAGTTGGTTTCAGCTTAATTAATGCAGACCTTAGTATTGACTTGCACATCTTCCATGCAAGTTTGTTACGTGCTGTGCCTACTTTCTGTTCATGGAGGTCAGAGTACGTCCTAATCGAGTGCGATTTGCTGTAGATGTTACGTAAAACAATAATAAAATAAAATAATAGTAATAATAAGAGATGTGATAGTAAGGTAGGTGTCCCTGATATGGCCATGCTAAGGTTTGAGAATTTTTCTATCCGCCATTTTGAAAAAAAAATGTATACCACTTTTTTCTTACTCGTTCTCAGTCTAATGGACTTTCTTAAAACAATTTCCTTTCCCCATAAAAATAGCCTTAATTGTCCAAAAAAGTCCCAAATTCCAAAAGTCTACCTAGTGGCCATATCAGGAATATCTGCACATGCTATGGCCACCCTTGTTCCATGTTGTACAAATCGTGATTGTTTTCAGTTTGATAGCGCAGTTATGCTAAAATTAAATAATTTTAATATAAAATTAATAAACATGACACTCAATAATCTTTTTTATAATTCAAAAGTGTAGTCAAAACAGGTGTTTCCATAAAAAATTAAGTTTTTTTTTTTCTTAAAATACAAAATTTTTGCGTAATCCCAGCTATAAGGCATGTAAATTTGTCAGGCGAAAAAATAAAAGTGAAATGAAGCTGATATGGCCATGGTGCATTTGATATGGCCTTATCAGGAGCAGGTAAGCTTTCACGAAAATCGTTTGATTATGAACAACTCGTAAAAGATACGCCATCAACGACAACACCAATCAAGAGAACATTAAAAACTAAATGGAGTACTATGGTTTTCATCAAACAGAGCTTTGAAAAATATTCATAAAACGAAGGAGACATACCAGAGAAAAATAAGAAGATGTCACATGAAAACCGCAAAACAGGCAACTGACGCCATATTGCTCAACCTGACTGGATGCAAAACGGTCAAGTAACATACCAGGATGCCCTTTCACTGGATGCTGCAGAAATTTAGCGGATATTTTGGTTAACTAACTCACAATAGGGGGGTGGCCATATCAGGCACATGGCCATAACAGGAGCACCCACTTAGTAGTAGTAGTAATGTCCACCCTTGTGGACTAACGGTGAACATGACTGACCGTGAAACAAGCAGCCCAGATTAAAATCCTGGTTGGGATAAGTTATTTGGTTGAGGATTTTCTGAGGTTTTCCTTGAATCTATTAAGAACAAATAACCTACTGGGTAACATTCGATGCTGGATCCTGGATATACTCGTATTTCATTGTCGTTACCTTCATCTCACTGAGGCGCTAGATAAGCATCGCAGTTTATAAAACGTTGTAAAATAAAATAATAATAATAATAGTAATAATAATAATAATAATAATAATAATAATAATAATAATGTACGATAATATGGAAAAGAAATTATCACTACATATTTATTGCAAGTTCGCTACCTTCATCGATGTGCTCTCAAAAATGTCAAAATTGATTATAGGCCTATACGAGGGTCATACTGAAAGTCATGAGCAACCCATTGTTATAAATCTTCATTTTTATTTTTTAGACAAACCAGGTACATCATCTGAATCTACAGACTTTTCTGTCACTTTTCAACATAGTCTCTATTTCTTGCACACATTTTTCCCACCGTTCTGTAAGTTTGAAAATTCCCTTGCTGTAGAAGTCTGTTTCATCTTCCCGAAGACACTGACGCACTGCTTTCCGGATGTCCTCCAGCGACTCATAGCGTTGGCCTCGCAGCTGCTCCTTTACAGAACCGAAAAGATGGTAGTCGGAGGGTGCCAAGTCGGGACTGTAGGGATGAGTTTGATTATCGTTTGGACATCTGCCGAGTCACTCGTAGTTCACACATTGAATCTCTGTAGGGTGTAAAACTAACTTTGAGAGTTTGACTTTAAACTGACGTGTGTTTGAAAGTGCTATCATTAGTAGTTTTTGTGTAATAAAATATTGAAAGTGTTACCGGAGTTTTTGATATGCCCTGTATTTTTAATTTGTACAACCGTTCTTTTTTGTTTTTTGAAATAATTTTTTGTTCTGTTTATTTTAAATGATTTAAAAATATAGAAAATATAAAATAACGACGTATAATGGCTAAAAAAAAAAGGCATCTACTCTTAAAATAGGCAAAAAAAAGGCAAAATGAAATTTGGTCCTATCGTCCCCAAATGTTTGGAAACGTGTTTATCTCTAATAGGTCTTTAATACATATACTCAGTTCAAAAAAGTATTTTGCCTAACATCCGGGCTCTAGTTATAAATGTTTGATTATTAAGAATAAGAACAATTGAAAGAAAACAGAAGGAAAGGAGAAACGAACGAAGAAGAGGAAAAAATAAAAAATAAACAAAGGAAAGATTCACTGTAGCAGAACATAACACAAGAAAGAATGGGAAGTATGTTAGGAAGAGGAATTGAAGAAACGATACGTAGGTAGATAGATAGATAGATGGGTGGGTGGGTGGATGGATGGATGGATAGATGGATGGATGGATAGACAGACGGATGGATAGACAGACAGACAGGCAGACAGACAGAGAGACAGACAGACAGAGAGACAGACAGACAGAGAGACAGACAGACAGACAGATAGATAGATAGATAGATAGATAGATAGATAGATAGATAGATAGATAGATAGATAGATAGATAGATAGATAGATAGATAGATAGATAGATAGATCTAGATAGATAGATAGATCTAGATAGATAGATAGATCTAGATAGATAGATAGATCTAGATAGATAGATAGATCTAGATTGATAGATAGATAGATCTAGATAGATAGATAGATAGATAGATAGATAGATAGATAGATAGATAGATAGATCTAGATAGATCTAGATAGATAGACAGACAGACAGACAGACAGACAGACAGACAGACAGACAGACAGACAGACAGACAGACAGACAGACAGACAGATCAGACGGACGGATGGATGGATGGATAGATCAGGCAGACATACAGATAGATACTTTATTGCTTTCACATAAGTACCTTATGCATAGCAACGTCAATATAAATAAAATCATACAAAATTATTAGCCAAGTTGAAATATTCGTTAATGCTATACAAAGTGTTCATACAGTTTTCTTTTAATTAAGGTATTGAATGAATCACAATTTAAATTTTTATTTGAATTAGATAAGCTATTATAAAACTTCCGAGACATATAATAAAAACTGTTTTGTGTAGTCTTGTATGTGCAAAAATCAAGTCTTATATCTTTACAGCCTCTCGTATGATGTTCGTGAAAATGCAAGTTCAAAGGGAAATTATCTATATTCATTTTGGTATATAACAAACACTGCAATACATATAGCGATGGAAGAGTGAGAATTTTACAGGATTGAAATAAAGGTTTACAATGTTCTTTTGGTCCAACACCACAAAAAATTCTCACTGCTTTCTTCTGTAATTTAAAAATATTAAAAGATGAACTATGGTTCCCCCATAATAAAACACCATATTGAAGATGACTATGAATATATGAAAGAAGAAGAGAATAATGGAGCAATCTAAAAGAAAGACATTAAGGTAAGAAACGGCAGAAGAAGAGGACGAGAATAGGGAAACTGACGAAGGAGGTGTGGCGGAAAAAGTAGCAAAGGAAAAACGAACGAAACAAAGGAAGGTAAATGTGTGAAGAAAAATAAACAGGGAAGAATTCAGACAAATGAAGACTGAGGGAATAAAAAAAAAGAAAGGAAGGAGAAAACAGAAGAAAAAGGATGGATGGAATAGAACTGAACAAAGAGAGATGGGAAACGGGAAGAAATTAAGAAAGCAAGAGCGACTGAATGGATCAGTTCAACAACGAAGGGGAAGGGAAGAGGAAAGGTGTATAAAAATGAAACACAAGCGCAGAAGCTTGTTCCGTCATGCAATCAGTGCGATTTCCTTGCTCCGTGTCTCCTGCAGTCCCGACGATGCTTCATCAGCGTTTTTTTCATTAGCAGGTCGAGAGGGGTAGGGGGAGACGCACCCTCATTGCTTACAGAGGGTAGGATGGAAGTCGTTCTGTGAATTCTGTCGCTAGTTGATTGAGTTGATAGGTTCATCGTGTTTTGCGCATGCGCAATGCAGTGAGTTGGGAATTATGCCCAGTTTCTTAGTCTCATCGATTTTCTGTTACCTTGTTACACAGAGAAAGTAAAGGTATCAAGTGTATACATTTCTGTGGATGTTGTGTACTGAAAACTTAAACGGATATGTCTTGCGGTCTCACGAAAACATTTTCCCCCCCTCTTTTCGTAATAGCGTTTGTGTAAATCTGACACTTGGTCTGTTATTCCTTCGGTAGCTTTCCTGCCTTGTATCCAGTGAACCTAGGCTCGATTCCAAGCAGAGAGATGTAGAGAATTGTCTCTGTTTCGTATGCACTCCATGTATGCGTCTTGCTTTGTATTTATTTCATTGCACCATGTTGAACGCATTCTCAATGAATCTCGCTTATTGTGTGATGAATGTGAATGTACGTTTATCAGCAAAATACCGAATTTTTTAAAAACGAATAATAATAATAATAATAATAATAATAATAATAATAATAATAATAATAACAATAATAATAACAATAATAATAATAATAATAATAATAATAAATACTCAAAGAAGACATGGAAGACACTATACTAAAAGCCAAGTTATGAACCGACTAAACCGGAAGCAACGTTCTGTCGCTCTCTTTCTGAGATCTGTTGCCACATAGTGGCGCGAGATTCAAGGCGTGTTCAGCGTTTGTCACCGATATGTTTAAAATAACTACTGAATATAGTTCTTGATAACACTATCAACAATATTTGTAATTAAAAACCGTCAGCTGGTACGAAATGCGACTCGTAATGCATGTGGTATTGCAAATGAACTGGGAAGTTTGGCTACACTGTCTCCGTGATTCCGTTGCCAGATTTTCGTTAGTAGACGACATTTTCACGTGAGGTCCAATGTAAAGCTTCGTTCTTCCTTCCCCTGCAACCCCCCCCCCCCAACACTCAACGTGTCATCGCTGTACAGGCACTCCTCTAACCCACACTTTCCTCTCGCCCTGCAAACTACTTCCTGTTTAGTCGGTTCATAACCTGGCTTTTAATATAAATAAAGACGCTGTAGCAAACATACAGAATCCAGAGAACATAGAGTGTGATCCACAATTTTGGCTACATTGTTGTGGCTTTGAAGATTTTCGACAATAGCTAGGGCAATACATCCACTTGTTATACAGGGTGATTCAAGAGAATTTGCCGTCCCTTACGGAGCTTTTTTCCATAAACATAATGATCAAAAATGTCATATAAACATGTGTTCTAATGTCAATTTTTTTCAGAGTTACACTAATCTGAAATTGTCAGTAAAATATATTTTCTCTTTAGTTTTAAGGGTAAAAAAATTGTTACAAATAGAGAATGAACACAAGTATCATTTCTTTAATTGGCTGGTGTTCTGAAGTTAAATATGTGTTAATATTTGAGGAGAAAAATTCGCCCCGGCGCCGGGGATCGGACCCAGGTCCTTGGTTCTACGTACCAAGCGCTCTGACCACTGAGCTACGCCGGTTCCAATCCACAGCACCGGATCGAATTCTCCTCCTCCAATGTTTCCCTTTGTGGCCTCACTCCAAGTTAGGCATATATGTTGACGTTTCCCTTTGTGGCCTGACTCCAAGTTAGGCATATATGTTGACGTTTCCCTTTGTGGCCTGACTCCAAGTTAGGCATATATGTTGACGTTTCCCTTTATGGCCTGACTCCAAGTTAGGCATATATGTTGACGTTTCCCTTTATGGCCTCACTCCAAGTTAGGCATATATGTTGACGTTTCCCTTTATGGCCTGACTCCAAGTTAGGCATATATGTTGACGTTTCCCTTTATGGCCTGACTCCAAGTTAGGCATGTATGTTGACGTTTCCCTTTATGGCCTGACTCCAAGTTAGGCATATATGTTGACGTTTCCCTTTATGGCCTGACTCCAAGTTAGGCATATATGTTGACGTTTCCCTTTATGGCCTGACTCCAAGTTAGGCATGTATGTTGACGTTTCCCTTTATGGCCTGACTCCAAGTTAGGCATATATGTTGACGTTTCCCTTTATGGCCTGACTCCAAGTTAGGCATATATGTTGACGTTTCCCTTTATGGCCTCACTCCAAGTTAGGCATGTATGTTGACGTTTCCCTTTATGGCCTGACTCCAAGTTAGGCATATATGTTGACGTTTCCCTTTATGGCCTGACTCCAAGTTAGGCATATATGTTGACGTTTCCCTTTATGGCCTCACTCCAAGTTAGGCATGTATGTTGACGTTTCCCTTTATGGCCTGACTCCAAGTTAGGCATATATGTTGACGTTTCCCTTTATGGCCTCACTCCAAGTTAGGCATATATGTTGACGTTTCCCTTTATGGCCTCACTCCAAGTTAGGCATTTATGTTGACGTTTCCCTTTATGGCCTCACTCCAAGTTAGGCATATATGTTGACGTTTCCCTTTATGGCCTCACTCCAAGTTAGGCATATATGTTGACGTTTCCCTTTATGGCCTCACTCCAAGTTAGGCATATATGTTGACGTTTCCCTTTATTGCCTCACTCCAAGTTAGGCATATATGTTGACGTTTCCCTTTATTGCCTCACTCCAAGTTAGGCATATATGTTGACGTTTCCCTTTATGGCCTCACTCCAAGTTAGGCATATATGTTGACGTTTCCCTTTATTGCCTCACTCCAAGTTAGGCATATATGTTGACGTTTCCCTTTATGGCCTCACTCCAAGTTAGGCATATATGTTGACGTTTCCCTTTATGGCCTCACTCCAAGTTAGGCATATATGTTGACGTTTCCCTTTATGGCCTCACTCCAAGTTAGGCATATATGTTGACGTTTCCCTTTATGGCCTCACTCCAAGTTAGGCATATATGTTGACGTTTCCCTTTATTGCTCACTCCAAGTTAGGCATATATGTTGACGTTTCCCTTTATGGCCTCACTCCAAGTTAGGCATATATGTTGACGTTTCCCTTTATGGCCTCACTCCAAGTTAGGCATATATGTTGACGTTTCCCTTTATGGCCTCACTCCAAGTTAGGCATATATGTTGACGTTTCCCTTTATGGCCTCACTCCAAGTTAGGCATATATGTTGACGTTTCCCTTTATGGCCTCACTCCAAGTTAGGCATATATGTTGACGTTTCCCTTTATGGCCTGACTCCAAGTTAGGCATGTATGTTGACGTTTCCCTTTATGGCCTGACTCCAAGTTAGGCATATATGTTGACGTTTCCCTTTATGGCCTGACTCCAAGTTAGGCATGTATGTTGACGTTTCCCTTTATGGCCTCACTCCAAGTTAGGCATATATGTTGACGTTTCCCTTTATGGCCTCACTCCAAGTTCGGTATATATGTTGACGTTTCCCTTCATGGCCTGACTCCAAGTTAGGCATATATGTTGACGTTTCCCTTTATGGCCTCACTCCAAGTTAGGCATATATGTTGACGTTTCCCTTCATGGCCTGACTCCAAGTTAGGCATATATGTTGACGTTTCCCTTTATGGCTGACTCCAAGTTAGGCATATATGTTGACGTTTCCCTTTATGGCCTCACTCCAAGTTAGGCATATATGTTGACGTTTCCCTGTATGGCCTCACTCCAATTTAGGCATATATGTTGACGTTTCCCTTTATGGCCTCACTCCAAGTTAGGCATATATGTTGACGTTTCCCTTTATGGCCTCACTCCAAGTTAGGCATATATGTTGACGTTTCCCTTTATGGCCTCACTCCAAGTTAGGCATATATGTTGACGTTTCCCTTTATGGCCTCACTCCAAGTTAGGCATATATCTTGACGTTTCCCTTTATGGCCTGACTCCAAGTTAGGCATATATGTTGACGTTTCCCTTTATGGCCTCACTCCAAGTTAGGCATATATGTTGACGTTTCCCTTTATGGCCTGACTCCAAGTTAGGCATATATGTTGACGTTTCCCTTTATGGCCTGACTCCAAGTTAGGCATATATGTTGACGTTTCCCTTTATGGCCTGACTCCAAGTTAGGCATGTATGTTGACGTTTCCCTTTATGGCCTGACTCCAAGTTAGGCATATATGTTGACGTTTCCCTTTATGGCCTGACTCCAAGTTAGGCATGTATGTTGACGTTTCCCTTTATGGCCTCACTCCAAGTTAGGCATATATGTTGACGTTTCCCTTTATGGCCTCACTCCAAGTTAGGCATATATGTTGACGTTTCCCTTTATGGCCTCACTCCAAGTTAGGCATATATGTTGACGTTTCCCTTTATGGCCTCACTCCAAGTTAGGCATATATGTTGACGTTTCCCTTTATGGCCTCACTCCAAGTTAGGCATATATGTTGACGTTTCCCTTTATTGCCTCACTCCAAGTTAGGCATATATGTTGACGTTTCCCTTTATGGCCTCACTCCAAGTTAGGCATATATGTTGACGTTTCCCTTTATGGCCTCACTCCAAGTTAGGCATATATGTTGACGTTTCCCTTTATGGCCTCACTCCAAGTTAGGCATATATGTTGACGTTTCCCTTTATGGCCTCACTCCAAGTTAGGCATATATGTTGACGTTTCCCTTTATGGCCTCACTCCAAGTTAGGCATATATGTTGACGTTTCCCTTTATGGCCTGACTCCAAGTTAGGCATATATGTTGACGTTTCCCTTTATGGCCTGACTCCAAGTTAGGCATATATGTTGACGTTTCCCTTTATGGCCTGACTCCAAGTTAGGCATATATGTTGACGTTTCCCTTTATGGCCTGACTCCAAGTTAGGCATATATGTTGACGTTTCCCTTTATGGCCTGACTCCAAGTTAGGCATATATGTTGACGTTTCCCTTTATGGCCTGACTCCAAGTTAGGCATATATGTTGACGTTTCCCTTTATGGCCTCCTGACTCCAAGTTAGGCATATATGTTGACGTTTCCCTTTATGGCCTCACTCCAAGTTAGGCATATATGTTGACGTTTCCCTTTATGGCCTCACTCCAAGTTAGGCATATATGTTGACGTTTCCCTTTATGGCCTCACTCCAAGTTAGGCATATATGTTGACGTTTCCCTTTATGGCCTCACTCCAAGTTAGGCATATATGTTGACGTTTCCCTTTATGGCCTGACTCCAAGTTAGGCATATATGTTGACGTTTCCCTTTATGGCCTCACTCCAAGTTAGGCATATATGGTGACGTTTCCGTTTATGGCCTGACTCCAAGTTAGGCATATATGTTGACGTTTCCCTTTATGGCCTGACTCCAAGTTAGGCATATATGTTGACGTTTCCCTTTATGGCCTGACTCCAAGTTAGGCATGTATGTTGACGTATCCCTTTATGGCCTGACTCCAAGTTAGGCATATATGTTGACGTTTCCCTTTATGGCCTGACTCCAAGTTAGGCATGTATGTTGACGTTTGCCTTTATGGCCTCACTCCAAGTTAGGCATATATGTTGACGTTTCCCTTTATGGCCTCACTCCAAGTTAGGCATATATGTTGACGTTTCCCTTTATGGCCTCACTCCAAGTTAGGCATATATGTTGACGTTTCCCTTTATGGCCTCACTCCAAGTTAGGCATATATGTTGACGTTTCCCTTTATGGCCTCACTCCAAGTTAGGCATATATGTTGACGTTTCCCTTTATTGCCTCACTCCAAGTTAGGCATATATGTTGACGTTTCCCTTTATGGCCTCACTCCAAGTTAGGCATATATGTTGACGTTTCCCTTTATGGCCTCACTCCAAGTTAGGCATATATGTTGACGTTTCCCTTTATGGCCTCACTCCAAGTTAGGCATATATGTTGACGTTTCCCTTTATGGCCTCACTCCAAGTTAGGCATATATGTTGACGTTTCCCTTTATGGCCTCACTCCAAGTTAGGCATATATGTTGACGTTTCCCTTTATGGCCTCACTCCAAGTTAGGCATATATGTTGACGTTTCCCTTTATGGCCTCACTCCAAGTTAGGCATATATGTTGACGTTTCCCTTTATGGCCTCACTCCAAGTTAGGCATATATGTTGACGTTTCCCTTTATGGCCTCACTCCAAGTTAGGCATATATGTTGACGTTTCCCTTTATGGCCTCACTCCAAGTTAGGCATATATGTTGACGTTTCCCTTTATGGCCTCACTCCAAGTTAGGCATATATGTTGACGTTTCCCTTTATGGCCTCACTCCAAGTTAGGCATATATGTTGACGTTTCCCTTTATGGCCTCACTCCAAGTTAGGCATATATGTTGACGTTTTCCTTTATGGCCTCACTCCAATTTAGGCATATATGTTGACGTTTCCCTTTATGGCCTCACTCCAATTTAGGCATATATGTTGACGTTTCCCTTTATGGCCTCACTCCAAGTTAGGCATATATGTTGACGTTTCCCTTTATGGCCTCACTCCAAGTTAGGCATATATGTTGACGTTTCCCTTTATGGCCTCACTCCAAGTTAGGCATATATGTTGACGTTTCCCTTTATGGCCTCACTCCAAGTTAGGCATATATGTTGACGTTTCCCGTTATGGCCTGACTCCAAGTTAGGCATATATGTTGACGTTTCCCTTCATGGCCTGACTCCAAGATAGGCTTATATGTTGCCGTTTGAAGGAGGAGAATTCGATCCGGTGCTGTGGATTGGATTCGGCGTAGCTCAGTGGTCAGAGCGCTTGGTACGTAGAACCAAGAACACGGGTTCGATCCCCGGCGCCGGGTCTAATTTTTCTCCTCAAATATTATTTGTCAATAGTACAGATATTATTCTGTATGACAAATTAATAAATCTCTAATAAATATGTGTTGTTAATTGCTTTATACAGATTTTGTTTTTCAATTTTTTAACTGAAAATTACATCATTCTTAAGCACATAATACAAAAATTCTTTGATGGGCGATCATAAGAGTACAAGTCAAAAAACCTTATTTAACAGGAGAGCAAAAAAACTGTTTAACATCGTACATGGTTTTGAAGATACTGTTATGTGCATCAGAGAATGCGGCGTTCTACAGCAGGTTTTGACTTGTACTCTTTTTACCAGACATAGATATCGAGCTGATGATGACAGAACTGTACATATCTCAATTTCGCCAAAAATTGACTTATACTCTTATGATCGCCATCAAAGAATTGTTACATATCATACGACGTTAGGAACTTGATTCTTTACAGTTTAATTATGCGTCCTAATGTACAGTTTTAAAATATTTACAAGAGTGGCGTGATTCGTAACAGTTGTTCTGATAAATGCTTAAGAAAATGTAATTTTGTAATTAAAAAAAATTGTGTACGAAGTAACTATGAAATTCACAACACAGTTCTAGCCTCAGAATATTAGCTAATTAAAGAAATGATACTCCTGAATAGTACAGTCTTTATCTGTAATATTCTTTTACCCTTAAAACTCAAGAATAATGGTGTTTTACAAACAATTTCAAATTAGTGTAACTCTGGAAATATTGAGAAGCTATTGGAAAGCACTCTCTCATCCAGCCTACAGTTCGGACATGAGTCCACCTAATTACGACTTTTTCCTCAAAATGAAAAATTCACTTCTGGGTCAACATTTTGCAACATTAAATTACCTGAACACAGTTATGACCGGAAGCATCCGAGATGTAAACTTCAAAGGAGAATTAAATGGCATTTAGCAGCTACAACGTTTGGAGCAGTCAATAAAGTCCAAAGGATTATTTCGAACGATATTGATGTAAGTAAATTGAAAATATTAATAATAAAACGTATGGCATTTTGTAAATGTGTGCATTATTTCTGTAATTACCTCATAATAAATGAAAAACTAATTTTATCTTACGAACTATTGTATTGTATTGTATTGTATTTATTAACATTCCATGGTAGTCATACATTGCTTACAGCTGGGATATGAACCAAGTCAAAAAACTTAATACTATTATAAAGTCTTAATTTATAGTCACAGTCTAGATGAAATGTATACAGACGAGATTTACAATATAGTCTGCTAGTACAACACAAAGTTTTAGTATCAATTTCATGAAGTGTTATTGAATGTCATGAATTCACCTACAGAATAAAAGGCGTGAGAAATTAGGTACTTCTTTAATTTGGCCCTAAATATTTTATGTTTTGAGTTTCATTTTTTATATCGATAGGGAGGCTATTAAAAATTTTTACTGCCATATAACGCAATCCTTTTTTATAGCACGATAGATTTGCCGATGGAGTATGAAAGTCATTTTTGACGTGTATTTATGCTATGAACTGTTGAATTAGTTACAGAGTTTTCACGATTACATAAGAGGAAGATTATTAATGAAAAGATATACTGACAAGCCATGGGCATTATTTATAGTTTTTTTTAAAATAGTCCTACACGGTTCCCTAGAATTGGCACCTACTATTATTCTAATTACTCTTTTTTGTAATAGAAATATATTGTTACTATCTGTGGAATTTCCCCAGAATATTATTCCAAAACTCATTACCGAGTGGAAGTATGCAAAGTATATTGTTTTTAAGTTATTGATATTTACTATCTTTTGCATAGATATAATAGCAAAACAAGCTGAATTTAGTTATCTATATGTGCATTACGGAATATTCACAGATTTTCTATAATACTTGGAATTATGTACAAAAAGCATGACACTAGATAAACAATATGAACATAAAACAGTCCCAGTGTGAACAAGTACATTGCACAAGTGAAGATAGACAAGCAACAGTTCTGCACAGTAGCAAATAAACACAAGATAATCTCTCATTACACAGTGACCTTGTCATACTAATAAGGAGCAGGAACAAGATGTGCTTAATAATAGATTTTGCAGTTACATCATGTGGAAACTTTATAAAATAAACTGAAGTATGTTCAAATGTAAGGCACTGGCGTTGGATGTAGTTAATCTGAAATATCACAACATGATTCACACCCTCTTACTGACTCAACTGGTAATACGAGGTCAGACAATAAAGTAATGAGACTGGTTTAAAAACACTTTTACTTACATTATTAACCAACTACAATGTGATCAGTGATCTCAAATGAACAACGACAACTCCACAACTAATTAATATATGAGATACTGTGAAATTAGCCAAGTATTTTTTCCAACGGTCGAATATATTTTCTCTGGGTGTGTTGGTACTATAGCTGTTTTAATTATATACTGCAGAAGATATTCAACGGTCTGTTCTCCCACGGCCTGCAAAAAGGCCGAATATGAACTCAATTGAAAGTATGTGGTCTATACTGAAGAAGAAACTGAACAAAAAGAAGCTTACAACAAAACATGGACTCATTGAAGCTCTGTCTGGTATCTGGCTAAATTATGCTTGATGTTCAAAGAAAGTGTCAAACTTTGGTTCCCGGCATCCCTGATAAAATCAATATTTTATTGAAGAATAACGGAATATTCACAAAATATTAGTAACCTCCAGACTCAATTTTCTGTTCATTATTTCTATGCAAAATACATTTTTGTACATTATTTTTGCCGACTATTACACATTTACTACATCATACTATTTTTTACCAATAAAATGGTACGAAAGGACGTCTTTCAACCAGTCATGGCTGATTATCCCACAATTTTATCGTGTCCCTAGCATTTGTTTAATTATATCGCTTCCCTAGCATTTGTTTGTTTTTATCAGTACCCTAGCATTTGTTTCTTTGTTTGCCAACATTTCAAACTGCACTGATCTGGATGTCAAAAAACAGAAAATTACAAACCACTCTAGTCTATGCACAGCACCTTCAAATATGACTCGCACTGGCATTCAAGAACAAGAATTAATAAAGATCACTGGTCATAGCTATGCATCTTCCCTGAAATCCTATTTAAAAATAAATGAAGATCACCATTCGGAAATCCTGAATAAGTTGAGGGATACACCATGTACATCACCGAGTTCCACTTCTTTTACGCACACGTCCAATATAACATCAAGTGAACCACCAACCACTAAAACATTCAAATTTAAAAATTGTACTTTCAATAATAGTTCCTTTTAAAATTATTCATGTTTATTTTTTATTTCATCGTCCTTACTTAAAACTTTTCTAACACTTGTATATGATATTACGGATAGTCACGTATCAGAGATTGTTTAATACTAATATTTATTGAAAATCATCTGTCAAGTGACGTTGATTACTGGGATCCGGATAATTGAAGTGGAATGCAACTCTTTTAATAAAAATGAAACTGAATCAACAAAGCCTTCTTGACTAGTAACCGTCCACAGAGTTCAATGAAGATTCCATAGTTGGCACAACTGATAACAGGAAAACAGCTAATCATAACACACTACTGCCATCTAGCATTTGTAATGTTGAGATGGTACAATAATACATTTGAAGACAGTTGTATATTCGTAAGTCAATTAATATTTTATTGTATTGGAGTACTTTGTTACTTCTAATCTTTATATACCGTATTTACTCGAATATTTCACGCACTTTTTTCCCGCAATTTCGATCTATAAATTAAGGGTGCGTGAATTAAGCGAGGAATTTCACAAGCTGGTATTTTTAAGGGTAAAAATGACAAAACTACGCAGTTCCCTTACATATCCTAGTAACTTGTCTTCAAGATCAGGGAATTTTCCACTTTTTGGCCCACGAAATGCTTTCCTTGATGCATTTGTTTCTTGAAGAGCTTGTTTTTGTTTCCTCCAGTAGCGAATATTAAATTCTGGAACTGTGAATTCACGCCCAGCTGCTCTGTTGCCATGTGTTTCTGCATACGCAATAACTTTTAATTTGAAGGACGCAGTATGACTCATATCGGGATTTACCATTCATTGTTAAAACTTTTAACAGACGGCTTTTGTCAGGTTTCCCTTTTCGAGTCTCAAACTCAACTGATGCGATCCAACACAAAGCTTTCAAACCATCCCCATTCAAATGGTGGGGGGAGGTCAATACGCTATACCGCTATTTTTAAAGGACTTTCATAGATGAGAAGGGTGCGCCTGTAACAGGTAGCTGTCCGGTCCCAAATACCGTTACGCACTGTCTCGTTACGGCATTTAAGATACCGCACATTCAGGGCTCCTCAACATAACACACCTCATTACTTCAAGTTTTAGAATGTACTTGTTACAGTATTTCACGAATATTAAATGCGTGAAATACACGAGGAAATTAATTTATTAAATTATATAGTAAAAATTTGGGTGCGTGAAATATGCGATGGCGTGAATTACGCGAGTAAATACGGTACTTTCTTCTAATCGTGTAATATTCAGTTAAATCCCACTCGATTTTCTCTAGATAAATCAAAAGCTCTAGTGAGATTACTGTTGATAAATACAGCTTTGTTGCACATGCAATCACTTTAGTCTAATAATTTTGCCACCTCTGTAATTTGGCGTCTTACATGTGCGTTTGCCTATAAAACCTGTCTGACCTACTGAATTTCTTATGAAAAGTCTCCATTCATTGCATTCCTCCCTAGAATGGTGCTAGCGTCTTCCACACATTTAGAAGCTCTTTTTATGGAATGGCTTTCGAAAGAATTATTACGTAGTAGTTTTTTTAATGAAGATACATTTACATCTCCCCGGCTGGAGTTTTGCGTCGCACAGGTTGAGAACCAGCTGACAGAGAGCTTTGCCTCTAGTCATTAATTTGCTTAAAGGAGATGAGAGAGATAAAACGCGTAATTAGGGCACCGGGGGGGGGGAGGGTTGTGTAACGAAGGCAGTTCGCCTAATTCTAGAATTTTTAATTGCCACTTTCTTTTTGTTCAGAGGAAAGCGACGAAAATTGAGTTAAGCTCTCGAGTTGTTGATGAATTGCGAAAGTGTGTTGACTCTGTCAGACGCAGGACGGTTGAAATCTCAGAAGTAATATTGTGAAGGAAAAGGTGTACGAGGCTGAAGAATCTTAGTCAAGTGGATTTTTATTCTCAGTAAGAAGGTATTATCTCAGCGTTTAGTTAAGTAGACTACTTAACTTGTAATTACATTGTAGGATGGTATAGCTAAAACAGTAGGTCTGGAAATAAACATGAATAAAACAAAAATAATTATACAATTCCGTCGACCTCAAGCACATCCTGGAAGTATAGAAATAGATGATGATATAATAAAAGTAGTGGAAGAATTTGTTTACCTGGGATCTATGGAAATAAATGTCATGAACTCAAGAGGAGAATAAATTTAGCAAATAAAACAGTTTTCATTCTTGCTAGTGTTTAAATATGAAGTAGTAGCCTACAGTAAGCGCCAAAACAAATTACTGAATATGTTGTATGTTCATATATAGTCCACACCTGTGGAGTAACGGTAAGCGCGTCTGGCCGCGAAACCAGGTAGCCCGGGTTCGATTCCCGATCGGGGCAAGTTGCCTGGTTGAGGTTTTTTCTGGGATTTTTCCTCAACCCAATATGAGCAAATGCTGGGTAACTTTCGGTGCTGGATCCCGGACTCATTTCACATGCATTATCACCTCCATCTCATTCAGGCGCTAAATAACCAAAAATCTTGATAAAGCGTCGTAAAATAACCTACTATATGTATGTATGTATGTATATGTATATATATATATATATATATATATATATATATATATATATATATACCTAGTCAGCCTCGGTAGCGTAGTCAGTATAGCGCTGGCCTTCTGTATTCGAAGTTGTAGGTTCGATCCCTGCCCAGGTCGATGGCACTGAAGTGTGTTTAAATGCGACAGGCTCATGTCAGTAGATTTACTAGCATGTAAAAGAACTGCGGGACAAAATTCCGGCACACCGGCGACGCTGATATAACCTCTGCAGTTACAAGCGTTGTTGAATAAACCATTATTATATTATATTATATTATATTATATTATATTATATTATATTATATTATATTATATTATATTATATTATATTATATTGTCGGAAGAAAAACAAAGAAGGTAAACATGCAAATTCTAAATGAGCCAGTAGAGCAAGTCAACAGTCTCAAATATTTTGAGTGTAAAGCAGTAACATGAGCTGCAGCCAGGAAGTCAAAAGAAGGATAGCAATGGCAAAGGAAGCTTTAATAGAAAAAGGAGAATCTTCTACGGGTTTCTGGAAAAATAACTAAGGAAGAGATTAGCGAAGTGTTTTGTGTGGAGTGTGGCTTTGTATGGGGCAGAAACATGAAAATTACGACGAAATGAAGAAAAACGAATAGAAGCATTTGAAATATGAATATGGAGAAGAATGGTGGCGTGTGAAGTGGACAGACAGAATAAGAAATGAAGTTGTGTTGGAAAGAGTGATCGAAGAAAGAATGATGCTGAAACTGATCAGAAAGAGAAAAAGGAATTTGTTGGGTCAATGTATGTATGTATGTATGTATGTATGTATGTATGTATGTAGGTTTATTTTGCCTGGCAGAGTTAAGGCCATGAGGCCTTCTCTTCCACTCAACCACGTTTCAATAATATACGTGAAATACAAAATTAGATTACAAAACAACACAAACCTTAGAAATTACATAAAATATAGTAGAAAATTACAATAGTGAAGATCAGTTACATAATATATAAAATAAAGTAGAACATTACAGATAATCAAAATCAGTTACATAACATAAGTGGAATATACACACACTCACACACATACACACACACAAACACACAATTTATAAGACCTAAAATATTCGAGATAAATTTGACGATTAATTCACTTGAAATATTTTATACAGTTAATATACTAATAGGAGAATACATGTGGGTTATAAGACATAAAATGTTGATTAGCAAAGTCGTACTAAATGGCATACAAATACAAATGATTAAGTAATATATCAAGATGATAAAAAAAAAGAAAAAAATAAGAAGAGAGGAGAAAAAAATAAAAATTTGTTCATGTATGTATGTATGTATGTATGTATGTATGTATGTATGGTATGTATGCATTCATTTAGTGTTCTACCCAAGGGCAGGTCTTACACTGCAAACTCAGCTTTCTTCAATCTTTTCTATTTTCTGCCTTCCTCTTTGTTTCATCGTATGGTCAATATATCTTAATGTCGTCTATCATCTGATATATTCTTATACCCCAAACTCAATATTATATTATATTATATTATATTACATTACATTATATTATATTATATTATATATTATATTATATTATATTATATTATATTATATTATATTATATTATATTATATTATATTATATTATATTATATTATAAATATGACACCAGTTCAGTGTTCGTAAATGTATTCCCATTCAGTTTGTTGTTGTGATTGCGGTTCTCACCATGTAATTTTCTTTACCTCCTCTCAGGAAGTTAGTTAATTGATTTTCCTTCAACAACTTCGCCGCTGTTTTAAGAAGGATGTCCTCCTCTTCTCAAGTCTTTCCGGCGTTTGTCTACAAATTTTCTTAAAGGGACAGAGTGACAAGTGGCAACAGACTTTAGGAGCAGTCAACAACAAAGTAGCGTCGTGTTTCGTTATAAAAATATGACGGGATTACGCGTCTTGTTTCTCAGTCTGCCCATCTCTCTGTTTCTTACTTTATGAGTTCGTAGCGGATTCGTTTTTAATTCCATAGTTAGTATAATTTATCCGGCAAATAAGTTGATAAAAATACGGCAATATAGGCCTACACTATTAGAAGAAAGAGCACGGAACATTTATAAAAGACATGTGGGCCTATCACAGGCTGTGTAATACTTGTATGCTCTTAATTTATTAGAACCCAGGTCGTGCTCAGTGATGTAATGTTCACACTGCTTATTTTTCGGCGAGGACACTAATTTTCTGCGAAAGATTGGTTGAGGCATACAATAAAGCATTTAGAGCAGTGGTGGCCAAACATCACGAAATTGTGACGTAATGGAAATGCAACCCGCACACCACTGTCGCAGGGAGAGGTGTGGAGTGGGTATTTCCTCAGGTAATGCAGTGAATAACAGTGCAGAGAAGGACTGTGACCAAAAAACGAAAACAATATAATATTCTTCTACAGGGACATCATTTTATTTTTACTAACATTTTTAATATTAACCTGGCTATACCTTTGGATTAATGATTGAGACCCGGAAACACCGTTTGCTACCCCCTTCCACGACTGGAGTTCGATGATACTGGCGTAAAATACAAACAAATCACTTTACCAGGTACAGGAGGGAAGAAAAGTAGTTCATCCATTTACGTAAAGTAGGAAATATCGCGATTTTGAGTGTGGTAGTTTTCATTAGGTTTTGTTTAATCAAAATACAGTACAGTATTAACAGTAAGTGTTTTTACTCACGAACTGAGTTATCCATGCGAGCGTATTCATTATGCACTGTATATTATACTCTCTACATCACATTAGCGTACGATATAGAGAACGAAGTTAAAATTAAAAATAATCATAATATGGATATTTAAACACATTTTTTAAAATGTGGGCCGTTCATTTCGATACTGGTCTTTTGTGCCTATTATCGCACTATAGACTCTTGCATCTAATTCCAATTACCAGTTTCGTCCTTCATACTTAGCAACTCATGTTGAAATGATTCTGTACCTACTCTATAAAAGAGTACCTTATGTACTGTAAATTGAATGTTCACTTCTGCTCGAGCCGCACAGATAAAATTACTCAGACATGCTATCTACTGTCCGTCCAAGTGGTTATGTCGCAGGATCGTAGAAAGGGGGGGGAACACGTGATATTTAATTACTTAACGAGGCCCTTTTATTTAAGTTATTTTAAACAGTTGCATAATATTACCTAGACGTCCAATTAATTTCTAACAGAAATTAATGTTTTCAGAAAAGAGCTAAGAAAGCCCAGCCACTAGTCTTTACAGTGGAGCGAGCAGAAGCAGGTGAGGGAAATCGGGATGCGACGTAGGCAAACGGACGATAGTACCTGTGCGAAAATATGATTCAATATTGGAAATTTTCGTCACTGGAAAACGCGAACATATTTCTGAAACGTACTATAATCACTAACTCAGTACTGCGGCCTTAGTTCTGTGTGAACAGTTGGACCTTGGTTAGTAGAAGGGGTGGGAATGAAGTACATTCAAAAACTCAGGTACAATAAAAGTTGAAGTAAAAATAAAATGATGTCCCTGTACTTATTAACTACACACACTTTCTTCCATGTTATATTTTATCCTCCTATTCATTATTTTCGTATTATTAATGAAATAAAATGTATTTCCTTATTTACCATAAAAGAACGTGTACTTCACATCAGCAGATATTTGAAGTTAGAAAAACGTACTAGGCTGGTCGCGAAATTGTAAATTACACTACATACTTCAAAAAAAAACGTCGAAGTATTTTACCCCGATGAAGACATAGAAGCCGATAAATTTTAATTGTTTCTTTATTAATGAAATATTCAAATTACATTGCATATGTCGAAAAAAAAACGTCGATTAAGACATAGGCGCCGATACTTTTTATTTATTTATTAATACAATATTCAACTTACAGGTAAGGGCGTAATAGTCTTTATGACAAGAAGAATAATGACAACATACTTTGTTCTTTTACACTTCATTAAAAATTTTACAACAAATTAAGTATCTCATATTTTTGCCATCTGCACAAAAGAAATACTTTTCCTCCCATGCTCCTTAAAATTAAGTTTTTACATATTATCTGCTTTCTGTTTTGGAAAAGACATCGAAACATAATATTATCCTACACACTAGTAACATTACATGGATACGCCCGCTGCTGGTAAATGTCTTGTCTTATATCGAAGTGAAGGCTGTAAACAGAGAGTGGAGGTATGATGCCATGGTTACGCTAGAGTGGAGACAGGGGCATATGTCGCGACACAGCTTTTGGCGATCACTGATTTAGAGTAACACGTAAAAATTTGAAAATAACACCTTTCATACTTTCGGAGAAATAACCACTTAAAATCAGCATTACGCACTATGAAAACACCTACACTACCTTGTCCCCGTAAGTTGGTGCATTTTTACTACTGTAGGTAGCCTATTGTATTTCTGCACTTACAAGCAAACATTCCGATTGGGGCAGATAAGAAAGTTAATTTTTTTCCTTCCACCATGTTAATAATGTCAAAAGAAGTGCTTATTAGTACATTATGCAACGAGCCTATAATGATAGTAATTAAGAAGCGAGTATGGATGTTTATGAAACGAGCGCAAGCCAGTTTCATAATTTTCATACGAGCTTCTTAATTACCATTATAGGCGAGTTTCATACGACTTTTTATGCTCGACCGTATCCCTAACTTGAAATTATTCAGATGTATACATTTTATTTGTATCTGGCAAGATCGGAAGTGACCTTGTTCTAGGTCGTCAATTGTGAGACGTGCGCAGACTCGAAAGTATTGATTTTTTCCGAGGAACAATAATGTAATTGACCTTGATGTAATCCCGTTAAACTTGGTATAACCTTGATTATTGAATTCGACATTGAAAAACGAGATGACAAATTGAATTTATTTGAATATTATTTACAATTAACGCTAATTATTATAGTAACAGAACATAACCTTCTGCGACAGTATTGGATTTCCAGCCTGCGTGACTTTTCGCTAATTCTCTTTCGATTGCATATCCGAGAATAATCGATACTTGCGGTTTTATAACGGTACAAAGCTGACTTGTCATTGGCTGAACACATGTAAGCTGATTTGCCATTGGCTGAAAACACCTGTACTTTAATGAGTAGGTGTACTTTAATGACATGCATTAAAGGACTGCTGCGAGGTGTATAATTACTACATTTCGGCATGGTCGAGCATAAACAAATTTTGGTCACTCGACCGCAATTACGAGGGCCGTAAAAGAAATAAGTTCGCCAAGGGCCGTTAACGGAAAGGAAACACAATTTCATTGGAAAAATTTATTGGAACAGACACGGGAATTATTGGGCTACTTTTCAACATATTCCCCACCGGAATTGAAGCATTTGTCATATCATGGGATCGACAAAGAGATGCAGACGGCTGTCAAACGCTGGTTCCGATCCGAAGCGGCTGACTTCTACGACATAAAAATGCAAAAATTGATCCCATGGTCTGACAAATGTCTCAATTCCAGTAGAAAATATGTTGACAAATAGCGCAACAATTGCTGTATCTGTTTCAATAAAACTTTTCATGAAATTTCAACAGTAACAAATATAAATGACACTCGGGAGGAAATTAAACGCAGAATAAATATGGGAAATGTCTGTTATTATTTGGTTGAGAAGCTTTTGTCATCTAGTTTGCTGTCAAAAAATCTAAAAGTTAGAATTTATAAAACAGTTATATTACCGGTTGTTCTGTATGGTTGTGAAACTTGGACTCTCACTTTGAGAGAGGAGCAGAGATTAAGGGTGTTTGAGAATAAGGTTCTTAGGAAAATATTTGGGGCTAAGAGGGATGAAGTTTCAGGAGAATGGAGAAAGTTACACAACGCAGAGCTGCATTGTATTCATCTGACATAATTAAGAACATTAACTCCAGACGTTTGAGATGGGCAGGGCATGTAGCACGTATGGGCGAATCCAGAAATGCATATAGAGTGTTAGTTGGGAGGCCGGAGGAAAAAAGACCTTTAGGGAGGCCGAGACGTAGATGGGAAGATAGTATTAAAATGGATTTGAGGGAGGTGGAATATGATGATAGAGACTGGATTAATCTTGCTCAGGATAGGGATCAATGGCGGGCTTATGTGAGGGCGGCAATGAACCTCCGGGTTCCTTAAAAGCCAATAAGTAAGTAAGTATGAAATTGTTTTTTTCTGTAAACGGCCCCAGGGAAAATCACTTTCTGGACAGCCTCGTAATTGCGATCGAGTGGCCAAAATCTGTATAAGCACTTTTTTGACATTATTAACGTGGCGGAAGGAAGAAGTTTAACTTTATTATCTGCCCCCATCAGAATGTTTGCTTGTTAGTTAGAAATATTTTAAAATAAATATTACTATTGTTTTTCCCCATACATTTCAATTATTATGGTCTTATGATTAATCTCTGCACGAGCCTCCTCTGTAAAGGTTAAGGAATTAAAATAGAAGCTTACAAGTTTTCCATCCATTAATCTTATCAGAACTTACATTTGTTTGACTGCGACTTGCAATTTATAGTGAATCTAAGTAGGTCTCGGTGGTTACTTTGTGTAGGAGGGTAAATGATTTAGTTATGCGGTACATGCAATGTAAGAGATTGATAAGGAAAGTTCTGGCACTAGGATGAGGTAAGTTTATTTCTGAGTTCCTCAGGTATGACCTTAATAATCTTCATAAATAACATAACATAAAGTAATATACATTAAGATAGAGATATATAACGCCATTTTCTGATCTTGTTCCTTACTTAGAAGAAAAATGGTATGGGGTGTAATAATATAACATAAATATGATGGCTGCCAGCGTTTCTCAAGCGGTAGACGTGTTTGCCTGCTGATACTGAGCCACTGTGGTCTTGCTTTGATTATCTGGTTGTTTTTTCCCCCCCTACTTTTGCTCAATTATAAGGCGAATATAAGACATTGAGAATCCTTGACGTCATTATCACCAATTCAATAAAAACTAAATAACCCAGTAGTTAGTTAAATGCTCGACTGAAAATAATAAATATGATCATTTCAAATAATTTCTAGAACTTGTATTCTCATAAAATATATAAAATAATAATTAAAATACAATCGTCTACATAAAATAACTGTAGTAACTTTCGAGGAATAACTCTTTTGTTGACGTCGTACAAAATTTTGTCCAATATTCTTTAAGAAGATTAACTCCATAAGTAGATGAAATTATTGGGGATCATCAGTGTGGTTTTAGGCGTTATAGATCAACTATTGATAAGATATTTTGTATTCGACAGATAATGGAGAAAAAATGGGAGTATAAGGGTACAGTGCATCAGTTATTCATAGATTTCAAAAAGGCATATGACTCGGTTAAGAGAGAAGTTTTATATGATATTCTTATTGAATTTCGTATTCCCAAGAAACCAGTTCGATTAATTAAAATGTGTCTTAGTGAAACGTACAGCAGAGTCCGTATAGGTCAATTTCTGTGAGATGCGTTTCCAATTCACTGTGGGCTAAAGCAAGGAGATGCACTATCACCTTTACTTTTTAAATTTGCTATAGAGTATGCCATTAGGAAAGTCCAGGATAACAGAGAGGGTTTGAAATTGAACGGGTTACATCAGCTGCTTGTCTATGCGGATGACGTGAATATGTTAGGAGAAAATCCACAAACGATTAGGGAAAACACGGGAATTTTACTGGAAGCAAGTAAAGAAATAGGTTTGGAAGTAAATCCCGAAAAGACAAAGTATATAATTATGTCTCGTGACGAGAATATTGTACGAAATGGAAATATAAAAATTGGAAATTTATCCTTTGAAGAGGTGGAATAATTCAAATACCTGGGAGCAACAGTAATAAATATAAATGATACTCGGGAGGAAATTAACACAGAATAAATATGGGAAATGTCTGTTATTATTCTGTTGAGAAGCTTTTATCATCCAGCCTGGTGTCAAAAAATCTGAAAGTTAGAATTTATAAAACAGTTACATTACTGGTTGTTCTTTATGATTGTGAAACTTGGACTCTCACTTTGAGAGAGGAACATAGGTTAAGGGTGTTTGAGAATAAGGTGCTTAAGAAAATATTTGGGGCTAAGAGGGGTGAAGTTACAGGAGAATGGAGAAAACTACACAACACAGAACTGCACGCATTGTATTCTTCACCTACCATAATTAGGAACATTAAATCCAGGCGTTTGAGATGGGAAGGGCATGTAGCACGTATGGGGGAATCCAGAAATGCATATAGAGTGTTAGTTGGAAGGCCGGAGGGAAAAAGACCTTTAGGGAGGCCGAGACGTAGATGGGAAGATAATATTAAAATGGATTTGAGGAAGGTGGGATATGATGATAGAGAATGGATTAATCTTGCTCAGGATAGGGACCAATGGCGGGCTTATGTGAGGGCGGCAATGAACCTCCGGGTTCCTTAAAAGCCAGTAAGTAAGTAAATAATAAAATATTCAATAATTAAAATTGTTCGTATTCCAGTGAAGTATTTAAATACACAGAAAGAAATCGAACCTGAGCATAGCATAGGGTATGTTGAAAGCGAATCATTACCACAAATTCAACGATATTTAATTTTTGTCACCGCTTTGTAATTTGAGTTCATATTCAATGTTCAGAGCGAAATTGAAAGCTTTCATTGAATGAAACTCATAAAGGGTAGAAATAAATATCAATTCAATAAAATTAATTAAAAAGAAAATTATTTCAGTAGTTGTTTCTTTGATTAACGAAATGCATAATTCATCAGTTTTATTTAATTATAGTCCCTAGCAGTACACGAACGGAATACTCTAGGAATTCTGAAGCCCGACTTATACTTTTCATTCGTGTAAATGTGGAGACATTCTACCTTGCAAACGATCTGCCAGGACTTTAAAGAGACTGCTAATTATTTATATGGAATCTTCATTATTTTCCTGTCTTTGAGAGGATTTTAAAAGCATGAAAGACGGGTTTAAAATGACCAGAGATATCCTGTTTTAAGTTCTAGTTTTTATACTATATTAAACCACTTGGGTAGGATTATATAAATATAGTACTGGTAAGGGTTTTAGGGTAACTACCACGAGCCCTTTGCATTCTACATTTTTAGTCTGAAGCAGCAGGTAAAATATATGTATAATAAAGTATATCTGAAGAGAGAGAGAGAGAGAAATCGGGGTGAACTCCGTCATTCATTTTGTTTAACTGGTGGATGAGATTGGAAAATGAATTAAAAGAGTTTTGCGTGTGAAAGCTAGGCGCCACATTTAGTTTTTTGAAATGAGGTTTCTGCTCGGGATGGCAGGAATATCGCAGCCGGTTTTGTTGGAAAGTGCGAGCAGCCCAAATTGTTTAATATGAAGTCAGTCTCCCGCTCGCTTTATGTGTTTGAGGTCTCTTCTACGACAGGCTACACCCCACGAATTCATTTCCATGCGTTTCGACTTATAAATACAGGAACAATCACAATAATGATTCGTGACGAATTTAGTCATGAGTTAGAATTTCATGTAGAGGATAAACAGACATTGTCAGTGTGACAACTTGTATCTTAAAAGCTCCTCTGAAATATCGTAGATGAACTGACAAAAGTGTTTAGTTCCAGGTTTGATATAATACTCGTAGCTATTTTATCACATACTGATGCCCTTTCGTATTCGACAGATAATGGAGAAAAAATGGGAGTGTAAGGGTACAGTGCATCAGTTATTCATAGATTTCAAAAAGGCATATGACTCGGTTAAGAGAGAAGTCTTATATGATATTCTTATTGAATTTGTTATTCCCAAGAAACTAGTTCGAGTGATTAAAATTTGTCTCAGTGAAAAGTACAGCAGAGTCGGTATAGGTCAGTTTCTGTCAGATGTCTTTCCAATTCAGTGTGGGCTAAAGCAAGGAGATGCACTATCACCTTTACTTTTTAACTTTGCTCTAGAGCACGCCATTAGGCAAGTCCAGGATAACAGAGAGGGTTTGGAATTGAACGGGTTACATCAGCTGCTTGTCTATGCGGATGACGTGAATATATTAGGGAAAATCCACAAACGATTAGGGAAAACACGGGAATTTCACTTGAAGCAAGTATAGAAATAGATTCGGAAGTAAATCCCGAAAAGACAAAGTATATGATTATGACTCGTGACGGGAATATTGTACGAAATGGAAATATAAAAATTGGAAATTTATCTTTTGAAGAGGTGGAGAAGTTCAAATATCTTGGAGCAACAGTAACAAATATAAATGATATTCGGGAGGAAATTAAAGACAGAATAAATATGGGAAATGCATGTTATTATTCGGTTGAGAAGCTTCTATCATTTAGTCTGCTGTCAAAAAATCTGAAAGTTAGAATTTATAGAACAGTTATATTTCGGTTGTTCTGTATGGTTGTGAAACTTGGACTCTCACTTTGAGAGAGGAACATAGGTTAAGGGTATTTGAGAATAAGGTGCTTAAGAAAATATTTGGGGCTAAGAGAGATGAAGTTACAGGAGAATGGAGAAAGTTACACAACACAGAACTGCACGCATTGTATTCTTCACCTGACATAATTATGAACATTAAATCCAGGCGTTTGAGATGGGAAGGGCATGTAGCACGTATGGGCGAATCCAGAAATGCATATAGAGTGTTAGTTGGAAGGCCGGAGGGAAAAAGACCTTTAGGGAGGCCGAGACGTAGATGGGAAGATAATATTAAAATGGATTTGAGGGAGGTGGGATATGATGATAGAGAATGGATTAATCTTGCTCAGGATAGGGACCAATGGTGGGCTTATGTGAGGGCGGCAATGAACCTCCGGGTTCCTTAAAAGCCAGTAAGTAAGTACTGATGCCCTTTCTTTGTAAATCTTTAAGCACCAGATAAACATTCGTATATTATTTAAGAGCTATTTTGCATTCCTAATAATTTACATTTCCCATTTATTTTTATATGAAAAAGGTCTTATGTTTAAATAGTCCCTTCTTCTCAGTTTGGGTTGTAGTCTTAAAAGGGCTTAAGTGCGGCTATTTTTGGAAATCATCAAGCAAATTGTTAAATGAGCAACATTATCTATTTTAGAAGAACTATAAGCAAATAATATCCAGGAAAAACCTCTTAATTTAAAGAACTCTATAATTGACACCAATTTCAATCTTTCCACTGCTCTCCTGAAAAGTATAAAATTTTTACTTAAGACCTTTTTCCTCTCGGCCACAGACTGTGTAATAATGTACGTAAGGTCTGATGTATTGTCTTATGTTAAGGTCCGATGTAACATCTTACGTAAGGTCTGATGTATTGTCTTACGTTAAGGTCCGATGTAATATCGTACGTAAGGTCCGATGTATTGTCTTACGTTAAGGTCCGATGTAATATCGTACGTAAGGTCCGATGTATTGTCTTAATCTGAGGTCCGGTGATTTATCTTAAGGTAAGGTGCTGTGTAATAACTTTGGTTGAAACAGGTTAACATCTTAGGTTCAGGTCCGATGTAATATCTTAGATTGAAGTACAAGTACATTAATACCATAACACTACATTATCTTTTGAAGAAACTCACTGTTAACTGAATATAGACGTAACGAGAAGGGTGAAGTGCTAACACTCTCCAAAAAGAATACGAAATTATGTTTTCTCTTGCAGACCAAAAAAAGGGAATAGAAACAGTGATCATCCAAATCAGAAGTACTAAATTTCAGACAAGAAGATACTTCTGACGAAATTGGGAAGACACGCATTTCATATTACCATGGTGTAGTAGAGTAACAATTAGATATTATGATTTATTTCGCCCAACATATTAACTTGTAATTGGAGTACCAGAGACTGGAAATATACTGAAGCCCCCGAGTTAAACGAGGACAAAAGACCGTTCTTCACAACGGTTTATGGTTCGTCGATATATGATCTGCTATGAGATTAATCCCATTATGACCCGAGACCCATTTGCAGTTTGAATCAAGGAACATTATGTAAACTGAGCTTCATTACGCCGTTACAGCAGCTCCTTTTTATAGCTTCCCCTTTGTCTCGTATCGCATTTCGGTTGTCATGGATCTGCAGTTATTGTTGGACGGTTTCGAAGGGCAGTTTGTCAGATAAGATACTATACATACAATATTATTTACTTGTGAGAACAGATTTGAACAAAACTCTTTACCTCATGTCGGAAATCTTTTTGTATCGAGGAACATCATATAATAGATTGAGCTTAAAATAAGTTGTAGCAATATTATTTTTATTGTCTCTCTCCTTTGGTATCGGGTTTCGGTTGGCATGGATGTACTGTAAAAGGTTTCCAATGCAACATTAACAGTTAGGATATATATATGACAATTAACAGTTTGTGTTCATTATAGCAAATCTGAACAACATTTTTCGCCTCAAGCTTGAGAATTTGTTTGAATCAGTGAATATATAGCCAGAACCTAATTTATTACGCTTTTACTATATTATTGTCTTTTGTTTGCCTCGCATCGCTTTTACGTTGCAACGGGTCTGAAGTAATGGCAAGACGGTTTCCAAGGGCAACAGTATGATAGAAGAAATTACATACAAGTTCTTGCGTGAACGGATTTGTGCAAAACATTTACTTCAAGTTTGCAAGAAATGAGTAAATAAAGCAAAATGAACACGTACTTTCTCATTACATTATGGAAGAAAAATAAATGAAGTGCGAAGAAAGGCAAAATAAAGAAAAATAAGAAAAAAGACGCGGATGAAGAGAGAACAATGATAAAAGGAGGAAAGAAGATGGAAATAATGGATAACTGAAAGGAAGAAATGAAAGAAAAATGTGAGGAAGGAACAAGAAAAGGATGAAATAGATAGAAGAATGAACAAACTCATAATTTAAGGAATTGATGGATGAATGTATGGTTGGATGGATGGATGGATGGATGGATGGATGGATGGATGATGGATGGATGGATGGATGAATGAATGAGAATGGATGGATGAATGAATGAGAATGAATGAATGAAGGAAGGAAGAAAGTAGGGAAGGAATGAAGAAAAGAAGTCATGACCGAAAGAGGGTAGGAATGGATGAAGGAATGTTTGAAAAAAGAAAGAAATAGAAGAAGGAAGGAAGGAATGAAGGAAGGAAGGAACGTTTGAAAAAAGGAAGGAATATATGAAACAAGGAAGGAATGAATGAAGGAATGTTTGAAAAAAAAAAAGGAATCGTGAAGGAATGAATGAATGAAGGAATGAATGAATGAATGAATGAATGAATGAATATTTGAGAAATGGAAAGAATCGATGAAGGAATGAATGAATGAATGACTATTTGAGAAATGGAAAGAATCGATGAAGGAATGAATGAATGAATGATGGACTATTTGAAAAAAGAAAGGAATCGTGAAGGAATGAATGAAGGACTATTTGAAAAATGTAAAGAATCGATGAAGGAAGGAACGAAGGAATGTTTGAAAAAGAAAGGAATCGTGAAGGAATGAATGAAGGAAGGAAGGAATGTTTGAGAAAAGAAAGGAATCGTGAATGAATGAATGAATGAATGAATGAATGAATGAATGAATGAATGAATGAATGAAGGAAGGAATATTTGAAAAACGGAAAGAATCGATGAAGGAAGGAATGGATGGATGAAGGAATGTTTGAAAAAAGGAAGGAATCGATGAAGGAAGGAAGGCAGAAATGAATAACAGAATATTTGAGAAATCGAAGGAATCGATGAAGGAAGGAAGGAAGGAAGAAATTAATGAAGAAAGGAAGGAATGAATGAATGAAGGAATATATGAAAAAAGGAAGGAATCGATGAAGGAAGGAAGAAGGAATGAATGGTTTGAAAAAAAGGAAAGAGTCGTGAAGGCAGGAATGAATTAGTGAAAGAATGTTTGAAAAATGGAAGGAATCGATGAAAGAAGAAGGAATGAATGAATGAATGAATGAATGTTTGAAGAAAGGAAGGAATCGATGAAGAAAGGCAGTAATCAATGAATGAAAGAATGTTTGAAAAATGTAAGAATTGATGAAGGAAGTAAGAAGGAATGAATGAATGTTTGAAAATGGGAAGGACTTCGATGGAGGAAGGAATGAGTGAATAGCTGAAGGAATGTTTGAAAAACGGAAGGAATCTAAAGGAAGGAAGGAATCGTGAAGGAAAGAATTAATGAAAGAATGTTTGAAAAAAGAAGGAAAGGATAAAGGAAGAAATGGATGAGGGAAGGAATGATTGAATGAGGACAGGAACGAAAGAAAGAAATGAAGGAAGCAAGCGTTGAATGAAGCAAGGAATGCAGGAAGGAATAAATGTGTGAATGGACCACTTAAGGAATGAAGAAATAAAAAGAAAGGAGTAAGGAAGAAAGAAGAAAGAGGGGGATGAAGAGAGAATAAAAAAGGAACGAAGGGAGGAGTGCAGGGAGGAAAAAAGAAAGGAATAAAGGTAGTACTTACAGAATGGAGAATGTATAAAGAACTGAAAGGCCAAGGAAACGATGAGAGAAAGGGACAAGGATATTTAGCTAGTGGTGGAATATGAACACACGTGCTTGAAACTGACACTCACCCTGTATTTGTTTTACACTGTTTACTAGCAAACTCTGAACGCTTAGCCCTCGGGCGTTAATCTGTATGTATAAGCATTAACATATGTATTGGTAATTATGCATAACTCATACAATGCACAGTAACCGCGATTTTTGTGAATTATGCATGGGCAGCTGAAATAAAAATGTGAATGCTTAATGAGTATAGCGGACATTTGTATTTGAACTATTGGCGTTCTTTTGTCTTGCGGATGCTATGACAACCCAGGGTCTTGCGTTCACCATAATTACTGGGGACGGATTCTAATTTACTTCGTAACGAACTAATCTGCTTTTATCTCGATGCTCTTTTTTTAGTTTGTTTTTATTTATTGGAGTTCTGGTGCTTAGTCAAACGGAAATCTCGTTAAAAATTAGAGCATTTCCAATAAAGGAAAGAACTGGTAAATGTGATAGTATAAAGGGCTTAATTTGAATTTATGTTTATATACGTACATTGTGCAGCGAGATGGCCTGTTACCAACTGGGAGGATTATTTTGGTGTTTGGGATTAATTAAATGAATGCATTGTGCTGCCCCTAATGTGGCAGACATATTTAAGAGGAGTGGAGGTTGGTAGTTCACAGAGCATAGATAACAGTAGGCTTACTGAATATTTACAATTAGACGTTACTTGTTTTCATACATTATCTTATTGCCTTTCCGTGTCTCTATTTCTAAGCGTTTTCTTTGATGCAGGTTATACGGACATATGACAGCCTGACGCCGATATCCATAATGTAACAGCCATTCAGTTGTCACGGATGTTACATTTTTACTATTTTCAAACTGTGTATATTGAAAATGAAATGAGGTTTGTCAACTTTTATTATTAGAATCGATTTAAAATATCAGTATCATTTTACAGGAAAAAAAGTTGTTGAATAATAGTAGGGGAGACTGTTGTACCTTTAGCATAGTGTACCTTTGAACATTTTTTTGTTTTTTAATTTTTGCTGCTACGTAGAGGACTCAAAATGAAGTAGATTGTAGAGAAAGCCGCTAAGTAGCTCTGGTCGTAGTTTCAGTTTGATTTATTGCAAAGTGTGAGTTCCGTGGACAAGTTTTTTTAGTACCAAAAGTAAACATTTCGTTCATTGATGTATGTTTTCTAACACAAAACCAGATTGCATTTGTTAACATCTTTCAAGTACGGTGTGTTCCCTATCATCTGGTGAGTAATAACATATTTTAATTTCCATGATTTATTTGACACTCTAGTTTTCGGAGCCATATTTGTTTAAACGTGCACCCTCTTGTACCTTTGAACACAAAACATCTTGTACCATGGAACATGTTCCAAATTACACGATACTATCGGTTTTTGTTTTTCTTTTATTTTAAGGTCATGTCACGAAGTAAGTCTGGAATTAAAGAGGTCCCCAATTGATTCGGATGCCTTGAAGAAAGCTGCTGAAGCAGTTATTGCTTCTCCAGGAAATAAAATCTCAATCAGAGAAGCCTGCTCTGGTTTATGATTTAAAATACATTTTAAATATGATTGTCAGTTTTTACAGCTATATTTCCACCTATATTCCATGTGTTCCAACTTAAAAGAGGGTATGTTCCAAGGTATATGATCCTGTTGTACCTTTGAACACATTACATATCCCTTCATTTTATTTTTTCCATCCTTAATAGATCTGTAAAACAGGAAAATACATACAGGAAGTTGTAAAGGAATCTTGAATAATTATTTCAACCATTTTTTAATTTAAAAAATTTTATTTCCCAAAATTAAAAAAAAAATAAAATGTGAAAAGTGTTTAAAGGTACAACAGTCTCCCCTACATTATGCAACGAGCCTATAATGGTAGTAATTAAGACGCGAGTATGTTTATGAAACGAGCGCAAGCGAGTTTCATAATTTTCATACTAGCGTCTTAATTACCATTATAGTCAAGTTTCATACGACTTTTTATGCTCGAGCATATTTATAACTTGAAATTATTCATAAGTATTCATGTTATTCTTATCTGACTGCGGAGCGGAACTGACCTTGTGCAATACCTCGTAAATTGTGAGATGTGCGCAGACGCGAAAGTATTGATTTTTTCCGAGAAACAAATGTCGACATTGACCTTGATATAATCTAGAGAGTAAAATAAACATTAATCTTGATATAACCTTGAAATTGAATTATACATTGAAAAACGAGATGACAAATTGAATTTATTTGAATATTATATACAAATTAGCGCTAATTATTATAGTAACAGATCTAGTTGTCTTTCGATTGCATATCCGAGAATAATCGATACTTGCGCTTTCATATTGCTACAATGGTATTTTCTGATTGGTGGAACACCTGAACTTTAATGAATAGGTGTACTTTAATGAGGTCCATTAAAGGGCTGCTACCAGGTGTATAATTACTACATTTCGGCATGGTCGAGCATAAAATGTATTATTATTGCAAAAAATAAAGAAAAGATTCCGTCATAGATGTTACAAGATTTGTGAACTCACTTCACACCTTATTAACAAAAAGTGTAAAACGCAGGTCTCTGCCTCAAGCAAAAAGAGTGTTATATAATGTTTATGTGACAGTTATGCAAGTCTCATGGCATCCAATTAGTACACAAAAGCATAATCAGTAAATATTTTATAGTCGTTTCTTCCATGTCACGGATGTTACAGATGAGTTAATGTACCTTATTTTTCAAGTTTCAAAACAACTGTGACATTTTTAAGTAAAATATTCACTTGAATTGTAAGATTGCTGATTGTTATTAACCCAAACTACTTTCTCTATTTTAAAGACAGTGGAGTTCAACGTAAATTTAATTCCATTATAACGATGTTTTACTGATTTCTGTTTGGGAGAATAAATGATCCTTTATCCCCAAACTCATATTGGCCCTAGTAATGGTTCTCATTCTGTGTTTCGCGTAAAACTTCTGCAACTGTAACATCTGTTGCCATGGGAGGTCTTCCTGATTTCTTTGCATCAGTAGTCGCACCAGGTTCTTAAAATTCTGTTACAAGCTTCAGTAAAGGACTCAAACTGCTCGGGTCGACTCTTAAAACATTACGGAAATGAAACCGTCTAAAGGCTACTGAAAAACTCGGATGAAAAAGGAAATTGAAAAGACAACGATCCAAAGGGGTTAAATTGTTATTGAACGCAAATATTAGGGCATTCGAAAAGTAATGCAACATAGTTACTGTTTCACACTAAATTAATTTTTGTTACTTTTGGCATTACATCCTTGCAAAACGACGGACATCATTTGAAGCATCATTTCTGGACATCTTTCTCACTGATCGATCTAAAGCTGTTCGGATGCCAACTCTTGATTGCAAGCGAATGCCTCGTCTCCACCTATCATGCAGTACTTAGTTCAGTGTGATAGGACTTCTTTCCCACAAGCTTCTTGTAATGCCCTAAAGCACTGGATTGCATTATTTCTTCTTGCAACTTGTATTTTTATTAAGCATATTTGTTCATACTTACCGACCATGTTTAGGACGGTATTATTTAATACAAATCAGAAACAGCCCTGTATTCATAAAATATGTTTACATAAAGACTTTTAGGGCTCCGAGACATATTGGAAAAAAATACGAGACACTTATCAGTAGACAGTGTATGCGGGATGACTTAAGGCAGGGCCGGGCATGAGAGCGGCTCAGTCTAGTCGGCCAGAGCTGCTCTCGCTCCGCAAGGCACTTTAATTCCAAGCCAGAGCAGAACGCTTACGCAGTGGCGGACTCACATTACAGCTACCTTCCCTGCATTAATATAACAAGAGCCACGGTTGTTCTAGTCATTCAGTCATTCAATCTGTGGGTTTATAAGGATATTACATCAATCCATTGTACAGTACAGAATTTATAACACTCTTATTAATTTAATGAAATAAACTTCGCTCTATGCACACACACAAATCATTAGGCTTATTTACATAACCCATACGCACATACTGCAATATCCTCACCACGGTTCTACGAGACAGGCATATGGCTTCCACTTACCCTACTTGCTGTGGACAGAGTTCATCTGCCAATATAATTAAACATCTCTTGATGAATTCACCTTCGTTGATTGTTTTCAATTCCTTTGCACTTTCGTGGCAAATTTTGTAGCTAATTCTCATGGCCGATTCACTAAGTGCATTATTGTCATCCTGTTAATATATAATATAATATCATATAATATATGATATATGATATGATATATGACCATAAATTAATACAACTTAAAGAAAATGTTTCTCAGGTACATTATATTAGAGTATAGTTATATTGCATTATAAGTTATTATAGTTCATTTAGTAATATATAATTTTAAATTATACAAATATTATGATATATCATAGTATAGTATATTACAGTTCATGATATATAATATTATATATTATATATCATAATACTTGTATAATTTAAAATTATATAGCCTATTACTAAATGTATAATAATTATAATGCAATGCAAATATCAAATAGATACTCTAATATAATGTACCTGAGAAACATTTTCTTTAAGTTGTATTAATTTATGGCGTTCATTACCAACATATTTGTCATATTCAGTAGCATGTTGTAAAGAATAATGTCGTTAGATACTGAACCTCTTAATCAGTTGGACTGTTTTATGCCAAATTAAACACTTTGCTAATCCACTGCTCTCTACCAAAAAGAGCTCCTCCTCCCATGATACATTAAAAGCATTGGGAGTAGCGGACCGCTTTAATGGTCTTGGAAAAGTGTGATTTGTATTTGTTATACAATTTAAAGTACGGAAGTATAATTCTCATATGTCTTACGTAATATAAGACATAGAAGAAAAAATTCAGTCGAAAACATCCAAGATGTCTTTCATGTAAATTCATACTTTTAGATGAGGAGAGGTAGAAGCTGAAGATATCAAAGTTGTGTCGATAAGAAGAAATTATAACGGTGGTGATAATGATAATGGATTGATTGAGAACAATATAATGGTGATTATGATTATATATCCGGACCAGGCATTGAGTTTAGACCTCGACTGTTGTTTCTACAGGTCAGAACCGACACACGGAGGTGAGACGTCAAGAAGAAGCATTCAACAAGTAGCCAATTTCCGACCCTCCAACTTCGCCAGAGCTGCATGACAAAGCTCCGAGCCAAGGGTGTGGAGGGGTGGGCGAACCCATGCATATGCATCCCCAAGACTTAATTTCTGTTTCACCTCGCCACAGCCATTAAGAGGGTATCTTCAATAAACAAGCATCTCTTGCCCGCGGTTTAGTGTGGCGCTGATTTTGTACCGGAGTTCGAAGCTCTCAGCAGGTGATATCGTTGGTTTTTTTATATCCAAGCCGGTTCACGAACAAACAAATCACGATACTGTCTATTACGTAATCATCCTTGTTAAATCGTGACTAGGGAACGAAGTTGAGACACCAAAACATTGCCTAGAAGCGGCTAAATGTTTAAGGAACACTGGCTATAGGATGACGTTAGCTGTTTACTTTGCTGATGTACCTTCAGGTTCGTATGCAAAATGAAAGACGTCACATGAAGGAAGTTCAGTTCATTCGTAGTTTAATGGGTGCGGGTTTTCTATTGTTTATTGCATTATAATAGGTTATTTCGAAACAGTATGCCTGTTTTCTGTTTAAAATGTGAACCTTTTGTCAGAAGCTCAGTTGTGATCTTATGATAGCCTACTCTGAAAATACAGGGTGAATCAAAAGTCTGGAACCATATAAATATTTTCCATATGATTGATTTTCGATTACTATATGTGTTACCAGTATTTGTAAGACCAAATGCTCTACGAGTGACACATTCGATTCTGGCCCTCAGCTATCTCAAAAGCCGCCATTTTGAATGCAATTTTGACATTTTAATTTGGAAAGGGGGTCATACAGGTACTCAGAATCATGTGAAATTTTCTTTGAAAAACAGTGGTGCAATCCGTTTTGATATGTCTCTAATCGTTTTCAAGTTAGTTAAAGATAACTGTCATAATGACACAAACATTAGTTACTGCATCTACAGATATTTTGTAACATGGTACAGTACTAAGGAGGTTTTTGAAAAAGTATTTTTATGCAATTCTGGTAATTAACTTTTCCTGCTTTGCTGTTTGGTTAACCTGTGACAGTTTCAATGCATTGTTGCGATTATTTGAAGCTTTCTTGTAACAAATTTCTTGATTTTTCGTGATGGCATTATCGAAAGAGGAAAGAATTGATATCATTCTTCATTGTGGTAGGTTAAGCCACAGAAATGTTGCAGCAGACTGGACGAACAGCTCTCTGGACATTGGATTGGTCGATGTGGACCAATAGAATGGCCGGCCAGATCTCCATATGTAACACCCCTTGACTTTTTCTTGTTGGCTTATAAAATACTTTTTTTTTTCGTGGTTGTCTTTTCATAAACCTTGCATAACAAAACTGTTCCATCGGATGAAAACACACGTAAGCATTCACTAACGTAACCATGAAGTTTACTTTTCAATGGTTTACTGAATTTAGGCTTTCTAGCTAACAGATCTTATATCTTCTGTCACCCGACAATATCTGACTGTTCCTCACTCAAATTTCTTTCTCCTATAGTAATAAACACGTGTAGCACAAAATTGTAACAGTAAGATTTGAAAATATGAAAGCAAACGATGGGAAATGCTACGTGACAACTTCTATGAGAACGAGCTTAATATTTAAAATTATAAAGCTGATTGTTGATATCGTGAAGACATGACAATATTATATTTGTAACTGTGGATTGTCGATCATGAGTAATATTACATCAATAATATTAAAGCACGATTATTAGCAGATTAAGCACCGAAATAAATTACTTTTATTTACTATTGTTAGTAAAGTTAGTAATTGTTTCAAATATTTAAATTTCATACACGTTACAGTACAATAAATTATAAAATTGCATATGAACAAGAATATTACTTTAAAATAACAAAAAAAAAAGGCATTTATTAGTAAGAAACTCCTTAGAAAAGCAAAATAGGCAAAATAGGCAAAATAAAAATTGGCCCTATCAATTCGATTTACTCCAAATCACATTTATATCTATGCAAATAATGATTTACTTCCACCCAGTAAAAAAGGCATTTTGCCAAACATCCGAGCTCTAGTCATTATGAAATAAAAATATAATTGTGTGCTTACTATTATTAATCAAAGTTATATGTGTTGAACTATGTGGGAGGTTACGGATCGCTAATGACGCAGTCTACGCCGGCCATGAAAGTATGTCTGATACGCGTGTTCCAGCCGAGTTGACATACTGTATACAGGCGTTCCTAAGACAACTGCTTTTAAATGCAGTTCTGTGACTTTCTCGGTCTTGAGAATAATCTCACAATAATTTCGAAATAAATATTCTCTACGTCCCTTTGAGTCAATAATAATAATAATAATAATAATAATAATAATAATAATAATAATAGGTATGACTTTTTTGTCTTCATATTGTCATCACATCGTTATTTTTCAAAATTTTCTCAGCTGCCTCTCTTCTAACGTTTGTCTCTGGTGAAATTACATCTATAATAAAAGCACACCCACGTCTGTTGCCTGTTGCTATATCAGGCTTATTGGATGACCAGTTGTGTCTTTATTCATTTATTGATTACTGTTGCCAGTCCGTTTTGACCTGTTCATATTGGAGTTGGCGTGTGTTCATAGCATTCATCCGCTTTCCCTTTCATTCCAACGGCTTTACAAATACAGCATTACAGTAGACCTGCGAACACACTTTGTCATGGGCTAAAATTGAACATGTAAATATTTGGTGCTCTGAAAAAATTGTAAAAATGTAAGTTAGTTTTAAACGTGCCGTTTCTTTCTTATACGTAGTTCATGTTCAGTGCTTCGTTTTCTTCATATAAAACAAAAATTGTTTTTTTTTTCTCTTCCTGGTGAGATCCATTTGAAGATATTGTCATCAGATATTAATTTTTCAGCTGACATGGATATTAGCAATGCCAATAGCCATGGTTTCCGAAAGGGACGTTCCTGTGTAGATGCCATATTTATAGTATAACAATTATTGTTAGAAAAGAGGCGAAAATTTAACCTCTCTCTATATATGCTATTTTTAGATTAGTATGTGATACAGTTAATAGAGAAAAGTTATGGTTCAATTTAGAATCTTATGACGTTCCAGTTAACCAAGGTGTGCGACAATGTACTCCCACAGTCTGTACTTGTTTTTTTGAAAGATGGGACATGACAGGAGCGTTGCAATCGGAAAAACAACTGATTGTCACATAGCGTCGTAGGCCTGTTGCTATGGTAACAACGGTTGAGTTGCCAAACTTACAGTTCCCACGTGGCGAGTGCTTAATAGCTCTCTTGGCGAAATTTATTGTTCACACAATGTTAGCATTGGTACGTTTAGTCTTTGATTCTCTGTCGAGTTTTGTATTGTTTTCTTACCTTCACGTCAATTGTCAATGAATGTTTTAACGTCAGCCATCTTAACGTCAATTGCTACCTTCCATCAGCTGGCAGCATGGTAGTTCATATTGGCAACATGGCGCTGTAGTTCCAAGCTCGTCCGCTTAAACTGTCAAGTCCCATCTTTAAAAAGAAAACTAGTATAGTATATAAGGTGAAACCTCTCCTTATGGACATCTCCAAGATACGGACATTCCTCATATACGGACATATTTTTATGTCCCAACTAAAATAATATAGAAATAATGATAAATTTAGCTCTCGTTTACGGACACTCTCAGACAAAGACACGGACAGCTGTTTCACAGTCCTAAAGCTTGCTTCACCTCCTGACTGCGGACAGAACTTGGTTTTCAAGACCTAATTTGTTACAAAAATGGAAAATTTAGTTTTGAGAACTGTACAGAAATTCCTTAACATGAAAGAAGACAATAAGGGTCTCGTAGGCTACCAGCCGACTACCCCTTGTTAGCTGGAAGCGGGTGGATAAACAAAGTCATACAATTTAATCTGTCTGATGGGTCCAAGGTTTCCGCGATCGTGAAATTGTATTCGACACATGATAGGGTTAGTAGGATTATTCTCTTCACTTCAATCAGTTGTTCTGTTTCCAGAGACATGGCACCTGAATGTAAAGGTTAAGTTGAAAACTGTAAATTACAGTACTGCATAACTGCAGACCTAGAATAAAATTGCATGACACAGTACTGTATTTTCCTTTTTCGGTCTTATCTGCTGTAGTTCAAAGTTGCAAAGAATTTACTGCAGTACAGTATACTTTATTTAGAATTAAAATACAGTAATACTTTTCATTTAAAGCGTGAAGTGATACATAATGCATATTATAAATTTACTGTTAGATTGGGGAGTCTCCCTCCCAATAAAGGACACCTCCCAGATGCGGACAGATTGTTACGTCCCTTCGATGTCCATAAATGAGGGGTTTCACTGTACAGTCACGAAGCTCAATATGTAGGAAATATGCATCCTTAGATAGTTGCTAACCACTTGGATCGCTACTATCGCCTCATCACAGACAATGCGAAATAGTACCGGCACAGGATATTGTTCCTAGTACCCTCAACAACTCAAGCTTCGTGACTGTATATACTAGACTGTGGTTGTAGTGTGTCTCCCACTTTGTTTTTAATTTATATAGATGATTCAGTGAGAAAACGGAATCTCAAAATTTAATGGAGGAATTTATATAGCACATGTAGCACTTAATTTGAAGAATAAGAAGAGGAAGAAAAATCTTTGGCCGTCTTAGTAGTAATAAATCATTTCTTTTTTACCATAACTACCATTTTGCCAGTAGCATTGTCGTCATAACTTTTTCTTGATTTTCATCATATTGTTTTTTTTTTTATCTTTCAGTCTCTTCGTCATTAAACATGAGTTTTGTCGATATAGTTTTTTTTTTTTGTTCCATTAAGTGTTTTGCAAATATCCTTGCAGTAGAATTCGAGCTGTTTCGTGTCGGCAAACATGGCGAAAGCACAGGTTGCTTTTTACGTTAAGTGAAAATAAAGACGTCCAGACGAAGTTAAACATTTGAAATTTAATGAGATGAGTGAGAATCGAGGCACGATAATTAGGGAAAGTTCAGCATTACGGGTTGTATAACAATCCTTTGTGAGACCTAGGGTGACATCTGTTGTGCGGAAGTTGTGGCAACATGGAATTGCGCTGCTTAAAAATTGACGAAACATGCAAACGCACTTCTAGATTTGCTTGAGAATTCTGATACTTCCTCTACGACCAGCACAGAAAGTCTCGAGTCTGAGAGGTTGACAAACTCTGGATTTCGCTTCCAACATCCAATGTAAAGCTATTTCTGATATTCCGGCGATACTCCTGACCAGGGAATTCGGAAGATAGGATTGTCAGCAAAACGAAGTTGCTTTCTATTGCTTCGGAGTGTGACATTGAGTTGGAGTATTTTAAAAATACTGTCGTATTCTGAAGTCTAGTAGGTATAACCCGTCTGAAGAATCATTGCAGACGGCAGGTAGAGTAAGCTTGGACATAAACATGCGATCGATACTGCATTACGTCACCCTGTTCTGACGTACTATCCACAGTGCTGCAGTAAAGAAATGCCTCAGTTCAGTTCTTTCAGTTTATTAGTCGTTATCGGAAGTGTGTCTGTACACAAGAGCGAATGGAAACTCCGAGATACACGTCACGCAAAGCAGAAGATTATATACAATGTGCTAAAATTTTGTAAAGAAGAGAAAAAGAAAGGTCTTATCATGCCATTAACGAATGCTGTGCAAAGAACAGCAACGGCGGTGGGAAAGAGTGAAAGAACAATACATATTATAGCTAGGGAGGTGAGGAAGCAAAGCGCATTGGAGGACAATTTCCAATTTCTGGTAAAAGCCGCCCACATTCAAAGAAATTTGTACTTGGTGATTTTGAAAAATGTGTCATCCGCAGAACTTTTTTTAGAGTTTTATGAGCAGAGATAAAGAAATTCCGACCCTAAGCAAGCTTATGAATGCTATTAAGGAAAAGATACATTCTGGAGACTGCTGAAATCCATGGGATACAAATTTAAGAAATGCAAAAACATACTATATGTTTTAATGGAGCTGTCTGACATTGTTGCACGTCGTGCAACATACCTGAGAATGCTAAAACGAAACGAAAAGGGGCCAAAGAAGCCAATAGATGAAACATGGGTTCATACTCATTATACCGTATAAAAGTGTTGGCAGCATGATGAAGTACAAGGTATGCATGTAAACCAAAGTATTGGGCATAGGGCTATTGTTGTTCACGCTGGTGGTGAGATGGAATTCATCGAAGGGGCCGTGTTGATATATGACTCCAAATCTTAATCTGCAGATCATCATGATGAAATGAACGGCGAAAATTATAATAAATGGTTAAAGGAACGTCTCATATCAAATCTTCCATCTGAGTGCATTGTTGTGTTAGATAATGCAAAACCACCAAAGAAGACTGGATAAAATGCTGCCAATGTGTTAAACATATCGGGGACGAATATTGGCATCGTGGCTCGTTAATGGAATAGGAAATTGAATGGATAGTAATACACGTGAGTAGTGATAAAGAGTGTGATGAAGATGAGACGTATTATGATAGGCCAGGTAGCAGTACAGACGAAGGCAGTTCAACTGATATTGCAGATGAAATTGAGGCCTCTGCGTCGGGCATACAGCTATTTCTGGAATAAGGTGCTGTACGTGTATATACCGTACATATGACAGAAAAAGTAAATTCAATTGTGGTAATGGTAATTGTATTTGATTATAATAGCTGTTGATGTTTTTATTGTCAGACTGTACAAATATTTCTCCAGCTGATTCGCCACGCATCGAGACTGAGCGGTTTCGCATTCACGACACACGAGCGCCCTCATCTGAAAACTGCTATGTTTCCTCAGACGGGTTATAATCATGTTTCTTTTCATAACAAACGTTTGCGGGTTCAAGCCTGGACGAGGACAGCGGATTTTAATGACGATAAAAAGTTTTAATGTTTTGTTGCTAGGAATACGTCCCCAAAACATTTAACAAGAATTTGTATACACCCTGTATATTTAACATATAAGTTATACGTAGTATATGGGCAGAATACTGGTCCACAGCACAACCCTCCATTAATTTTGAGGGTCTCTTATTTAATTTTGTGGTTTACTCCACGCTTACAGAGTCTTTCCTATCCTTGGTTTTCCATCGAAATTTTCCTTCTAGATATATTACCGTCTACAGCGCTTACCCTTTCAGAATACCGCCCCCCGGGCCAAGGGTAGCCTGGAGCTCTCTTGGGCAGGGTTAGTACTCCACGCGCTAAATTAGATCTGTCTCCAGAGAGAATTTCTATCCGTTGATTCATTCGGACACTGTGCAAATGAAATGCTATTATTTTTATAACAAAAAGAAATCATAATAACTCTGTGACTGTTTATTCAAAACCTGCTGTAGTTCATTTTTTTTTTAAGTGAAACTTCTTTAGACAATGTACGAGTCAAACGCTGTGAAACAAAATTCTGTGACGGACATTTCAAGAACACTTATTTTAAAGAAGAACTGCGTACAGGGTGTGATTTCGCGTAAAATGGGACTATTTTGCTCCAATATTTAACTAAATTTAAAAGAAAACATAGGTAATAAATACAAAGTAAAATGTTCAAAATTTCACAAAGTGATCCATTGTTAAGTTTATTACGTTAGGTATTAACTTTAATGACTTTCCTTTCATTTTGTAATTCTATTTTTAATGCTCTTTTAAAAAGTGGAGCAAATAGCCCATACGGGAAGGTGACTTTGCTCCATTTTGAAAATCAATGCTTTATAGAGCGAAAATAATTTGGAGCAAAGTTACATAGTTTTCATTCATTGTAATAGTGATCTCACTAATATAAATTAATAGCTTTGAGTGCAAATTTTCAAGTTTGGGTACAAATAAGATTCTAACAGGAGGTTACCTGCTTTACTGTAATTATAGAACAGTACAAACATAATTTGTTTCGTTCCTAAAAACATAGTAATTGTCGTTGAAATGGAACTCAGTTAACTAAAAGATTGAAATATATAATTGATTAAATGGAAATCACAAAAAAAACATTAGACTACAGACAAACAATTGAGATTATTAACAGAGACAAAATGATGATGGTGAAAGAGAAAAGTGGTGGAGGCTACTTTGCTGCATTTTTTTTTTTTTTGCATGGTGCAAAGTAACCTCATATATGGCATCATTGTTCTCTACATGATACACAAGACAATAACGGAGTAATGAAGGAATATTCAAGAAAACCGTTATTTGATTGTTAGCCACAAATTAATTGTACATGATATTAAAAATAAAACCATCTATCTTTTAATAAGGGTGACCACAAGGATCTAGAAAACAAATATAAATATATATATATATAAAAGTGTACGATGAAAATACATACAATAAATTTCAAAAGAAAATTAAGTGAATCATATTATTTGAAATAGAGATGAAATTGCAAATTTTGAATTGAGTCTTTTAGAATTTCTCTAAGGATTTTCTCAATATTGTAAAATGTGAAGCCATTTGATTTTAACCTCTTCCCTTTCTATATATTTTACCAATTTTGTGAAAAAATCATATTTTTTATTTTTGTATAGAGGTCATTTAATATTACAGAATGACTGTACATCACTAATTTTCTTACATACCTAAAAATCACTATGAAATAGACATATATGAATTATTATCCGAGTTATCTTGTGCATCTTGATTCCAGCTCTGGTAGTTGTCCACTTTGATTTTCTCCTGAACTATTTACCAACTTATGTTTTTTATGGATTAATTTATGAGGTACAATACCAGTGCTGTTATCAAGGCGTTAAATGTTGCTTGTCGTGTGATAGACTCGAAAGCAGGGTATTACGCACAGTGCCACATTGCATTCTGGACAGTAGTATCTGCTCTTGTGTCGAATTTGTTTGTATTTTGAGTGTCTTGCAATACTACACATGAAATCCTGTCTGGTTGGGTTGTTCTTCAGAATTTGTGGTATAACTTCTCGAAAATATCTAACTGTAAGCCGAAGTGGGTTGGGCGATTTTCCTGGCCATCCTGCCTTGAGTCATAGGACATTCGGGGTGTATTTTTCGAAAATCTGACGAATTACCACCATTCGATAGTCAAAGGGTGTCTTCCTGCCTTCAGATATCGTATACCAAACGTAGGAATCCCACCACCAGATGTAGCAATATCACTAACTTCTGTAGCCATCTAGTCAGGAAAAGGTTAATGAAATGATAGAAACGTATATATTCGGGATATAATCCTTAGCAGCGAAAATGGGACTCCTACGAGTTAACTCGGTTAATCAGGGAAGTGGTTAAAAGGTTACAGGTGTATTTAGAAATGGTACCACGAATTCCAAAAAAGAAGTCCGTGTACTGACCAATGATTAGCCTTGGTGTTATACTGCTTGCTAAAAATAAGGTATGCAAGTTTCATAGATAATTCTCTTTTCATAATCAGTAAGTTTTGGCTGTTGTGCATCTTTTTCAAACCTGATAGTCGGGTCAAGTATTGTACTGTGTTCTTTTTCTATCAAAGACAACAATATCTGCTCGTCTTGTTGAATCATCTTCCGAGATACAATGCACTTCTTCATGCACTTCTAATCCTTGTTGTCTTAGGATGTGGTGGCGGTTGTTCCGCAATAACTCAGTCTTTCGGTAGAACCCCAACACATGTCCTAGTGTTTCAGTTTCTCATCTCCGATTCAAACTTGACGACAGATTCTTACGAATTAAATCTGTTCACAAAATCCACTACAAAACCACGATTGCTTTTAATCACTCCGCAACAATGAGTGAAACAAAATGTTGAGTCCGTAGGCAAACTACAGAAAGTCACGGAGTGCCATCTATGATGATATACTGTAACTAATACGCAATACTTCATATTATTTCCAGCAGATGACACCAAATCTTTTTAAAATTTTTGGGCAAACTAGCCCCCATAGGAGCAAAGTAGCCCCGTTTTCGGTACCAGTGTTTTGTGTTACCCACATGTATGAGCACAGTTAACGCCTGACGAAGTGGAATCGTAATAGTGATTAATTTCCATACACCCCGACAGTTTTGACTGCGAGAGAAAGTGTGGAGCGATGTGACTTGCAAATGGATATAAATTCCGATTCGACTGCGCGCTTTGTCTGTGCGTCCTGGATGTATTAGAAAGACATAAATTCATGCGTTGCTAGGCAGTAATAAATTGTTAGGGAATCGAATAAACTGAGCCCAACCGGAAGTTGGTCTCTCACATGGAATATGGGCGTGTTTTCTGTGAGGGAAGGAACGACTAACAGACGCTTCGTATTTGTTATTGTTATGGCCTATCTGCAGAGGAAATGGTAAACATTTATCTACAAGACAAATATGATAATGGATAAGTTTAATGTTTGTAGTACATTATGACAATTTTTGAGAGATGTATTCAGTTTAATATTCAATAAAGAGATGACAGAACAATATTCTTCATTGTAATCATTATTATTAAGGGTCGGATGTTTATGACCTAAAAATCTACTTAAAATGATCATTAAAATGCCCTTAAACTAATGGATTAATTATATAAAAAATAAATAAAATGACATTTAAACATTATTCACCGTACTCGCACCACAACTTCTTAAAAATTAGTCACCTTGTTTCAATGACTGCACTTCAAATCTCGGAGAGAGGAGACAACTTCCTGGAATTTGGCTAAGATAAAGGAAAAGAACATGCAACAAAATGATAGTTTTAAGGGAAAGCTGTAGATTTTTATGAGGGTTTGCAATGTGTTTCAATCGGTGGTGGTCCATGTCAGTGCCTTCATTCTCTGTCTCCTCCTCCTTCCGCGCTTCACTTTTGTTACCAGATCTTCCAGATGAGGGAGTGTGAATGACAAAAATTGTGGGCGCACGTGCATTCTTGCAATCTTTGTGTTAAAATACTGTCTATTACAGTAGACATCTCTTCCGAACCATGTTGAGGACACAGCGTCCTGTTCAGGACACTGTGAAAGTTTCCCCCCTTCCAAACATAAATTTTAAAGACACCCTCGTACCGACAAAATAACGGTAGCTGTCAAAGCCCTCACTTAAACTAAGCTGTTGTCAAGCATTTTATGTTACTTCTGTTGTGTGAGGTGAAGCCTTCAGTGGAATGAGAGATGGACTTTAGAGTTTGTTCCAAACTATAAAACTCAAACTTCACTGTTATTCACTTATTCAGTAGGTAATTACTACTGACCTATTTGGTTAGAAAATGATTTAACGGACCTATCAGTAAAGAAGAAAGTGAAATGCATTCCAAATGATCTAAAAGTTCTTCAAAGTATTGAAAATGACCAAAAATGCCGAAAAAAAAAATAAAAATGACCTATTAGTTCAAAAACGTCAAAAAATGCAAAAAAAAATGCAATATAAGAAATTATATTTTTACGTTCATATTAACATAGAAAGGATTTCTATATTAATAGGCATCGTCCTATTGTGAAAAATAAGATGACTCTTCATCATCATCCGCCACCTAATTATTATTATTATTATTAACCGTTCTGTTTGGTTCGCTCTGATATGTCCTATTGGCCAGTTAGTTGTTTACTCGACCTTCCCACATTATTTCATCTTCTCCATCCACTTTAACAATCTTCAGGAATAAAAGTGTCTGGCATTCAAAACATGTGCTCTTTCTATCGTTCTCTCCATGTTGTTATTTAATGTTTTATATTAAAAAAGATTCACTTTCTTTCTAATGATATCATTCCTTATACGATTTTAAGTTCGGTGCTGTTGCTTCAGCTACCACGTATGTTCAATTCTCGCTGCCATATACGTAGGTTGAAACCACCATTATTATTTCTTTATTGTAAAATTTCTTTGAAGAACGGAAAGTTACATTTGTTCGAATCAAATTTCTTCGCATTTAAAGGACAAAACTAAAATTCTTTTATTCTTTTATTATCGTAATACTCTGCTTTCTTAAACTGACTGAGCATATTGGGAGTTAACCTCTTCAGTCCGGAATTTATATTAAAAAATATTGAAAAAAAAATCGATCATATAATCATTCTGGGGTTCCAAAAATCCCAAATCGTCTTCACAGAAAATCAAATTTTGGGGCAATTTTACTTATGGGGCCCCAAAATTTCAATTTATAATTCTGATATAGAAATGTTGCAAAACTGATACTCTTCATTTCTATCAAATTTAATTTTTTCAAAATTTCAAAAGTATCCAAGACACTGCAAAAAGTTAAAAGAAAATTATGTATAGTATAGGCCTACTCTAAAACAGGACTGAAGAGCCTAAATTAATGGCTTATATTTCATATAAAACAATTTTTATCTCGAAAAGGAAACAAAAACGAGCAAAATTATATTAAACTTTTTTGAAATGTCTCAAAAAATAACCCCGAAATTAAATAAATTACTTATGATTTATCCTGTATGTGTGTGTGTGTGTGTGTGTGTGTGTGTGTGTGTATATATATATATATATATATATATATATATATATATATATATATACTTACTTACTTACAAATGGCTTTTAAGGAACCCGAAGGTTCATTGCCGCCCTCACATAAGTCCGCCATCAGTCCCTATCCCGTGCAAGATTAACCCAGCCTCTATCATCATACCCCACCTCCCTCAAATCCATTTTAATATTATCCTCCCATCTACGTCTCGGCCTCTCTCAAAGTCTTTTTCCCTCCGGTCTCCCAACTAACACTCTATATGCATTTCTGGATTCGCCCATACGTGCTACATGCCCTGCCCATCTCAAACGTCTGGATTTAATGTTCCTAATTATGTCAGGTGAAGAATACAATGCGTACAGTTCTGTGTTGTGTAACTTTCTCCATTCTCCTGTAACTTCATCTCGCTTAGCCCCAAATATTTTCCTAAGCACCTTATTCTCAAACACCCTTAACCTATGTTCCTCTCTCAGAGTGAGAGTCCAAGTTTCACAACCATACAGAACAACCGGTAATATAACTGTTTTATAAATTCTAACTTTCAGATTTTTGGACAACAGACTGGATGATAAGAGCTTCTCAACAGAATAATAACAGGCATTTCCCATATTTATCCTGTGTTTAATTTCCTCCCGATTATCATTTATATTTGTTACTGTTGCTCCAAGATATTTGAATTTTTCCACCTCTTCGAAGGATAAATCTCCAACTTTTATAGTTCCATTTCGTACAATATTCTGGTCACGAGACATAATCATATACTTTGTCTTTTCGGGATTTACTTCCAAACCGATCGCTTTACTTGCTTCAAGTAAAATTTCCGTTTTTTCCCTAACCGTTTGTGTATTTTCTCCTAACATATTCACGTCATCTGCATAGACAAGAAGCTGATGTAAGCCGTTCAATTCCAAACCATATATATATATATATATATATATATAGGTCCAAAAGTTTTCAGAATATATTTTTTTCGCCGAAATGAATAATGTAATGTGGTGTATTTCTGTTTCTGGTGTTGGCATCATTCATGACGTCACTTCCGTAGAAGTTTCATGATCATAGTCATTGTTGTTGTTGTATGGCAACTGGCTGTTGTTGTTTGTTTGCCTGCCGATCCGGAGTTGCACTCGGGTGTGGGTTTGATTCCCTCTTGGGCTGATTACCTGAGGTTTTCTCCAATCATAAGGCGAATGTCAGATAATCTATGTCGAATCTTCGGCATCATCTCGCCAAATACCACCTCGTTACCACCAATCCCATCGACGCTAAAACGAGCAAATGCTGGGTAACTTTCGGTGCCGGACCCGGATTCATTTCACCGGCATTTTCACCTTCATTTCATTCAGACGTTAAATTACCTGAGATGTTGATACAGCGTCGTAAAATAACCTAATAAAATATAAAAAATCGACGCTAAATAACTTAGTAGTTGATATAGCGTCGTTAAATAACTAACTAAAAAATTTAGAAGTCATGGTATGGGAATTACTAGAAAACAGTAGACAGAGTAAACGTATACGCCATTTATTTTCTATGATTCGGACGAACTCCAGTCGAAATACTTATTGAGCTTAGGTAGGTCTATGTACTATTCTTTGACATAAAATATGCCTTACTCCTCTCTGTTAATCGAATGATTTTTAGCTTATAGTATAATAGTACATTATGCAACGAGCCTATAATGAGCTTTTCATACGAGCTTCTTAATTACCATTATAGGCGAGTTTCATACGACTTTTTATGCTCGACCATATTTCTAACTTGATATTATTAATTTTTTAGCAATGTCCCGTATGTTGTGAGATGTGCGCAGACGCGACAGTATTGATTTTTTCCGAGGAACAGATGTGCACATTGACCTTGCTAGGCCATAAGAACCTACAGAGATAACATTGAAATTAAATTAGACATTGAAAAACAAGATGACAAATTGAATTTATTTGAATATTATTTACAATTAACGCTAATTATTATAGTAACAGAACATAACCTTCTGCGACAGTATTGGATTTCCAGCCTCCGTGACTTTTCGTTAATTCTCTTTCAATTGTATATCCGAGAATAATCGATACTTGCGGTTTTATAACGGTAGAAAGCTGACCTGTTATTGGCTGAACAGTTGTAACCTGAGTCGTCATTGGCTGAAAGACCTGACCTTTAATGAGTAGGTGTACTTTAATGACAGGCATTAAAGGTCTGCTACCAGGTGTACAATTACTACATTTCGGCATGGTCGAGCATAAAGAATAATATGAAACTGTAACTTTATAAGATAGAGCTTTTTACTAAACCGCCAACATTTTACCATACGGTGAAGAAGAGCTTAGAATTTCTGAAGTGATAGGAATCACCCGGAGGATTGACACAGGAACCTGTGCTTATGAGAAATGCAGAATGGTCGTGTTGTGTTGTAGCAACACACCAACAAAGTTTCTGAAAGCGCCCGAGAGGTCTTGTCATCGGTAACCAGGTTACGAGACCGCAATGCAGGGAATAGCGACCCACCCTGTTGGTTAATAAATCCACACCGATGAATTTAACTGTTTCCTTGCGGGGCGAAACAACTGCCTGCCGGTGAAAACCAGGTCACAGCTATTTGATAACACTTCACTGTAAAATGCATATACTTTCTCTTTTCATCATGCATGTGCGGAATTTAGAGGAAACAACCCTTGAATATGTGCTACACAAAATGACATTATCTAGACTTGAATACACTTCAAAAGACGAGTCTCTTTTGTGACGCCGGATTCATTACTAAAGAGTTTAATATGTGCACAAGATAATGTTCATATTCTTGGTCATACTGTAAATTTATTTATTTATTATTTATTTATTTATTTATTTATTTATTATTTTGCTAATAATTGTAACATAAAATATAAAATATACAGAAAAACTTTAGCTCGCCCCTGAAAGAGTAGAAATCGTGCTCAGGGGCGGATTCCTGAATTTGTCTTATGCCTACTGTGCAATTATAGTATATAAATTTAAATTTACAATATTTCAATTTTTATAAAATCCATACATAACTTTTTAAATTTAATACTAGAACTATTAGAATTGACAAGATTAGGATATTTAAATATAAATTTGTTATATATTCTTGGGCCTAAATTACTACTATGATTAAATACTGTAACAGTGTTGCATTTTGGTTCAAACAATCTTGAAGAATTCATACCGTTTGTTTCATAACTATGAGAATACAATTCAAAATTATTTCGATTTTTATGTATGAATTTTATTAATACAATATAATAGATTTGTCTTACGTTAAGTACATTAAAGTCTAAAAACAAATTTTGAGATGGAAAATCAATAGGTTTATGAAGACATATTTTAATTATTTTCTTCTGTAATAAATAAAGTGGATTAAAATTGGATTTAAATGAGCTACCCCATCCTATAATTCCATACATAATTACCGATTGAAATAAAGTTAAGTATATTGTACGTAATAAACTTATTGACAAGTAATTTCTCAATAAAACAAAATAATATACTATTTTACGTAATTTATTACAAAGGTAATTAATGTGTTGGTTCCATTTTAAATGATTATCGAAAATTATGCCTAAATACTTAACTTCAGAGGACTCTTTAATAATCTGACATTTACACTGTATAAGACAACAATCAGAATTATGTAACTTAATACTTAGTGCAGATGTAGGAGGTTTGTTACATTTTCCAGATAATGAGAATGGAATAATTATGGTTTTATTTTCGTTGATAGAAAGGATAATCGATGTAGCCTAAGGGCTGTATATTTAATTCAAACAATTTTCTAAGGGCTGTATTATTTACTAAGGGCTATAATTGTTATGCACATAATAACCCATCCTGATTCCATTGTACTCATACTCTAAAAGACAAATATTTGTTGTAAATAGATAGTTGATAGCCGTCCCAACCAGGGTTTAATAATCGGCCTCCTAATCAATTCTAAATGAATATTTATATTTAACTCAATTTTTTCTTTAATAGAAACCCTAGTTCGGTAGGCTATCATTGAGAAATTTATTGGAAATGCAACAAACAATTTAGGCTACAAGACAAATGACATTTTATAAAGAATATAAGTGATGATTAATTATGCTAATCGATGACTTCAGTGCAGTGGAGGATATCATTTCCAGGATGCTGTCAGGAACTTTTAATTTTCGGAAGAATTCTAAGGACTCCCGTGAGATTGTGCCTCTAGCCCCAAACATAATTCCTATAACGTCCCATGTTTTGATGTTATATTTGGTCCCCAAATCGCTGCAGCATGGCAGATAAATTGCCCGTTTTTCTTTGAGGACTTCTCTAAGTTGTTCCTCGCTGTTCTCAAAACGGACTGTGGGATCGAGAATGAGTCCACAATTTTTTTTTTCGGTCTATAACAGTGATATCTCCTCTTCGAGTTGAATCGTCAGCGGAAAGGCATCCAATTTCCTCGTATATCTCATGCTTATCAGCCCGGCGAAGTTCATTGGCAATCATGGAGCGAATTTTATTATGACGATCAATTCTCAGTAATTCTCCCTTGCGGAAGAAACCCAGTACATGAGCTAAGGTTTCTTGCTCATCGCATCTTCTGCAATGGGCAGTACCAAGGCTTCTGCCTGGGGGGTTCTGACTGGAATAACGTTGCAGCCCATTTTGATCGCTTCAGTCCATTGGCTGCAGGAGAGTCCCTTCTTGTTCGAAATCTATGCATTCCCTTTTTAGCTAGGGTTGCCAGATTTTTTACGTTAGGGTGGAGTGAATCTATACATGGAATTGTTTTTTGTCTATTTTCTAAATGTAATAGTTGCAAAAGTCTGTATTTTCACTTAGGAATGTGAAAAATATGGAGTTTCTATATTTAATCTTTGAGATGCCCCAATGGCTTTGAAGTCTCTTATTTTTTTTTTTTTAATCTTTGTATATTTGTTCTATTATTTTGTTTTTCATTACATAGCTAATGAATTGCTGTAAAATCATATATTTAAACTTTATTTGGAAACTTCATTAATTGGGGTTGTAGTTTATAGTATTTTTGAGGGGATCCAAAGGGACAAAATATATAGTACTTTACATAAAATATGACAGAAATTTCATTTCAGCCCATTTATTCTTTTTAGTTAAAATATATTCTTGTTTTCTTTTTCATTAATTTCCATTTATCATCCTTCTTTCTGTTCTTTCTTGTTTTGGAACACGGGGGTCCTTATCACAGTTAGGCCTATAGTATACATTTTTTTTTTTTTGTATTTGCAACTGCATATATCAAATAGTTTGTTTGCTTCTTCTTTGAATTTTGCAATGGTGTCATTTTAGTTGTCACTATTTCGTTTCTTACAAGGCTTTATTAAGTTTGTGTACTGATCACCGTAAGCACGAATCAATTGTAATATTCTTGTATGACCGACTTTCGGAATTTATGCCTTTACCTGGATTTCCTTAGTTTTGATAGCAACTCTTTCTGAAATCTCTCCAACAGTAGATTCTTTTGATTTGAAGTCGGATTTTAATTCATTTTTTACCCATAAATAATATTCCATTAAGTCATTTATTTATTTATTTATTTTAGTAGGTTATTTTACTACGCTTTTTGAACATCTTAGGTTATTTAGCGTCTGAAGGAGATGAAGGTGATAATGCCGGTGAAATGAATTCGAGGTCCAGCACCGAAAGTTACCCAGCATTTGCTCATATTGGGTTGAGGGAAAACCCCGGAAAAAACCTCAACCAGGTAACTTGCCCCGACCGGGAATCGAACCCGGGCCACTTGGTTTCACGGCTAGACGCCCTAACCGTTACTCCACAGGTGTGGATATCTTTTTATATAATGTATTAATATTTTAACGTCTTTTCTTCCAATTTCCTAATTCAATACTTTTTTGTCTATTTCTTCATCCCTTTTAAGCACCTCAAACTCATTTTTAATTTCTTAATAAGCCTATTATACATCTATTCACGAAATTCAGTTTTAACGGCTGCTTGGAAGAAGGGCATACTTCGTTCAGAATATTAACTAGGTTGTATTGAGAAAAACTTCCAGTTTTTTTAATTATAACATATTAAGGAAAGCTTAAGAAGCGTGTATTGATTTTATATTGACGCAGAAAATGTCAATCATATTGCGCAGAATTACCGTACAGGTTTCCCGATAAAAACAAAGGCAAATGTTTGTTGCATACGTGTTTACTTTCCTTTCGTAGCTATGCCACCGATGCGGAAGACCTGTGTATGATTTTAAGCCAGAGTTGTAATGTTGATTGCAGCAATTCACTAAGACTCGAAAGGGATCTGCGCTTAATGTACATTGCACGGCTCCCTACCACGCCGTGCGATATTGAAATAATTAAGCCGCCATATTTTGATGGAAATTCTCGTTTCCGCAACCGCTGGATCAGTTCACACGCGAGCGCTGCTTCTATTGCCAGAAATATTAAATCCAAAGCCCTCTCATGTTTGTGTGCCTGGCCTCCTCCTAAGCAACTCGATTTTGAAGACTTCCTAATACGACTTTCTTTTGTTAAATTTAATTCACTCCAAAAGGACATAGCTATATCACAGTCTAGTACATACAGTCACGAAGCTCATTACGTAGTTAATATGCATCCATAGATAGTTGCTAACCACTAGGATCGCTACTATCGCCTCATTACAGACAATGCGAAATAATACCTGCACAGTCTATTGTTTCTAGTACCCTCATAAACTAAAGCTTCGTGACTGTATATAGTAGACTGTGGCTATATTATAGAGTATTCTACGTTAAGAGAAAATAATATTGTGCGTATTTGCTTGGTTTCCGCACAAAACCAATCCGCGGAAAGTGTGAAATTCCACATTAAGTATTCCAACCTAACACACGCAACAATTTCCCTCTTCTTACCGCTTAAGTGACATATTGATTTTACTGCTTTAGGCTTTTAACATATTATGTTTAGAGACGTTCAATATAGTAATAATAATAAATTGGAAACTTACCTCTGCAATTTCACCTAAATTGCACTATTAATTATTGTTTTTAAATATTTGAAAAAATTAAGTGAACTCTACAACTCCACTAAAGTTACTGCATTCGTGATGCAAGTAACATTAAGGAAGCCGTGAAAAAATCAACAAGATTCCAGATGCCGATGTTATTACTACAATATGTTATAAAAATAATATTGTTAAAATATTAAAATGAAAAATAAATCATTACATAACCTTACCGTTAGTTTTAAGTTCGCATTTATAGACTGGGGGAAAAAAAGACAGACGTATATCACGGCCTGCTGGAGTATAGCAAACACAGAAAACATTTTAAAGCAACAATGTTGAAGATAGATATTTTTGTTTTGCAAATTTGCCGTCATTGAACAGAAACCAAGATGGAGATTTTATTGCAACTAATTAGAAATTCCTCTTTCAGGCATGTACTAAACGATATTCGCACAAAGTAATGTACGATACACGAGCGGTATGTTTTCTTTCAATTCTCGGAAATTAAAAAGCTCAACTACGTTTCGCTTTTTCAAACTTTTCGTCGAACATGAAAACTTCAACATACCGCTCTTGTAACGCATATTACTATTGTGGGCCTTGTCTAATACATTGTACAGGCTATGTGGTAGGCGGGCGTTTCTATGGTAACTGGACATTTGATAGAATAGCCCCATATGCTCAATGCTTTTTTCTTAATGTGAAATCCTCTATAATTCTGGCAACACAATTGATGATTTTTTCCCTGGATAGTATGTTAAAATAAGCAGAATTTAAACTGGTCCCATAGCTACCGGCATCTGAAGTTACTGTTCCTGGAATATTCATTGAACTTCACATACAATTATCTTCCTTTTCTTTCAAACTAATATACAGGGTCATCCGTTTAGGTATGGATAAAATAGAAACACCGTAAAAACATTTACTACTGAACTTTATTTGTTGAAACTTTATGAAAGATGGAAGATTCCCCAGAGCTCAACATGACTCCCATTGCACACCCTGCACAACTCATAATGGTGGTGCAATTCAGCCCATGTCCATTGTAACATGAGTGGAGTGATTTGTTGAAAAGCTTGAATCATTTTTACTCTCAGATCATCAATGTTCCTGGGTTTCTGTGAATAGACAATGTCTTTAACAAAACCCCACACGAAGAAGTCAGTAGGGGTTAGATCTGGGAAGTTTGGAGACCAAGCCAAGAGATATCATCTTCTTCTCGTACTGGGTTTTTCCTGCTGCAGGATCGCGCGTTTTTGTAAGAGAATGTGAAGCAGCGAGAAAGAATCTATGTGAAGTCCAAGACTGTTGGTCACTTGTCTCGCTCCGTTTCTCACTGTTCCTTTGAAGGAACTTGAGATAGTTTTGAAGGGGAATAGCCTAAAAAAGACGTAATCTAATTCTGTTTTCAATTCTGTTCCGTCCATCTACAGTTACTTCATTATTTATTCATATTTATTTCGCTCTTTCTTTTCTGTTTTCTTTCATTTCATTGCCTCGTTCTCGTTGGAATTTTATTTGTTTCCTCTTTTTTTCTTTTATTTTCTCGTATTTATCTTTATTTGCACGGTTTATTTTTCTTTTCGTTCTAGTCTTACCTCCTTTTTTTATCTGTTTGTTTTTCCATTTTGTTCACGTTTCTTTATTTTCTCTTTTGCTTTTCCTTATCTTCTTCTTCAATATTTCTTCATTTCATTGCCTTATTCTCTTTCGAATTTCATTTATTTACTCTTCCTTTTTTCTTTCATTTTCTCATATGTATCTTTATTTGCAAGGTTTATTTGCCTTTTCATTCCATTCTTACCTTCTTTTCCTATCTATTTCTTTTTCCATTTTCTTCACATTTCATTATTTTCTCTTTTGCTTTTTCATATCATCTTCTTCTTAAATCTTTCTTCATTTCATTGCTTCGTTCTCTTTGGAATTTTGTTTATTTATTCTTTTTTTTTTCTTTCATTTTCTCCTATTTATCTTTATTTGCAAGGTTTATTTTCCTTTTCATTCTATTCTTACCTTCTTTGTTCATCTGTTTGCTTTTCCATTTTCTTAACGTTTCGCTATTTTCTCTTTTGCTTTTTCTTATCTTCTGCTTCTTCTTATTCTTCTTCTTCTTCTTCTTCTTCTTAAGTCTTTCTTCATTTCATTGCCTCATTCTCTTTGGAATTTTGTTTATTTACTCTTTCTGTTTTCTTTCGTTTTCTGGTATTTATCTTTATTTACAAGGTTTATTTTCGTTTTCATTCCATTCTTACCTTCTTTTTCCATCTGTTTGTTTTTTCATTTTCTTCACGTTTCGGTTTGTTTTTTCCATTTTCTTCACTTTTTCTTATTTTCTCTTTTGCTTTTCCATATATTTTTCTTCTTAAATCTTTCTTCAATTCATTGCCTCGTTCTCATTGGTATGTTTTATTTATTTACTCTTTCTTTTTTCTTTCAGTTTATCGTATTTATCTTTATTTACAAGGTTTATTTTCCCTTTCATTCTATTCTCGCCTTCTTTTTCCGTTTGTTTGTTTTTCCATTTTCTTCACGTTTCGTTGTTCTCTCTTTTGGTTTTCCATATCTTGTTTTTCTTCTTAAAATTTTCTTTCATTATATTTCTTTCCGCATTACGTTTTGCTTCCACGTTAGGTTTTTTTCTTCTTACATTTTAAGTATTAATTGCTTTACATTGCCTTAATTACAATTCTCAAGGAAATCAAATGAATTTCATTCAAGATCTTCGTGTTTGTTATAATTCTAACATGCCTTCCATGTGTAATTGCCTATTTAGACCAAAATGCTTTCATAACGAAGAAGAGAAATAGTTTTGGAAACGCTGCCTTAAGGAATTAATCTAGGTGCCACTGCCATGTCGAAATGTGCGAGGATCTTGCAGACAAGCATAATCTGCGGCAGATTAATTCCTGCATCCTGACCATTTAGGCGGCAGGGGGGGGGGGGTTTGAGAGGGGAAGGCGGTCCATCCAGCTTGTTCCGCCAAGCATGCCGATTCACGAGGCATTACCATACACTGGCCAGAGGCACAATAACAATGCATAGCAAGTTGTCCGCCTTTGACTTTAAGGACGACTCACACCATTACACTCAGGCCTTCCAGCATCAATTTGCATCAACGCTTATGTAGTTCTGTACAAGTGAGAGCTTTGTGAAGAAATACAGTCCACTATGTGTCGAAGAAGTGGTGGTGGAAACCGACGTAGCCCTACTATATGAAGAATCGAATATGATACTGCTTTATTCACTATAGTACGTCTCATAGAATATGCCAAGATCGAACCTAAAACGCTTGAATGTTTTAATATTTTAGTACATAATAATATATTCACTTTTATTACGGGGGTTGATGTGTGAAATTTCTATTTTATACATTTTTCAAGCTATGTGCTTGATTTTTTGTACATATAATCACGGTGTGATATAAAGGGTTTTCATTTCAAAACTTTCCAGTCTAAATAACAGATTATTTAAGGGGAGTTGGTCATTATCGCATGCAAAATAATGGTAAAAATAGCCTATCTTCTAGCAGTCATAAATATAATAGTCTACTATTTATCAGTGGTCTTTCATTTTTGTTAGCTATGTGTGTATACATATTAAGCTATAAAATGAAAAATAATGGTGATTCTAGAGTAAATCTGTATCCTTAAATTAATTTTTTTAATTAAGCACAATTTTTTTTATAAATTCACTACATGTCTGTGATTAGGTACACTCTATTCACTTATTATACCACATACTGAATTGAAAATTTGACCACTTACTGCTAACAGATACTAAAACATACCCTACTAAAATTATTCATATATCTGTAATATTATGGGCATACGGCTTATAGTAATCATCACCGTCAATTAATTTAAAAAAAAATTGAAGATTAGTATAAGCCCTATGCCCATAACACTACAGATATTTTAATAATTTTAGTAGGGTATGTTTTAGTATCTATTAGCAGTAAGTGGCCAAAATTTTAATTCAGTGTGTGCTATGATAAGTGAATAGAGTGTACCTAATCACAGGTATGTAGTGAAGTTATATAAAACATATATTTAAATTCAAAAATTAATTTAAGGGTAAGATTTAAACTAGATTAACCATTCTTTTTTCATTTTAAAGTTTAATGTGTATACATATATCACTAAAAAAATGAAATAGCTGTGATAAATAGTATTACATTTATGACTGCTTGAAGATAGGCTATTTTTACCATTACTTTGCATGCGATAACGTCCAATTCCCCTTAAGTTTAATTCAATTTAAACAAAAAACACGTCAATTTAGATATTGAGGGGGAAGTCTGAAACCAGGCTTAATTGCATTTTAGATTTCACCCCCACCCCACAGCAACCCACACTTTGAAATTTCAGTTGGCACCCCTATATTTTTATACTTAAATATGGATTGTTGCTATTGTTGATTAGAGCTGAAGAGAATAAAGCTACAAAAATGTATTGAACATTCCATGTAATAGTTATGTTTGAATATTAAATTATTTTAAAATGGTGTATACCCTTCAAGAGGGAACATAAATCATCCTTATTGATTAAATTTGGAAATTACACAAAATAAGCTGTGTTTTCATCCTACAATCAACTGATAATAACAAAAATACAGGTCACCAGGCGACGATAGAAAACAAAAGATGCGAAAACAAATGAATGAGGTGTATAAACAATTGAATGCTCTTTCATATTTAAGGATAAAAATATAGGGGTGCCATTTGATATTTCAAATTGGGGGTGACTGAAGGTGGGAGGTGAAATCTAAAATGCAATTAAACCTGGTTTCAGACTTCCCCCTCAATATCTAAATTGACGCGTTTTTTGTTTAAATTGAATTCAATTTAAATGATTAGTTATTTATTTAGACTGGGAAGTATTGAAATGAAAGCCCTATATAATGATGTGGTGAAGTTTTAGTTCTGTGAGTCAATTTAGTTTATATTCAGAAAAAATTGCATAACTCGAAATGAAATGTGTCGCTCAATTTTTGAGTAAAATGTTTGAAATTTTTTGCAAGAACACTAGCATATTTAGAAAAAACATCATGCATCAGTTTTCCTATATCTTTACTACAAGGTGGGGGGGGGGGGGGTAATTTAACCACTGCATACCTAGAACTAGAAATTTTCCATTGCCACTATAAATATTTCATTTTTTATTTCAAAGAGTATCCATTTAATAATAAAATCCATGCGCTATTTTGTTAACCACAGTGTGTGTGTATATATATATATATATATATATATATATATATATATATATATATATATATACAGGGACATCATTTTATTTTTACTAACATTTCTGATATTGACCTAGCTATACCTCTGGATCAATGGTTGCTATCCCCTTCCACGACTGGAGTTCGGTGGTGTAATATACAAACAAATCACTCTACTAGGTATAGGGGGGAAGAAAAGTAGTTCATCCACTTACGTAAACTAGGAAATGTCACGCTTTTGAGTTTGATAATTTTCATTAGGTTTTTGTTTAATCAAAATACGGTACAGTATTAACAATGAATGTTTTTGCTCACGAACTGAGCTGTCCATGCGGACGTATTCATTATGCAGTGTATACTGTCTACAGCATATTACCGTACATTATAGAGAATGAAGTTAAATTGAAAAATATCATAATATGGATATTTAAACACATTTTTCAAAATGGTGGCCGTTTATTTCGATACAGGCTTCAGTTCTAATGTGTGTAATTCCAATTACCAGTTTCGTCCTTCGTACTAGTAACTCATGTTGAAATAATTCTGTACGTACTCTGTAAAAGAGTACCTTACGTACTATAAATTCAATCTTCACTTCTGCTCGATCCGAAAAGATCAAATTACTCAGACATGCTATCTACTGTCCGTCCAAGTGATTATGTCGCAGGATCGTATAAAGGGAGGAAATCACGTGACAGTTAATTACTCAACGAGGCCCTTTTATTTAAGTTATTTTAAACAGTTGTATGGGTATAATGTTACGTAGATGTCCAATTCCTAACAGAAATTAATGTTCTCAGAAAAGAACTAAGACAGCCCAGCCACTAGCCTTTACAGAGAGGCGAATAGAAGCTGGTGGGGAAAACCGGAATGCGATGTAGGCAATTGGACGACAGTACTTGTGCGAAAATGATGCAATATTGAAAGGTCTTTCGTCATTGGAAAACGCGAACATATTTTTCGAACATACTGTGACGGTAAGGCTACTATTACTTTATATGCGGTCTTGGATCTGCGTGGAGGACGGTTGAACTTCATTAGTACAAGGGGTGGGAGTGAAGTACATTCAAAAACTCAGGTACAATAAAAATTGAAGTAAAAATAAAATGATGTCCCTGTACATGCAGTAAAATTTTTATGTTCATAGCACTAAAATTGTAAGAGTCTTTACAATTCGAACCTGACGAAATGTGCTGAAAAAAGGTGTGAGAAAACGGCTTGTAAAATACGCATAGAAATGCAGTTCAAGGATGTAGCCGTTCATTATTATGTAATTTTTATGTTTTCGAGCACCGCAGAGCATTGAAACTTGTAGGTAGCTGAATTACGAAGCCTAGTAATCTTAAAATAATTATTCCAGGTAGAATTTGCAATGATGATATGATATGATATATTTATTTGTCAGTCAACTTTACAATTCACAGTTATGGTGGACCTTCACATTTCTGTTTTTCGATCCACCATCCCTTTAATACATACAACTCTTTTCTATTAATGTTTTCTTTGCCGAGTATTTCTTGCTTACTTTCTAATGTTCTGTTATAACTGAATTGCTCTATGTCCTTCCCTCTCTATCCTCTTCTATTCTCTTCCTCCTACCTAGGCTGTCTCCCTTCCATTTCTCGCTCACCTATTAAATATTGCATATTCCTTCCTTAATAATTTACATTTTTTATTTATTTTCTTCTCTACCCTTACATCCTACCTACTATTAATCATTATTTTCCAGCTATTTTCTCCTACATTACTTGCTAACTTTTCTGTTTACTCTATTTTACAACACTTACATCACTTATTTTTTTTCTATCCTCTGTTTATCTATGTATTGATCCCATTCTCTTCGCTTCACTCCTAAATTTCCTATTTTATTATCTCTTTCCATATATTTATTTCTATAATACTCCTACAGTTATAGTACCCCTGATACTACTCCCAACCCATTGAAAAACATGAAATATCTAATTCACTTAATTATACTTGCAATTTCTCTCTCATTCCACTTCTCATTTGTTCAGATTTTTTTTTCCACTTTAATTCTCTTGTATTCACTGTTTGATAGTCTTATCTTATTACACTATTACACTATCTTCTTCACTTAACACTTTCTTCTCTGTTCCTTTTCTTACACTTTTGCCACTCCTAACTTTCTTGCACTCACTTTTTAGCACTCTTCTTCTTCGCTAATAACCTCTCCAAAGCCCTATTCATTCTGTCCTCACAATTACTAATATCTGGTAGTCGCTTCGTTCCTTCACCCGTTCTTATCATGTCTTCTCTTGCATTTCCTCCATTAGTCTTGTCTATGCTCCTGACCTTAGACCCTTCCAGCTGTTTCCCTAATTCTTCGTCCGCAGTATTTTTTATCTGCCTCACGTTTTGATTTCCTCCTTGGTTTATTCTGGTCAGCTGTTTCGTACTTGAAGTGGGCGTCAGATATCGACATTGTACATCTCTCGTTTCATTGATATTGAAGTTTTGTGTCGTTTGCATTTTTTCATTCTTCCTAGCGTGCTGCATTTGCAATGATGAGACAGAGTAGATGCAGAGGGGGGAATAATTCGCACGTGGAACTTCTTTAGTGCGGTATTCTAGTGCGCCCCTTGTTTAATAGGCCTGATTCAGACGCTTGCAAATAACCACCCCTCGCACAGGGGATTCGCAACCCTCCCCTGGGCTGAATATAGATTAACTGACCGGGCACATAAACATGCGACAGACCGTGTGTTCAACAACTGGGAGGGACTAGATTTGCATTCTATCATTCCGCCCTATTTGCTCGTTATTTAAAGCACTTGTAGAAGTCTGCAGAGCTGCAAAGTTGAGTGCAAAGTTGTGTCACATGCACTCGGTGACAGGATCGACTCCACACCTGAAAGCTGCATTTGTTTGTAGTTAACAAGCTGAATAGCCAAGGCGATTAATGTGCCAATAAAGTGATTAGATGGATGGAGTACCAGCAGCATCTGGGGCCTGGCGCGCATTGCTCATTAAATAATTGCGTTATTAACAAGATTCCCAACCAGAAAGTTACTTAAAGTAGGTTGTCAATACATATCAAGAACTGAATTGTTGAAATAGAGTTCACAGAAACGGTATGAGCGAGAAAATTGAAACGTAAAAAACGGTTTTAAATCTATCTATTTTCCTGTCGTAAGTTACAGAATGTTTTAGACTTAGCATACAGAGTATCAATAACTTGTGAGTGGCTGTTGGATCCCAGGATTCATGTTACAGTAGAGCGTCTCGTTTAGGCACAGTGGAAACGTAAAGTGCAGGTAACGTGTGGGGGGAGGATGAGCTGTACGATAAACACGAGGGATGCACAAGGTTTAGTTACAACATTTATAGCGGAGCATTAATTGAAATTATATTTTCCAAAAACACACAAATTGCATAACGTTATCATATACACATTTTAACAAACAAGCAATTGTAAGTTGAAATAATACAAATCAACAGTCACGGCCTAAAGACACCAGGGATTTACAAGATTCCATGTGAGTGCGGCGAAGTATACATAGGGCAGACTGGCCGCACAATAGAAGACAGAATCTAAGAGCATAAGAGGAACCTGAGGCTCTATTACCCGGAAAAATCTGCAGTGGCGCAACACAGCATAGAAAAGGAGCATAAAATACTGTTTGACCACACCAAAGTTATTAACAAATCAAGCCACTACTGGGATCGTACAATCAAGGAGGCCATAGAGATTAAGCTGGAGAAAAACAACTTTAACAGAGACGGTGGACTACAGCTCAGTCAGGCATGGACACCGGCCTTGGACCAGCTTAGGCCCTCTTACAATCAAGGTCACGAAGATCACGGACCGAGGACGGCAACCGATTCCAACCGACGGAACAGGGCTCGTCGCCCGCCAAACTTCACACAAGAATCCCGGGAGGGGCGGAGCTTACGAGGAATGATAATTCCCGGCCCCGGATTGGTCGATCCGCCAACCAATCCCGTATCACCTGAGACAGCCTAACATCTATATAACCCACGACTTTCTGACCTTCAAATTTCACGTACTGATACGTCTTTTTAGTATAAGATGTGCCAAAAAAAAAAAAGTTGCGGAAACGAGATTCCGAATAACGCTATGAATCTATGTGAATCTAATAGTTTCGGAGGCTTTTTGAGTGTAGCGTGCGACAGAGATGAAGGGGAAAAACAAAACTGCAACTCAACGCTTGTAAACAGCAGAGTTAAAGGGTCTATCATTACAGACAAAATATGAACTGATTTCATGGAATTAAACTTACTTACAGTACATTAAATTGGGTAAGATATGTTTAATGGTCTCACAAACCAAACCTAAAACACTATATTTTAAAATAAGTACACAAATACAACATAAAACCCACCGGCACAGGTTTGTCTTTCTTAGAACTTGTCACTAACAATTCTTTATTTCTCCTATTCTCTTCGTGTACCCCTTCTGGTTATCTACAGACACTACAGTCTCATTGAACATATATAGAACAAAATTATGAATTGTTCATGCAATGATGAAAGCACAAATGTTTATTGCACCGGTCGGCCTGGGTAGCGTAGTCGGTATAGCGCTGGCCTTCCGTGCTCGAGGTTGCGGGTTCGATCCCGGCCCATGTCGTTGGCATTTAAGAGTGTTTAAATGCGACAGGCTCATGTCAGTAGATTTACTGGCGGGACAAAATTCGCTGATATATGTAACCTCTGCAGTTGTGAGCGTCGTTAAATAAATAAACCATAATTTAAAAAAAAATATTGCACCATGCGCAACATTTACTATGTATTATATTTTTCATACTGTATAATGTCTCTTGTGCTCAAGAGTAAAATAAACGTAATAATTATATAAATAAAATCTTTTTTAAATATAATGTAATTTTCAATACATTTAGCTATGTGAAGTTACCTTCAAACTTCAAAATTATTTTAAGTACTGTACAACGTAAAATAATTTTCTATTAATTTGCTATTGTAACTAGGCAAATTGTTAACTTGCCTTCATTTTGGAAGTTGTACATCGATGTAACCTTTTCTCTTTGAAACACAAAAAGAAATAACAAACAAATAAGTAAGCTGTATTTCCAATAGTATCTTGAGATTTTCTTTAACTTTCAGCTTTTTTTTTCAAAGCAAACTGGATGATAATAGCTTCTGAACCGAATAATAGCAGGCATTTCTCATATTCATTCTGCTTATAGTTAGTATGTGCCTCTGAAGCCTCTAAAGTGTGTTTCATTCACGTACTGAAGACAAGCAGTGGCGGCATCATGTCGCTCTACGAACTCTGTCTCTACAAGCAGTAAAAGGTGGTTTCGTAAAGAATGAGGAGAACTTTTTTGTTGTTCTGTCGGACAAAATGTAATATGTTTACTTTGCTCAACAGTTCAATTAGGAGTATATAGAAAAATTAATTGCCACGCTGAGTAATGTATTATTATTATTATTATTATTATTATTATTATTATTATTATTATTACTATGTACAGTATGTGTTTCTGTAATTCTTCTGTACGTGCATGAATATTTTTAAATCTTCTCCCTAGAAGGTTAAAATTATTAGGTTTTATCTCAGTTTTAATCTTCTTAATCTTTATATGAAGGTAACTATTTATTCATTTAATAATATTATATTGTAGAAAAACTGATTCAATATTATGTGCCAGTGAACTATTAAACGCCAGGAATTGACATGTCTTAAATCATAGCCAGGAAGAGAAAGATGAGATAAATAAATGTAAGGAAGTCAGCTACCAAATGGCGTTTGAAATATCTCGTGCTCTAAAGCGTTTTAATAGAATAGAATTTCTCAAAAGAGTAGTGATTAAAATAGCTGAAATAAGTTGTCTATAAGTTTTTAATTTTGAAAAACTACGAATTTCTCGACCAAGTATCGAGAGAAGAATTTAGAAAATTCCTGATTACATTCAAGAGGAAGGTTAAAAAAGAAGCAAGAGAAATCTTATATTACTCACTGGCTCTTGATGACAGCAGTGACATTACTGATACAGCAAAGCTTGAGATTTTTATCCTCAGGATTGATCAAGATGTTTGTACAGGAACCACCACTGGTCTTACAGGGACATCATTTTATTTTTACTTGCATTGTTATTATACCTGCATTTCTGAATGTACTTCACTCTCACCCCTTCACTAATGTCCTTGCTCCCGTCAGACACACAAACTTACGGCCGCTGTTGCATTCGAAGTCTTCAAGCAGTGAAGTAAACACTGCAGTGTATAGTGTGTTTCATAAATATGATTGCGTTTTCTATAGAAGAAAGAACCTATATTAATAATATCGTACTAAAAATTATATTCAAGAAACGATAAATTCAATTTCTGAGAATATGCTTCAAAATGTTTTTAATAATATGCGTACTGAATTGAAGCCTGCATTGTAATGAACGGCAACCATTTTCAACAACTTGTTTAAAAATTCAGATTAGCTTTTTTTGAATTGAGGTGGCTAGAAGCAAAGGAATGCTAGTGACATTTGTGAGTTAAGTGCATCCAGTGTAAGCAAAAGTATCTAAAATTTTAGTGGCAAAGGGATATTTCAATCGCATCACACATTAAAATTTAAATAAAAATTTCACCGATTTTACGAAAGCTTAAATATTTAAACCCCATTTTCTCGAAAGTGACTTAAATGCACTTACAGCCCTTTACTTATGACCCCCTCAATTTAAATGCACTCTCTATATTGTATGTTAACACCAATAATTAATATGCTAAATAAAGTAGACATTACATAACGAACATAGCCGCCTGCAATGTTGAGTTTTTGAAAAAAAAAATGTTACTACTCTACTGTATTTTGATAAATTCCGTAAAAGTGATGATCAAACTGAAGATCGTAATATCGTATTTCCCTACAACATAAATGGATACACTACTTTTCTCTCCTCCTATACCTAGTAAAATGATTTGTTTACATATTGCACTAGTAACATCAAACTCCTGTAATGGAAGGGGGCAACAGTGTTTCCGAGTACAGCCAGGTTAATGTTAAAAATGTTGGTAAAAATAAAGTGATGTCCCTGTAGTTTTCACGCCAAGTACCTTTCCTCCGTCTCCTTACTTCATAGGCTGTCTGTCACATGTAATCACTGCAGCTCGAGTTTTGGTCACCGCTGATCTAAAGAATTTGAGACAGAACTCAACGGGTGTGTAAACCGAGAAATAGACTAAATTCACTGCGGAATTAAGGGATTGTCACCCCTGGCTCACAAGTTAGGGCACCCCTGCATTATGGAGCCACACTTTATGTGTCTGTGGAATTCTTCTCCAGTCAATCGTGTAGGAGTGACAGAATTAAAATGTGGCAGCAATTAGGGTTCCGTTGCTGTGAGTTAGGTCGCAGATCTGCGGCTTGGCAAGGCTCCCTTCGCTGCACACCTCAGCGACCACCGCCTTCTGTACGCCTCACGAGACTCGACACGATTTTAACTGTTCCACAAAGCAGATAAGATCTGTGCTGATACTTTTATGTTTGGTTTTGTTTTTCTTGTATTTTTCATATACTCTAAATTTGGTTCTTTAATTCACCATTGGTTTTTTTTTTTAACATTACTGAGAAAAGTTTATAATTATATTTGTCTACGTATTAAATGTTTATAGACAGTAAATAGTAATATGCGTTACAAGAGCGGTATGTTGAAGTTTTCATGTTGCAGGAAAAGTTTGAAAAAGCGAAATGTAGTTGTGCTTTTTTAATTTCCGAGAATTGAAATAAAACATACCGCTCATGTATCGTACATTATTTTCTGCGAAGATCGTTTATTACATACCTGAAAGAGGAATTTCTAATTAGTTGCAATGAAATCTCCATCTTGGTTTCTGTTCAATGACGGCAAATTTGCGAAACAAAAATGTCTGTCTTCAACATTGTTGCTTTAAAATGTTTTCTGTGTTTACTATACTCCAGCAGCCCGTGATATACATCTGTCTTTTTTCCCCCCCAGTCTATAAATGCGAACTTAAAACAAACGGTAAGGTTATGTAATGATTTATTTTTCATTTTAATATTTTAACAATATTATTTATATAACATATTGCAGTAATAACATCGGCATCTGGAATCTTGTTGATTTTTTCACGGCTTCCTTAATGTTACTTGCATCACGAATGCAGTAACTTTAGTGGAGTTGTAGAGTTTACTTAATTTTTGCAAATATTTAAAAACAATAATTAACAGTGCAATTTAGGTGAAATTGCAGGGGTAAGTTTCCAATTTATAATTATTACTATATTGAACGTCTCTAAAAATAATATGTTGAAAGCCTAAAGCAGTAAAATCAATATGTCAATTAAGCGGTAAGAAGAGGGAAATTGTTATGTGTGTTAAGTTGCGAATACTGAATGTGGAATTTTAGACTTTCCGCAGATTGGTTTTGTGCGGAAACCAAGCAAATACGCACGATCTCGCAAAAAAATATATTTGAGACATGAAACGTTAGCTACCTGAAATGATTTAAAGCAGGCCTGCACAAGGTTTGCACTCTCCGAGCCGGCTCACAGCTCATGAGCGGATGCAGATATTAGCTGCGCACTGTATAGGATGGACTGGAAGAAGGGGTGATCTTATACAAAATATACACAAAAGGAAGTACTATTACGAGGTTCATGAAATGAATTCCCGTTCAGTGTCTGCAAAACTATCTTGGACTTATTAATTAATACAGAAATATTTATTTTACAGAAGTAATAGCAATTTTATAAGTGCTTAAATGTACCATATCATTTTGTTATATTTTTATTTATCAGTACATGAATAGGAGGTTTTATTCTGTTGGCAGCTGAAAGGAACAGTAGCCTATTGATCGTAATGAAACATCAGTTACAGATGTTCGATGCTTGCCTTTATTAAATTTGATTATAGAAAACAGTTGCTCACAAATATAAATATTGAGCCAAACATAGCAATCATTTTCACAGCCAGCCTGTGTAGTCGTGGATATTATTGCTAATGTTTAGTCTTGTAAAACTCAACCAGGCTAGTAGTATTATTCAAACGATCTTTAGCCCTTAGGCCACATTGAAGATCAATAAGTCCGAGCTGTAAATCGTTAAATGTTATGTTTTATTTAACGACACTCGCAAGTGCCGAGGTTACATCAGCACACTTAAATGCAATCGACCAGACCTGGAATCGAACCCGCAACCTCGGGCATAGAAGCCCAGCGCTATACCAACTGCGCCAACCAGGCCACTTGTAACTTATATGACATTGTTTTAACTGGTGTTGAAGAAATTTATTATCATAACTTTAAACTTATTTCCAATTAAGACAAGATTTTTAGTAGGTTATTTTACGACGCTTTATCAACAGCTTATGTTATTTAGCGTCTGATTGAGAAGAAGGTGATAATGCCGGTGAAATGAGTCCTGGGTCCAACAGCGTTTGCTCATACTGGGTCGAGGGAAAACCCCGGAAAAACCTCAACCAGGTAACTTGCCCCGATCGGGAATCGAACCCGGGCCACCTGGTTTCGCTGCTAGACGCGTTAACCGTTACTCCACAGGTGTGGACCTTAAGAGAAGATCTTGGAACCTAGAATTAAATTAATTTTGAATTTCAATTAATATTTGCATATAATCGTTTAACGTAGCTTCATCACGAGCAGTTTCTATCGTTCGAAAGTAAGCCATATTACCTTCCCGAAACTGACTTACGAAAAGTGTAAGTTTACGACTGAAATCCCGTAATTTATTCAACATATCCCTGAAGGGAGATATTGAAATTGTTGAAGATTAATGTCTTTAGTATCTTTATGTTTGGACTCGTAATGACGCATTATGCTATGTTTCTTTATACCTTTCAAAATGTTGTGGCAGATAAAGCACTGAGTATTTACTCCAGCAGCTATGAAGAAATAAGCATTTTCCCATGCAACATTGAAAGAATTTGCCTGATCACCACTTTTCCGTCTTTTAGATACCTCCATACTGTACTGTAGCAGTAGGTAAGCAACGTGAAACAGTTACTGAGAATACGCACTGCACTCCACTAGATAGCTGAGTGGTCGTTTCCTTCTCCTCTGCCTATATCAAGTCTATGTCATTCTGACGTATCTTCCTCTCCGATTCGGCAAGCGGTAAACACAGCTCTCCCGCTCCGAAGGAGCGCGCGCGCTCGTTGAGCGCTGTTTGTGCAGGTATGCTTTAAAGTAATGAGGTACCAACATACTCACTTAAAAAATACAGTGTAATTGAAGGGTTCAGAACCATAATGGGCCAAGCGCCATTTATTAATAACGGAGAAAACAAGGGTTGAAGTTAAGCTAAATGGGTAGGTACAGCTAGTCATGATTACTGTTCAATAGGCGGCTCCTTCAAACCCACTCCATGCCATTCCGATTATTTCAAATTAAAATAATTTTATTGACTAATCTTAAAGATTCCGAGGCTTACTGTTAGGTTTCGTAACAAGCTGTTTTTTACGGTGATGGGTTGTTAGCCCTTCGCCCAACCCCCAAGCTGGAGGACCACCCCTTATCTGCTGTCCACGACTGCTTATTCAATATATTCGCAGCTACCCTCCATATCTGGAGGCCGTCTCCTCTATACGCAACCTGAGGACGCGCCATGACTAAGTATATGATTATGTCTCGTGACCAGAATATTGTAGGAAATGGAAATATAATAATTGGAGATTTATCCTTCGAAGAGGTGGAAAAATTCAAATATCTTGGAGCAACAGTAACAAATATAAATATAAATGACACTCGGGAGGAAATTAAACGCAGAATAAATATGGGAAATGCGTGTTATTATTCGGTTGAGAAGCTTTTGTCATCTAGTCTTCCGTCAAAAAATCTGAAAGTTAGAATTTATAAAATAGTTATATTACCGGTTGTTCTGTATGGTTGTGAAACTTGGACTCTCGCTTTGAGAGAGGAACAGAGATTAAGTGTATTTGAGAATAAAGTTCTTAGGAAAATATTTGGGGCTAAGAGGGATGAAGTTACAGGAGAATGGAGGAAGTTACACAACACAGAACTGCACGCTTTGTATTCTTCACCTGATATAATTAGGAACATTAAATCCAGACGTTTGAGATGGGCAGGACATGTAGCACGTATGAGCGAATCCAGTACAGAAATGCGTATAGAGTGTTAGTTGGGAGGCCAGAGAGAAAAAGACCTTTGGGGAGGCCGAGACGTAGATGGGAAGATATTAAAATTGATTTGAGGGAGGTGGGATATGATGATAGAGACTGGATTGATCTTGCTCAGGATAGGGACCTATGGCGGGCTTCTGTGAGGGCGGCAATGAACCTGCGGGTTCCTTAAAAGCCAGTAAGTAAGTAAGTAAGTAAGATATAATTAAAGACGTCATGCAAGTGATAGCGTTAACAATTTTAAGGACCGAGAGCTAGTAAAAAGATCTAATATTTAATAGCGATAATATTTGACTGGAGTTACTCGATTCAAACAACTTCAAATATGAAATGTAATAAAGCGATGATAATTCTGATTTTGTACAGATTTTTATTACTTTTTTAGTTATTTATATTTCTTTCTTTTCATTTTTATCCCTCTGTCCTTTGGTTCCTTTTACTCTTAAATTTTTATCGCCATCTCCTTTAAAATCTGAATATTTTAACATGCTTCGTCGGTATTGTGATTACACACATTTTCAAACCATAAAGAACAGCAGAATTTCTTGGTTGTTTGTTCATACCTGCAATAGCAGAGTGCTTGAGTCGGTACAGAGCAAACACTTGACATATACTCTTTCCCCGAGAAAAGAAGTAGGCTTTGACAAAGGTATGAAAACTCTCAAGAGAAAGAAAACGACCCTAAGAAACGACAAGTCAAATTGCGATCTGCGCGAGGTTCTGTTTTCCGTAAAGCGACACGCATCGATGTTGCCGCGTTGCTCGGCAACGCACTCGACATTCTAGTCGCGGGCTGCAGTTTTGAATTGCGGTTGATTGGGGCTTTGTTTACAAGCGTAGAGTTCTACCCTTGGGACATTGCGAGCGTTATTCATCTGTCACGTTCCATCTGACAGCTTATGTAGTCCTAGAAAAAGGGTGTAACTACAATGTAGCTTCGTGTAACGAACAGAACTTTCTCATCGTTATCACCATTGTTGCAATTCTCTTCATCGTCAGCGAGATAATCCCCATAATCACCATTACCACATCTATACTAATAATAAATCTGTAGCCAAAATTTTTCTGGTAATTTTCGATTTTACAAAAATAATTGGTGTTAACATGTATTATTACCATCCTGAAACCGAAAATCGCTTCTTTGACATTTTTATTTGTATGTCTGTCTGTCTGGATGTTTGTTAACTTTTCACGCTATAATGACTGAACCGATTTATATGAAAATTGGAATATAAATTAAGTTCGTTGTAACATAGATTATAGGCTATATGGCATTCAAAATATTTTATTTAAAAGGGGGGTTATAAGGGGGCCTGAATTAAATCGAAATATCTCGCTTATTATTCATTTTCGTTAAAAATGTTACATAACAAAAGTTTCTTTATAAATAATTTCCGATAAGTTTTATTCTATACAAAATTTTCATAGGACTGACATTTAATGAGATAAATGAGTTTTAAAATTACAATAACAACGCCATCTAAGGCGCTGTACTGAAATAAAAAGAAATGACTTCGTCTATAAGGGGCCTTGGACAACAACAATCCAAAGCTATTAAACATAGCCTACAGAGAATATTTCTGTATTTGTATGAAGTAATATCGGAAGTTAATTAATTGTTTAATTATTATTTTACCATTGGAAAGTGTAGTTTCTCTAGATGGACATAATTCTACAATGTTATTACAGTAACTTCTGAAACATATAGCAAGTAATATAAAGTATAGACATTAAAACTAAATGATATGTCAATCTTCATTAAGCTATGGTTGCATGTAATAACAATTAAGAAACATGTTAAAGGAATTGTCATTTTACCAAACGATTGCTCTCTGGACCAAAATGACCGCATTTGAATTATTTTAATACAATTTAATTTAAGTAACATATTAAACGATTTATCCTTCTATCAAACACGAATGTTCCCTGGATCAAACGTCCTATTTTAATTATATAATTATTTTATATTTATTTCTAACAGGTGCAGCGGAGCGCACGGGTTCGGCTAGTTTTTATAATAAATTAGTCACTAGCGCTATCATTGTCACCATCACCAACAACAATAATACCACCACTCTACTATACTATAAAAATACCAATAACTAAAAACACTACCTTTCCATAATCACTACCATTACCACGAACATCACCACTTCTATCACCATTTTATCACCACCATCTTCACTCCTATCATCTCCACAATCTTCATCCCTATCTAACATACTGAACACCATTATCGACATACCATCACAGCTCAATCATCTCAACTAATACCACTAACATTATTTCTACTTCACCACTATTACCATTTATGTTATCAGAACTACCATCATCTATAATATCATAACCATCAGCACATACTACCACAACCACCATCTATACCACCACAATCACCATCTATACCACCACAATCACCAACATCTATACTATCAACCCCATGTATATACTAACACAACCACTAATATTTACAATATACTACCACAACCACTAACGTTTACACTAATTCAACGACCAACAAAATTATACTGTTACAATCACCAACATCAATACTATTACGACACACATCTATGCTATTGCAACCACCAACATTTGTACTGTTGAAATCATAAACATTTATATTACAACCACCGACATCTCTACTAGGCCTATAACAACTACCAACATCTTTACTACCACAACCACCATCTGTACTCAACCACCTACATTTATACTGTCAAAAGCATCGATATTTATATTGCCACAACCACCGCCATTTATACTGTCACAGCAACCGACGTCTATACTGCCACAACCACCGACATCTATACTGCCACAACCACCGGCATCTATACTGTCACAACCACCGCCATCTATACTGTCAGAATCACCGACATCTATACTGCCACAACCACCGACATTTATACTGCTACAACCACCGTTATCTATACTGCCACAACCACCGACATCTATAGTGCAACAACCACCGACATCTATACTGCTACAACCACCGTTATCTATACTGCTACAACCACCGACATCTATACTGCCACAACCACCGATATCTATACTGCCACAACCACCGACATCTATACTGCCACAACCATCGACATCTATACTGCCACAACCACCGACATCTATACTGCCACAACCACCGAAATCTATACTGCCACAACCACAGACATCTATACTGCCACAACCACCGATATCTATACTGCCACAATCACCGATATCTATACTGCCACAACCACCGGCATCTATACTGTCACAACCACCGCCATCTATACTGTCACAATCACCGACATCTATACTGCCACAACCACCGACATCTATACTGCTACAACCACCGTTATCTATACTGCCACAACCACCGACATCTATACTGCCACAACCACCGGCATCTATACTGTCACAACCACCGCCATCTATACTGTCACAATCACCGACATCTATACTGCCACAAACACCGACATCTATACTGCTACAACCACCGTTATCTATACTGCCACAACCACCGACATCTATACTGCCACAATCACGACATCTATACTGCTACAACCACCGTTATCTATACTGCTACAACCACCGATATCTACACTGCCACAACCGCCGACATCTATACTACCACAACCACGACATCTATACTGCCACAACCACCGATATCTATACTGCCACAACCACCGACATCTATACTGCCACAACCACCGGCATCTATATTGCTACAACCACCGATATATATACTGCCACAACCACCGATATATATACTGCCACAACCACCGACATCTATACTACCACAACCACCGACATCTAAACTGCGACAACCACCGTTATCTATACTGCCACAAACACCGACATCTATACTACCACAACCACCGACATCTATACTGCCAAAACCACCGACATCTATACTGCCACAACCACCGACATCTATACTGCCACAACCACCGACATCTATACTGCCACAACCACCGACATCCATATTGCCACAACCACCGATATCCATACTGCCACAACCACCGACATCTATACTGCCACAACCACCGACATCTATACTGCCACAACCACCGATATCTATACTGCCACAACCACCGACATCTATACTGCTACAACCACCGACATCTATACTGCCACAACCACCGACATCTATACTGCCACAACCACCGACATCTATACTGCCACAACCACCGTTATCTATACTACCACAACCACCGACATCTATACTACCACAACCACCGACATCTATATTGCCACAACCACCGACATCTATATTGCCACAACCACAGACATCTATACTGCCACAACCACCGATATCTATACTGCTACAACCACCGACATCTATTCTGCCACAACCACCGACATCTATACTGCCACAACCACCGACATCTATACTGTTACAACTACCAACATCTATACTATAACAACCACCAGCATCTATACCACCATAACCACTAACATTTATACTGCCACAACCACTGTTATCTATACTGCTACAACCACCGACATCTATACTGCCACAACCGCCGACATCTATACTACTACAATCACCGGCATCTATACTGTCACAACCACCGGCATCTATACTGTCACAACCACCGACATCTATACTGTCACAACCACCGACATCTATACTGCTACAACTACCAACATCTATACTATCACAACCACCAGCATCTATACCACCAGCACTAACATTTATACTGCCACAACCATCCACATAGCTACCGGCGTAGCTCGGTCGGTTAAGGCGCTTGCCTAGCGATCCGGAGTTTGCGTTCGGGAGCGGGTTCAATTCCCGCTTGGGCTGATTACCTGGTTGGGTTTTTTCCGAGGTTTTCTCCAACCGTAAGGCAAATGTCATGTAATCTATTGCGAATCCTCGGCCTCATCTCATCTCGCCAAATATCATCTCGCTATCACCAATCCCATTGACGCTAAATAAGCTCGTAGTTGGTACAGCGTCATTAAATAACCAAGTACAAAAAAAAAACATCCCCATCTATACTGTCACAACCACCAACATCTACTGTATACTTCCAGAACCACAATCTACTGTATATTACCACAACCATCAACATCTACAGGCCTAATGTCACAAACATAAATATCTGTACTGTTTCAACCACCAACATACATCTTTCACACCATCACCATCCCTATTACCTTTACGACCATTATCACCGCCGTCATCTGTTTTATCACATTTTCCACCATATGCATCACCATTACCAGTAACCGCTATAAGGGCATCATCTTCAGATTAAAATCGCTTTTTTCCATACTTGTTTCACGCATTATGAACACCTCTTACGTATTATACGCCGAAGTTTGTTAGTCGAATTTTTTTCTGCATTCTAATATGCATTTAGACGAAACACTTTGGATTGAAATAACTTTACGAATTTTCGGTATTATCGAGAACATTCAAGACAGGTTCAAATTAGACATCTCCCTTTATTAATGAAATTAGGAACGTCTGCAAGTTTGCATCTCCTTAGGGGCAAAACACTTCCTCGATACTCAAGGTGTTAATTTGAGTAACATTCTATGCTACCTATCTCCGAGGCATTGTAACGAAACCAACACACATGGAAATGATAGTCATGAACACAATCCGTTTTTAAAAATATACATAATTATATTAAGAAGCAGATTAGATTAGATTAGATTTAACAGGGGTGTTCCTTCCGGCCCAAGCACTGCGACCTATAAGATCTATTGCGCATCCCCGTCTTTCATCCCTTTCAGTCCAAAAGTTTCAAGTTCTTGATGAACTGTATCAAACTTTGGACTGGGACCTTTGAGATCTCTTCAAGTTTTGGAAAGTGATTCCCAAAAAAGAGAGATCTTTGTTGCGCAAGCGCATTACAAACGCACAGCAAATGAGTTACTGACTCATCTCCTTGTGAACATCTTATACACAGTGGGTCAGTAATGAGTCCCATCCTGTGTAAGTTTTTCTTCAGGGCACAGTGTCTTGTAAGAAATCCTGTTGCCCAAGAGAGCTGCTTTTTGCTAAGTCTCAGCAGCTCATTCGATTTTGTCCTTGCAAGACCTATATTAAGAAGTAAGAAACGTAGGATCGACTGTCTTTACGGCCATCAACCCCTGCTGGCGCTTCAGAATGAAATGTAAGCAACACGACATTTCGGAAGTTTAAACTATCTTTGTTTTGAGGTCATTAAAGACAGAGAAGAAACAGTATTTATATCCGTTTGGAGTGCTGTATACAGCTGTTCCTGCGTTATTTCCTACTTTTCAACTCCTGAAGACGAAGATAAAGACAACCTTCGGAATGCCGTTGTGACTTTAATTTCACCAGGAATGGGAATATTGTATCCCTAATCTCTGTTGTACAAAAATCGTTTAATGTATGCTTGTGGTAATATATGAGGCGTTCAGAGCAGAAGTGGTGTAAGTAAAAAATGGGTAATGAGGGTTAAAGTAAACATTCTGTAAAATACAGCGCAAAGTAGCAATCAATATTCAATTTATTTAAACTATTAGTAGTCACTGGATAGCAAGAAGGACATATTAATTGCTACTTTGCGCTATATTTACGGAATTTTTACTTTAAACCTCATTACCCTATTTTTACTTACACCACTTTTGCTTTGAACGGCTCATATCACGAATTTATTTCAATGGTATTTAATTTTTCATTCCATGGTGCTTTTTGTCAACAGTAATCTCACTGGAGGTTTTCATTTTTCTAGAAAGAATCAGAACTCGAGTGGGATTTAATGATTGTTACACGATTAGAAGAAAGCATAATATAAAGATTGGAAGAAATAAAGTACTCTAATACAATAAAATATTAATTGATTTACTAAAATATTAAACTATCTTGAAAATGTATTATTGTACCATCTCATCATTATAAATATTCCGCTAGATGGCAATAGTGTGTTATGATCAGTGTTTTCTTGTTACTAGTTGTGCCAACTATACAATCTTCATTGAAATCTATGCACGATTACTAGTCAAGAAGGCTTGTTGATTCAGTTTCATGTTTATTACAACATTTGCATTCCACTTCAATTATCAATATATATTAAACAATCTCTGATACGTGACTATCCATAATGTCATGCAGCAGAAATTATAATATAACCTAAATAATATAAACAAGATAAATGGTAGAAACGTTTTAATTAAGGATGATGAAAGGGAGATACAATTATTGTAAATACAATGTTGGCAAACAAAGAAACAAATGCTAGGGAGGTGATAAAAATTGTAGAATAAGTAGCTATGATTGGTTGAAACACGTCGTTCCGTACCGTTTTATTGGTCAAAAATAGTATGACGTAGTAAAAGTGTAATAGTAATTTCAAAATTTTGATTCTGTTCATCTTCGTTTATTTAGACAGTTGGAAGCATGTCATAACTATTAAATAAGTCGTACGTAGTATTGAAGCATTTGTGCGCCCAGATAATTACCAGCAAACGTGTTCATTACGCCCCTTAGTTAACCTGATCTTGGAACGCATCTCAGGAACGGCAGAACTATGGTGATACCACAGTCTACTATATACAGTCACGAAGCTTTAGTTTTGAGGGTGCTAGAAACAATAGACTGTGACGGTACTATTTTGCATTGCCTGTAATGAGGCGATATTAGCGATCCTTGTGGTGAGCAACTATCTAATGTTTGCATATTTACTACGTATGAGCTTCGCGACTGTATATACTAGACTGTGGTGATACATTACAGTTATAAAATTGTGGTTTTTGTTTGTCAGAAAAAAAAAGCAGAAGATGAAGAGTGAGTTACTTCCTTTTTCCTCCGAGCCCCAGAAATACTGCGAGAAGGGAAATTTATCGTGACACATGTTTTGTTCTCGGGCGTGTTCATAATTTCGCTGTCATTTTTTGCAAGTGCTAAGAGTTGGTAACCATGCTTCGTGAGGAAATATTACACACTGTTATTTATTCTCGTCATTGGCTGCCCTGCATTGTAATTGTTGTGGTGGTAGACAGTCACTTTTTTTTCTGTTGTGGTGAGGTAACGCGGGCACGGAACGAACAATGTCATATATTAAAAGCTGATTTGTACATGACGGTTGTAATGAGTGCGGACAATTTTGATCCCATGACCAAGTGTTACAATAGGTCATTAATTTATGGGCATGTAATTCCGTTAAAAGTTGTGATGTTACACTTTTATTTATTCTTTGAACGAGTTGAAAAATTGCAACTATTTGTGGTGCACTTGTAACATGTAAAGGTAATGCCTGCAACACAGCGATGTGCTTCGGTGATAAAGTGAACTAAAGGTACGGTCACACATCGCTACTTTTGCAGCGCAACTTTTGTACTGCAGCTACTTTTCGTGCTGCGCAACCCGAGTGCTGCAAAAGTTGCAACTGGAGGTTGCGAGTCTGTTCACACACAAGGCGCTACTTTTGCAGCCGCAGTCATGCTGCAGGTTTCCATCTCCTTGTTGACTTCTCAATATACATTTTGTGGTTATGTTCGCATTATTAAGAAACTCATGCGAAAGCTTCCTTATCTATTATTTGCTTTTCTGTCGTATCTAGTATTCAGAAATTGACATTATTTTTACTATAAAGCTTTTAAAAACGCCTATATACTTACGGTCTTACTAATAAACCGTGTATAGTTTTTATACGAGACTTATGCAGCGTTGAGACAGAAAACGTTACTAATAAACCATGCATAAGCGATGGATGTATAAACAATCTGTAACTATACAATGGGAATTGCTTTGCAGTAGTTATATATACGAAACCCCTTGTTTAAGTGTTGTATATAGAGAAAAAATGGCCGCCCCTCTAACAGCTGTTCGTATTGACTGTCATTTTATGATGATGGATGCCTTGTAACCACAGAAGAACACACCAAAGAACACAGAATAAGTAGAATATTATTGCTGTAGCTTGTACTCTTTGACGAAAATATAGTGTGGTAATCGATCAGAGCCAGTTGTACTATCGATTCTTAACACGGCACACTAGAGCGCTCTACCGGATGCAATAGACAATCTTAGATATTTTATTACCTTTCGTAATGAAGTAATGACGAAACTATGACGTAGGTGTGTAGCAGTTATACTGTTATACACAACGTATGTAGTGATTATTAGTAACGAATTTACACACCACTTATAAATTAGCTACTCATTGTATAAGTATATAAGACAGTTAAATGTCTGTATATAGGGTTTAGTAAGACCGTTAAATGATAACCAACAGTATATTCACGTAATCAATGTTGGTAACCCTCCTGTTTGGAACTACGCTACGGAAAATTTAAAAAATGAATTATATCGTCAGAAATGATGCTCAGACTGTGTTGTGTATTTAATAACTGTTACAAATAATTTATTTTCATCACATTTAACATTAAAATATATCCAAACAATTGGGTGGTAACACTGGTTGCAACCGCAGCAAAAGTTTCAACAAAACCAATATCAAAAATACTGCGACTGCAACCCTGAGAACCCTGTTGACACGTCGCTACTTTTAAGTTGCGCGCAGCATGGAAAAGTAGCGGGCAGCAGGTTCGGCAGCCGCTACTTTTCGGGTTGCACCGTTGTTCATACGTCGCAGTACAAGAGTTGCGCAGTTTTTTGTACTGCAGCGCTTCAAAAGTAGCGACGTGTGACCGTACCTTAACACACGGCCGAAATGAGGAACATTAACGGAAGTGGAGATGATACTAAGGGATATGCTACCGGAGCTAAATGACAGCTGTGAGCAGTATGGGATGGAGATAAATGCAAATAAGACGAAGACCATGATCATAGGAAGAAAAACAAAGCAAGTAAACTTGCGAATTCTAAATGAGTATAGTCCCGTCGCTCTAATTTCCGGCAGCCAATCACGTTGCAGATCGGCTACATTTCAACGTGTGCGTCTTGTGATTCGCTGATGAAGACGTTAAGCATTTCCTAAGGCTGGGCAAATACTTAATATATTCGCTCGCCATTTTGGCTCTTTCGTTGGTGTTCGCAGAAAGCACACGAGGACGTTATTTGCCGCTCAATTATTTGCTCAATTACAGTGCGTTTGATTTATTATCATAGGAGCTACGACATGATAAAGTTTTTAACGGTGTGGCAAATAGATTCCTCGTGTGGTAGCTCGGCAACGAAAGAACAAAAATGGCGAACGATACTACCTACCTAGACTTTATAGAGCCTTCACTTCCTAAGACGTAAGCAAAGAGGAGGAGTCACGCCGGGAATAATAGCGTGTGTAGGCTACACTGGGTTGCAAAAAAAAAATGCCGAGTCGAAGTCGCTATCGATTTTAAATATCGTGTTACAAGGACGTCACTCAGGAAACAATAGAAAAAGAGATACAAGGAAGACATTACATATAAACTCTATTATTGCTCTGTTATCATTACATCATTCAGCTTGTTTATGTATGTCTTCAATAAACTATACATTTTATATTTATATAAAATTGATAAATTTTTTTTAGTACAATATGAAACGTAACTGGCCGTATATATCATTGTAACAATGACAGCATCCATGGGTAATAAGGAAGGCTGTGGAATACCTTATAAACTGCAGTTTCACTATTTTCGTGTAGTATCCTTATTAATGTTGTAAAATAAAAGTATATGAATAATTTAATAGTACATTATGCAACGAGCCTATAATGAAGGTAATTAAGAAGCGAGTATGGCTATTTATGAAACGAGCGCAAGCGAGTTTCATAATTTTCTTACGAACTTCTTAATTACCATTATAGGCGAGTTTCATACGACTTTTTATGCTCGACCATATTTCTAACTTGATATTATTAATTTTCTTTGTATCTGACCTTGACCAATGTCCCGTATGTTGTGAGATGTTGGCAGACGCGAAAGTATTGATTTTTTCCAAGGAACACATGTTCACATTGACCTTGCTAGGCCATAAGAACCTACAGAGATAACATTGAAATTAAATTAGACATTGTAAAACGAGATGACAAATTGAATTTATTTGAATATTATTTACAATTAACGCTAATTATTATAGTAACAGAACATAACCTTCTGCGACAGTATTGGATTTCCAGCCTCCGTGACTTTTCGCTAATTCTCTTTCGATTGCATATCCGAGAATAATCGATACTTGCGGTTTTATAACGGTAGAAAGCTGACCTGTCATTGGCTGAACAGTTGTAACCTGAGTCGTCATTGGCTGAAAGACCTGACCTTTAATGAGTAAGTGTAGTTTAATGACATACATTAAAAGTCTGCTACCAGGTGTATAATTACTACATTTCGGCATGGTCGAGCATAAAAACATTTAATATTAAACAATAATGTGAACATATTATAAAAGTTATATTTAAACATGAAGAGTTCGCGGGAAAAACGATGAATGTCACAGTTTTCTTAAGGTTGATGTCATTATCTAATTCAATGGATCACTGCGAAATTTAATGTTGTTCTTATGAAAAATGGTAAAAAAGAGAATTATCACCACGAATATAGTAATCCTTTCCTTTATTATCTATAGAAACAGCACTACATCTTGCAGTTATAGACTCAATTAGATCATTATCTAATCCTTAACAGAAATGGGACATTCATCGTTTTTCCCGCGAACTCTTCATGTTAAAAAAAAACTGATCTAACTAAAATAACTTTCCATCTCGCCATGTTTGCTGAAGTCCTCGGGAAACGATATAATTTCGTATCCGCGTTTCTTGTGCAGCAGTCGGCCTCGGTAGGGTAGTTGGTATAGCGCTGGCCTTCTGTGCTCGAGGTTGCGGGTTCGATCCCGGTCCCGGTCGATGGCATTCAAGTGTGCTTAAATGCAACACGCTCAGTAGATTTACTGGCATGTAAAAGAACTCCTACGGTACAAAATTCCGGCACACCGGCGGCGCTGATATAAACTCTGCAGTTGCGAGGGTCGTTATATAAACTATAATTTTATTTTCTTGTGAAGCCCAGTGTACTATAAGCAGTAACATGAGCTGCTGCCAGGAAATTAAAAGGAGGATAGAAATGGCAAAGGAAGCCTTTAACAGAAAAATGAGTATCTTTGCGGACCTCTGGAAAAAGAACTAAGGAAGAGACTGGTGAATTGCTTTGTGTGGAGTGTGATATTGTATGAGGCAGAAACATGGACATTACGACGAAGTGAAGAGAAACGAGTAGTATTTTAAATGTGGATATGGTGAAGAATAGAGTGTGTGAAGTGGACAGACAGAATAAGAAGTGAAGTTGTGTTGGAAGGGGTGGGTGAAGAAAGAATGATGCTGAAGCTGATGGGGAAGAGGAAAAGGAATTGGTAGGGTCACTGGCTGAGAAGAAACTGTCTACTGAAGGATTTACTGGAAGGAATGGTGAACGGGAGAAGAGTTCGGTGCAGAAGAATATATCAGATGATAGACGACATTAAGATGTTCGGATCATATGCTGTGACTAAGAGGAAGGCAGAACGTAAGAAATATTGGAGAATACTGGGTTTACAATGGAAGACCTGCATTTGGGCAGAACAATATGAATGAATGGAATAAAATAGTACGCTGGCAAATGGAAGAGGTTGCTCGTAAAAATATGAAAATTAGGTAAATAAGACTCCATATTAAATTGAAGTTAATAATTCAGTGAGTAATTTGATCAATACTAACATGAACTTTCAGTAGTAGACAGGACACTGCGGAATCGATCATGTCGATAGTTAGAAAGATATATTGTAGTTATATTCACTGTCGTACGTGTATCAGGAGAATGGAGAAAGTTACACTACGCAGAGCTGCACGCATTGTATTCTTCAGCTGACATAATTAGGAACATTAAATCTAGATGTTTGAGATGGGCAAGGCATGTAGCACGTATGGGCGAATCCAGAAATGCATATAGGGAGTTAGTTGGGAGGCCGGAGGGGAAAAAGACCTTTGGGGAGGCCGAGACGAAGATGGTAAGATAATATTAAAATGGATTTCAGGGAGGTGGGATATGATGGTAGAGACTGGATTAATCTTGCTCAGGATAGGGACCAATGGCGGACTTATGTGAGGGCTGCAATGAACCTCCGAGTTCCTTAAAAGCTAGTAAGTGAGTAGAACCCGTATCAATATAGCCGATTTTAACTATGAATAATAGTAGGCCTACTTGGAGTTTTATTATTATTATTATTATTATTATTATTATTATTATTATTATTATTATTATTATTGTTCTTGTCAATAAGTTTATTACGCACAATATACTTAACTTTATTTCAATCGGTAATTATGTATGATGGAATTATAGGATGGGGTAGCTCATTTAAATGCAATTTTAATCCGTTTTATTTATTACAGAAGAAAATAATTAAAATATGTCTTCATAGACCTATTGATTTTCCATCTCGAAATTTGTTTTTAGACTTTAATGTACTTAACGCAAGACAAATTTATTATATTGTATTAATAAAATTCATACGTAAAAATCGAAATAATTTTGAATTGTATTGTCATAGTTATGAAACAAATGGTATGAATTCTTTAAGATTGTTTGATCCAAAACGCAACACTGTTACAGTATTTAATCATAGTAGTAATTTAGGCCCAAGGATATATAACAAATTTATATTTAAATATCCTAATCTTGTCAATTCTAATAGTTCTAGTATTAAATTTAAAAAGTTATGTATGGATTTTATAAAAATTGAAAAATTGTAAATTTAAATTTATAATTGCATAGTAGACATAAGACAAATTGTATTGTATACTTATTAATTTCAATTCAGGAATCCGCTCCTGAGCACGAGTTCTACTCTTTCAGGGGCGAGCTAAAGTTTTTTTTCTGTATATATTATATGTTATGTTATAATTATTAGCAAAATAATAAATAAATAAATAAATAAATAAATTGTTGTTATTATTATTATTAATATTAATAGTCACAGAAAATTGATTTCCTTGTGTTCTTATAGATTTTTACCAAATTCCGATTATAACTATGAGACTAATTGCAAATATTTTAATTGCGGTAAATTTGTTTACCAGACGTCAGGATCTTGATTATTCATTTTTTTTGTAAAGTCATTAAGGGTGATATTGATTGTGAATCTTTCATAAGCAATATCAGTCTTCATATTCCTGCTAAGGGTTTAAGATTTCATAAAATGTTTTATAATAGGAATTCTAAATCTCTGTCTCCGGTCTGCAGATGTATTAAATATGCTAATTTGCATGGATTGAACTTGGATCCATTTAATGTGTAGTATATCTTTTGAGTTTTATGTCATTTTTATTAATTTATGCCATTGTTAATATATGTATTATACTATTATTGCCAATTCATATCTTTACAATATTACTTATATATTCCAGTCTTCATTTATTTGATTTCATTAATACATTTGTAATTCACTCTATTCAATTGCCATTATTTTTAATTATCTCACTGAACTAATTTTAATAATTATTATTTGTGCTATTTATTTTGTTGCATTTGGTCAATTGATTAATGTAGACTATTATATTGATTGTGTTTCATCACACTGCCATTTCTATCATTCATTCTCATCATCATTTGTTGTTTTGTTTGTATCTTGTGCTAAGCTGTAATTGGCCTTGTGCTGTTGTTTCGCACATTAATATTATAAATAAATAAATAAATAATCATTATTATTGTTATTAGCTATTATTATTATTATTATTATTATTATTATTTTTGCTATTAGCTATTATTATTGTTATCATTATTATTATCATTATTATTATTATTATTATTATTATTATTATTATTATTATTATTATTATTATTATTTTAGTAACTGTACGTAGTAGTGTAATCGTATTTTCCTCGTTGATGCAATTGCGTTGTAGTTGAAGCTGTTGCAATGTTATAAACTGGTAGCTTATGACGAACCCGTTTAATTTATAAGATGCTTTGTAATACTCTGAAATTACCCCCCGCGGGTGTAGTGGATGGTCTTGCTCCACTCCCATGGAACTCTTGGTTGCATTAATAATATTCTAGCTTCAGAAAATAGCAATGTCTGCGCCCCGACACAAAAGAGGTCATTGGTGACATTTAGACCCCACTCTTCGTCCCCACCCCCAACGCCAGACACTCTGGAAGCTGTTCGCAATCTGAAATTGAATTTTGGATTAACCCCCTGCGGGCCGCCATAAAGAACTAAACAAAGCTGTTGGCGTTGTGATATTTAGAACTAGCCGAGCACTGTTTGAATTAGGGATTTGATCAGGGCCACTGTTCACATACCAGGAACCTTGGATGTCATGTAAATAGCGTTACAAACAATGTACGTACTTGAGCTTAGAGATTTACCAGTAATAACATGTTACTAAGTACATTATTTTTGCAGCAGTTTGTAGTCATGGAAACCACATATTGTACAGTAAGGGAGTAGCTTTTTTTTATAATATTAGATTGTCTCATAAATAATGCTGGTGTTTTAAGTTTGGTGTTTTGTAAGATTTTTTATGCTCGACCATGCCGAAATGTAGTAATTATACACCTGGTAGCAGTCATTTAATGCATGCCATTAAAGTACACCTACTCATTAAAGTACAGGTGTTCAGCCAATGACAACTCAGCTTACAGGTGTTCAGCCAATGACAAGTCAGCTTTGTACCGTTATAAAACCGCAAGTATCGATTATTCTCGGATATGCAATCGAAAGAGAATTAGCGAAAAGTCACGGAGGCTGGAAATCCAATACTGTCGCAGAAGGTTATGTTCTGTTACTATAATAATTAGCGTTAATTGTAAATAATATTCAAATAAATTCAATTTATCATCTCGTTTTTCAGTGTCGAATTCAATAATCAAGGTTATATCAAGTTTAACGGAATTACATCAAGGTCAATGACATTATTGTTCCTCGGAAAAATCAATACTTTCGCGTCTGCGCACATCTCACAATTCACGACCTAGAACATGGTCACTTCCGATCTTGTCCGATACAAATAAAATGTATACATCTTAATAATTTCAAGTTAGAAATATGGTCGAGCATAAAAAGTCGTATGAAACTCGCCTATAATGGTAATTAGGAAGCTGGTATGAAAATTATGAAACTCGCTAGCGCTCGTTTCATAAACATCCATACTCGCTTCTTACTTACTATCATTATAGGCTCGTTGCATAATGTACTATAATGAATTCTTTTAGTTGGACAATGCAATTTAGAGGATTCTATGGTTATTATTGCGTATTGTGAGCATGTGGCAGTCGTCAGTTGTTAATATAAAGAATATAAACTTATGATAGAGTTTAATGAAGATTGTATAGTTGGCACAACTGGTAACAAGACAACAGCTCATCATAGCAAACTAATGCCATCTAGCGGAATATTTGTAATGACGAGATGGTACAATAACACATTTTCAAGACAGTTTAGTGTTTTAGTAACTCAATTAATATTTTATTGTATTTTATTGGGTTATTTTACGACGCTGTATCAACATCTAGGTTATTTAGCGTCTGAATGATATGAAGGTGATAATGCCGGTGAATGAGTCCGGGGTCCAGCACCCAAAGTTACCCAGCATTTGCTCGTATTGGGTTACCTCAACCAGGTAACTTGCCCCAACCGGGATTCGAACCCGGGCCACCTGGTTTCGCAGCCAGACGCGCTGACCGTTACTCCACAGGTGTGGACTTTTATTGTATTAGAGTACTTTATTTTTGCTAATCTTTATATACTTTCTTCTATTTGTGTAATAGTCAATTAAATCCCACTCGAGCTTTGATTCTCTCTAGATAAATCAAAACTTCTAGTGAGATTACTGTTGATTATTTCGTTTGTATGACGTCATTCCATTTTCAGCCAATGAAATTTTGAATTCCAACCAATCACAGTCATACAACGCGATAATTTCTGAAGCTCGATTTATCACTATCAATTTATTGCATGGTCGTTCTTTTGTTTATTCAATGTCGCCAACTGTTTCCACGTAAATCGATGAGCATTAATCTATTGTATTAAGTAAAGTGCGAAATGCTGCTTCCACATTTACATCTTTATCTTCTAATTCCATGTCCATTGTATCTAAAGAAAATGACACTCCTTCATAACAACTGTTCATTTAATGAATATATTAATCAGGTTATTTGTAATTATTCTATAAAATGTTTAAATTAAATTATGATTTCAGCAGATAATGAAAACGTATTTCTGTTATAATAACAAGAGAAAAGCGTATTACGTGTAATTAACATTTTTAAACCTGTATTTCGCTTTTCTCAATTGGCATTACTGAATAGCATTCAATTTCTTTATTACAGTAGTCATTACTCATCTATTTCGACTTCACAATGTCTGAATAGGTTATATATTCATAAATGTACAAATATTAACATTTTGTGAGCGAATTTTAGGGATATATTATTTACATTTTTATGTTATTCACGAAAAAATCCTAATAAATATCACCCTAGATCTGAGATTTGCCGATAAATCCACGAGCGAAGACATTAGACCTACTATTGATAAAATCCGAACTTCTGAAGAGTATACACAGGCATTTTTCAATGTCAGGCAAATGGAAAACGTTTGGTTTTTATTTTGTAATAAATGCCATGTATTAATAATCTTGTCGTTGCTCGTAGTTTTATTGAGTTTAAATTATTTAGTTTATGTATCGTAAAAATATGAATACAAATTATTGGCAGACAATATGAAGACGTAAATGTACAAGTAGAAGTCAAACCAAAGCACTCAAAGAGATCCTTATCTATATTTTATATCTCATAGTACTATTCAGATTTTCAACCACCGAAATACAGCCCCATGTACAAAATAAACGTTTCATGTCCTACTTACTTGATTTGGATACATCTTGAAGGAAGCTATTATGTACTTCCTCCTTCTTCATTTCGGAAGAGATTTTGGGTTTTAAATATTTGTTACATCTATTAACGGGATTCTTGTGTGATTTTTAAAACTTCTTCAATTTTCATCCACAACTTATGAATTTTAAACTAACTGGCTCCGCAGTGAAGCAAATGGCAGTAGGGGAGAAGTGGGTACAGTGAGACAGGGAGAACAGTGAGACATTTTTTATTAGATGGTAAATTTTGATGTTGAGATGTTGGTAACAGAGGAGTTGTATGTTGCATGAGTAAAGTAATAGTATTTTCATACTCGATTTGATTCTAGTTATAAAGGTGAGTGATGAAAAAATAATTCGTAATTTTTCACTCTAGAAGTAAAATTTTGGCTTGTGTTTAATGAAGGTTATATTGGATATGCAAATAAGATACAAATATGAATGTTTTGTTACCTAATACTATGGTATTTGAGATTATGTTTGGCAAAGTTTCGTCTTTCTTGTTTTAATTTTGAAGTGATGGCGTCATTTTTAAATGAACTATGCGTAAAGGGAACAGTGAGACATGCCATTGAAGGGTACACTGAGACGTCTCACTGTTAAACTGTAATTATATTACATTTACCAGTAACTAGCATTAAAAATGAACATACTAGTAACAAATTTAGGAACTGTAGCTTAAAGTAATGGATACATTACATTTTAATGGTTTCATAAATAAAAAATTATTCACAAATTTAGAAAATGTTAAAAAATAATAAAGAATTACATTAAATTCTTATAATCATAAGCTTTGTTGTCACCAAAAATTCATTTCATTTTTTCACAAAAGTTTGAAATGTCATGAAAAATTCACTTTTCCAAATGTTCCAGATGTTTCAATGGTTTCGAAGTCAGACATCAAAATGATTCTTAATAAGCCTACAGAACATGTGAAGATAAAGAGACAGCAAGTTTTTGTTTTCTTTTGAAATAAATGTAAATCATTTCAATGTCCGTTAATAGATACTGTGGTGTCTCACTGTACCCTCCTGAATGGGAACAGTGAGACATTTGCATTTTTTTTTGACACGCACATATTGTATATTATGTCCTTCATCTATTAAAATTTTTATTTATGTATTATTATACTCCATGTTTTAATGTCTATTTCTATTGCACTTGATTAAAAAAATACTTGAATTATCACTTGCATACATATGTCTTAATATTTTGTGTCTCACTGTACCCACTACTCCCCTATCTATATGTGCAATGCATTCTATTTAGTTATATATCTACTTCAGTACTTGTTTCTACATAAAATCGGAAGTCTAGTTGCAAGCATTACAATAAAAGGCAACGGTTTTCATTTTGACTGCGGGTTAGATCACTCTTTCTCACTGAATCGCTTAATTATGAGCGGAATGTTACATAATCTGCTGTCCGCTCTTTTATATTACACAGAAACAGCGTTCTGTTGGCATTAATTGAAAGGAAATAATGAATAAATCCATTACAAAAGGGCAGGAAGCGGGGAATATTGAGTCCCATATTGTTGCAATGATAATCGACAATTATGAGGAAGTGATAACGCGAAAAATTTAATTGGGATGCGAGCAGAATGGATTTGGCTAGGGTTACGTGTGCTCTTGTGTGATTCAACTGAGTCATGGTATAGGATTGTAGTGACGCAAATTCAGCGTAATGTTTATTTTCCCTCTCCATTGCACCTCTTTCTCCTCCTCATCTCCTTTTTTGTTCATCTGTTTCAAGGCTCTTGCCTGATTTAAGGCATGCACAGTAATTTCTAAGAATTCGTATTCCTTCCTTTCCCCATGGAATTGAAATTCAGTTATTTTACAGGGACATCATTTTATTTTTACTAACATTTTTAATATTAACCTGGCTATACTTTTGGATCAACGCCGTTTGCTAACCCCTTCCACAACTGGAGTTCGATGACACTGGCGTAATTACAAACAAATCACTTTACTAGGTATAGGAGGGAAGAAAAGTAATTCATCCATTTACGTAAACTAGGAAATATCGCGATTTTGAGTTTGATAATTTTCATTAGGTTTTTGTTTAATCAAAATACAGTACAGTATTAACAATAAGTGTTTTTCTCACGAATTGAGATGTCCATGTGGACATATGCGGTGTATATTATACTGTCTACAGCACATTAGCGTACAATATAGAGAATGAAGTTAAATTGAAAAATAATCATAATATGGATATTTAAACACATTTTTTAAAATGGTGGCCGTTCATTTCGATACAGACTTCAGTTCTAATGTGCATATTATCGCACTATAGACTATTGTACCTAATCCCAATTACCAGTTTCGTTCTTCGTACTAGTAACTCATGTTGAAATAATTCTGAACCTACTTTATAAAAGAATGCCTTACGTACGGTAAATTCAATCTTCATTTCTGCCCGATCCGAAAAGATAAAATTACTCAGACATGCTATCTACTGTCCGTCCAAGTGGTTATGTCGTAGGGTCGTAGAAATGGAGGAAATCACGTGACAGTTAATTACTTAACGAGGTCCTTTTATTTAAGTTATTTTAAACAGTTGTATAATATTAGGCTACGTAGACGTCTAATTCCTAACAGAAATTAATGTTTTCAGAAGAGAGGTAAGACAGCCCAGCCACTAGCTGGCGAATAAAAGCTGGTGGGGGAAACCGGATACGACGTAGGCAAATGGACGACAGTACCTGTCCGAAAATGATTCAATATTGAAAGCTCTTTCGTCAATGGAAAACGCGAACATATTTTTGGAACGTACTGTTTACTATGACCGTAAGGCTACTATGACTGTATATGCGGTGCACACCTGTGGAGTAACGGTCAGCGCGTCTGGCCGCGAAACCAGGTGGCCCGGGTTCGAATCCCAGTCGGGGCAAGGTACCTGGTTGAGGTTTTTTCCGGGGTTTTCCCTCAACCCAATACGAGCAAATGCTAGGTAACTTTCGGTGCTGGACCCCGGACTCATTTGACCGGCATTATCACCTTCATTTCATTCAGACGCTAAATAACCTAGATGTTGATACAGCGTCGTAAAATAACGCTATAAAAATGACTGTATATGCGGTCTTGGATCTGTGTGGAGGACGGTTGAATTTCATTAGTAGAAGGGGTGGAAGTGAAGTACATTAAAAAACTCAGGTACAATAAAAATTGAAGTAAAAATAAAATGATGTCCCTGTATTTGGCAGCCAACTTCTGTGCCTATTGTAGCTGAAAGTGGCTGTTAGTATGGTGAACATCACTATGGACGGGAAGCGGGCGGTTCGCTGTGACAGGAAGTGTAATATAGTGTAGAAAAATTCCTTGGTTTCTTCTGCGAGTGGAACTTTTCACGTGGACATTACAACAGCTAGACTTCGTTTTTTGAACGTTATATTTACAAAGCGAAAAGAAAACAGAAGAATTAAACATCCCTCCCATATAGGTTGTTGCTTTCAGTCGCCGAAAAAAAAAGAGCTACCACAAAAAGATAGGCCTATGTTTTTTTTTTTTGCCGGAAATCGGTTTAATCACTATTTCGGCACACGTTCCGAGATACGAGACCACCTGATTAAGAAGCAGAAAACACGGCAGTTGTTCGCGTTGCTAAGATATGGGGGCCATCTTTCAACGTCACGCCCGTATATTTCATGAACGTTATCATCGAAACAGAGCAACAAACAGAAAAAATATGCGCATGCAGGTACTTTCTGTAACTTCCAACAGAGCGATGACCCCATAAACCTGGAAATTGTTCATCATAACTCTGATATTAAGTCGACGGGTTTCTAACGACGTTGTTATGGAAACCTATCAAAAGGCAGGAGTCAGAATTCTCAGTATTGACTACTTAGATATATCAAATCTGGCTGTAGTTTGACATTTCCTCCGCTAGTTTCTAAATTGCCACAGTGTTTTGTAAACGGAATAACCTGCATATTTACGTACCGAATTTCACAGACTATCACACGCATGTCCATCATTTAGGCAGATGCACTATTCACGCACCTATGTTTTTATAGAAAGAAGGGCCTGCGTGCGAAAGCAACATTCTTAAGGGCAGTTGGTTGTTACGCCATGCGAAAGTTGTGACAATATAATTTTGAAGAGTATGACTCCAAAACTCGCTCAGTTCATTTGGCCATTTTTAGAATTTATACATATACAGGGTATTAAAAAAGTATCCAATATTTTAGGAGGAGATAGTATGCATCAAAAGAAGAAAAAATGTCTAATAAACATTGGTCCTACAACACATACTTTCTGAGATCTGAACACTTGTCCGTAGGAGGTGCTCAATGTGACATCCATTTATGGCAATGCATTTCTTTGCCTTACAATACAGCAGACTACCAGATAATCATTCCGTAGTTGATGGAATACTGATACGTCGCAAGGAATACTGAAAACAAAAGTTTCGTTGCGGATATGAGCGGGGTTCAACAGAGATGGTGTTGTGAATTTTCGTAATCAGCATGTGTGAGCTGATGAAAATTCCCATGCACTTGAAGAAACAAGGCATCAGCACCGATTCTCAATCAACGTATGGCCAGGCGTTCTTGGCGATAGATTAAGGGCCGTACGTGCTACCACAGATATTAACTGAGGGATCGTTATCAGGACTTTCTTATTTACGTATTGCCTATCTTGCTAGAGAATGTGCCATGTCAGAAAAGACTACAGATGTGGTTCATGCATGATGCCACACCAGCACATTTTTTTCCCGCAATGAGCGTGAACACCTGACGCTGACATTTCAGGACCGCTGGATTGATTGTGGAGGCCCCACACCTTGGCCTGCTCGTTCCCCAAACCTAAATCTCCTAGACTTTCGGTTTTCAAGAACAACCAGGTCAATTTCAAAGAGTGCGTCATTCCTTACGCTGAAGGACAGAGGAATGCATTGCCATGAATGGACGTCACATTGAGCACCTCCTGTGAACAAGTATCTAGATCTCAGAAAGTTTGTGTTGTAGGTTCCATGTTTATTAGACATTATTTTCTTGTTTTGATGCATACTAGCACCTCCTAAAATATTGGATACTTTTTTAACACCCTGTATATGATTATGTTTGAGCTATCTGTCAGTACATGTTAAGCTTGTTTTATTCGAAAGTAACGGCAATCCTTTTCTAAAATGTTGTGTTATTTTGATTAAAACAAATATTTTGTTAATTTCCGTCAATGAGTTATCAATAGGTTCTTTCAACGCGGACTGTCTATTAAGGGACAGATTCCTCTAAAAAGACGAAAATATCGCCAAATCCTTTAATTCCAAAAAAAAAAAAGAGTTATTATTCCTAGTAACAGTAGACCTATAACTTCGTAATAATGATGTATCGCTACACTTGGTTTCACTCCGATCCTTCCATATATTAACTTCACTATTGGCAGTCATTCCAGTATGGAGAGTTCAGTGTGAGACTTGTAGCAGAAAGGCTCTAACGGCGTGGCTACGACCTTGACTCGCAAGCTCGAGGGGAAATTGATTAGCCACATCTTCTTACGAAAGGACGCTAGCCTTCCGTGAAAATATTTCGTCGCGCTTTATTGGTCTTCAATGAATGCGCTGCGTTGTTGAATGAAAAGTGCACGCGGGTATGTTACATATGTATTAATTTTGTGTAAAATAGCTTATACTGAGACAACACTGAGGTCATTATTTGTAGAATTAAAACAGAAACAATTATCAAGTTGGTCGTATGAAACAAAATGTGCTTACAAAGATAGAACATCGACATTATATTTACATATTAAAAAAGCGGATGGAAGGAGACAATAGAAATTTTCAATTTTCATACTATAAAAAATATTCTTGGCTAACAGGGTGCTCTGAGACAAATAAGATATACTGTTATTACTAGAGACTCATTTTTAAAGGGAAAATTTTTCATCAAAAAATGACAAAAAAGGGGGGGGGGAAGTTATGGTCAAAAAAATAACTTGAAAAAGGACTATATTACTCCCAAAAACACACTTCAGCACATTCATGGATATACATGGCACACGCAATCATATATTTATCTCTTCACAACATAAGGAAAGTGTTATATTTGATATAGTCAAAAAAGGACCTCAAAAAGGACTATATTACTCCTTCAAAAGGGTGCTATTTTTCAAAACACTCTTCAGCACATTCAAGCTTATATTTATCGCTTCACAAAATAAGGAAAGTGTTGTATTTGACCACATTCAACATTTCAATATGTTTCAATATGATTCTACCTCTTTGAATGCAGAATGTCTTTATAAACAGAAAATGATCGCTCAACATCAACTGAAACCAGAGTTAAATTTTTCTTTTTATCCAAAACTCTAAATCAGCACACTTTATTAATTTTGTGCGAGATCGTGCGTATTTGCTTGTTTTCCGCACAGAACCAGTACGCGGTAAGTGTGAAATACCACATTCAGTATTCCCAACGTAACACACATAACAATTTCCCTCTTCTTACCGCTTAAGCGCGACATACATATTACTGGTTTAGGCTTTTAACATATTATTTTTAGAGACGTTTAACATAGTAATAATTATAAATTGGAAATTTACCACTGCAATTTCACCTAAATTGCAATGTTAATTATTGTTTTTAAATATTTGCAAAATTAAGTAAAGTCTACTACTCCACGAAACTTATTGCATTCCTGATACAAGTAACATTAAGGAAGCCGTGAAAAAATCAACAAGATTCCAGATGCCGATGATATTACTGCAATATGTTATATAAATAATATTGTTAAAATATTAAAATGAAAAATAAAACATTACATAACCTTACCGTTTGTTTTAAGTTCGCATTTATAGACTGGGGGAAAAAAAGACAGACGTATATCACGGCCTGCTGGAGTATAGTAAACGCAGAAAACATTCCATAGCAACAATGTTGAAGAAAGATATTTTGGCTTTCCGAAGTTGCCGTCATTAAACAGAAACCAAGATGGAGATTTCATTGCAACTAATTAGAAATTCGTCTTTCAGGTATGTAATAAACGATCTTCGCACAAAATAATGTACGATACACGAGCGGTATGTTTGTTTTCATGTTCTCGGAAATTAAAAAAAGCTCAACTACGTTTCGCTTTTTCAATCTTTTCCTCGAACATGAAAACGTCAACATACCGCTCTTGTAACGTATATTACTATTTCAATGTCTGGAATCAGAAGAAATACGATATTTATTTTCGTTTGCTCAGGTAGTTATAGGCATGTCGGAAAAAATTTAGGAAACTTGTTTAAATGTTTGCGATATTGTGTCAAAAAAGGACCAAAATAAGAGACGTTTTAAAGAAGGGGAAAAAAAAGGGAATATGGACTAAAAAGGGAAGTCAAAACCACATAATTTGATCAGTGGAAGATGAATGGTCATCATCTTCTTGTTGGGTCTGTGTAAAAAAACTACAAAAAAGCCGAAGAACATCTGTTGTATAAAAAGATATAAAGTAACAGTCTTACTAATAAACCGTGTATAGTTTTTATACTAGACTTATGCAGAGTTGAGACAGAAAACTTTACTAATAAACCATGCAGAAGCGATGGACGTATAAACAGGCTGTAACTATACAATGGGAATTGCTTTGCAGTAGTTATATACACGAAACCCCTTGTTTAAGCGTTGTATATAGAGAAAAAAATGGCCGTCCCTCTAACAGCTGTTCGTATCGACTGTCATTTTATGATGATGGTTGCCTTGTAACCACAGAAGAACAAACGAAAGAGCAAAGAATAATTAGAATAATATTTCTGTAGCTTGTACTCTTTGACCAAAATATAGTATGGTAATTGATTAAAGCCAGTTGTACTATCACACACCACACTAGAGCGCTCTACCGGATATAATAGAGAATCTCAGATATTCTATTACCTTTCGTAATGAAGTAATGACGAAACTATGACGTAGCTTTGTAACAGTTGCACTGTTATACACGACGTATGTAGTGATTAATAGTAAGGAATTTGCACACGACGTATAAACGAGCTACTCATTGTATAAGTATAAGATAGTTAAACGTCTGTATATAGAGTTTTTATTAGTAAGACCGTAAGAAGATTTTTGTGCGAGATCGTGCGTATTTGCTTGGTTTTCGCACAAAACCAATCCGCGGAAAGTCTAAAATTCATTCAGTATTCCCAACCTAACACACATTACAATTTCCCTCTTCTTACCGCTTAAGTGACATATTGATTTTATTACTTTAAGCTTTTAACATATTATTTTTAGAGACGTTCAATATAGTAATAATTATAAATTGGAAACTTACCACTGCAATTTCATCTAAATTGCACTGTTGATTATTGTTTTTAAATATTTGCAAAAATTAAGTAAACTCTACAACTCCACTAAAGTTACTGCATTTGTGATGCAAGTAACATTAAGGAAGCCGTGAAAAAATCAACAAGATTCCAGGCTCATCATAGACTGGGGGGGGGGAGAGAGACGTATATCACGGCCTGCTGGAGTATGGTAAACACAGAAAACATTTTAAAGCAACAATGTTGAAGATAGATATATTTGTTTTGCAAATTTGCCGTCATTGAACATAAACCAAGATGGAGATTTCATTGCGACTAATTAGAAATTCCACTTTCAGGTATGTAATAAACGATCTTCGCACAAAATAATGTACGATACACGAGCGGTGTGTTTTCTTTCAATTCTCGGAAATTAAAAAAGCTCAACTACGTTTCGCTTTTTCAAACTTTTCCTCGAACATGAAAACTTCAACATACCGCTCTTGTAACGCATATTACTATATCAGCGTACCCAGTTTTATACCTTAGCTTGGCTACTGGTCCTTGCTGTACAAATATTGGGACTCTATAGAGTGATGGTTTTTGGGAGTAAGGCAGCGAGAGCTTGAAGCCGAATACTTACAATTCCTGCTGTCGTGATTTTGTGACAACAAGGGGTTTCTACCTCCCAAACGCGCCGTATGTCCATTAATATTACCTCCTACTAGGCTGTGCGCTCTCGTGTGAGAATTCAATGATTTATTGCTCGCGTAGTGGCAGCCCTGTTTCTGTGGTAATCGCCGGGCGGATGCCCTTGAACCTGTCTACCTATTCGCGTCCGCAGTGGCAGGAAATGCCGCTGGATCCATGAGGCAGAAGACCCTCGTCAGCGTCCGAAATTGATAGCAGGAGAGTTACAAGTGGTGGAGCTGGCAGCGCGAAGGTCTCGCTCTTTATTTTCTGTTTTCCTTTCAACTTGTGCGTAAATTTAATTCTGCGGTGTTTGTTTTCTTCTAGTATTTGTTTTATTACGAAGTTCAGCAAACACTCTCTACGTAATAATGTTCAAGATGGGATTATTAAGAGAAGCTGCGAGCTGGAAGCTTGCCTAATAACTTTCCTATTGCCGAGAACTACTCTGAAATCACTTTCAGAACTGCTTCTCCCGGATCTTGTTACACTATTTGCGTTCAGACAACGGATGAGAAATATACATAACGTTTATATCTACGTGTAAACTAAAAGAAACTCGATTAAAACAATTCGTGCAGTGATTACGAATGCAATGAAAGAACTGGACCCCACAAGTGACCTATACTGTTTTCGCTGCAAGAAAAATCCTAATGTAAACATAAGCACGTTGCTGTCATACCCGTAATTGGCTTCCAGTCGAAACACTCAGACGACGCAGGAAAATATAGTCCGTATTTGGAAACTATCATCTTGTATTATTTGAAAATAAAAAATTGAATTCTAGATGATAAATACAATGAAACATGTAATTTCACTCATATGTAAAACGATATGTAAAAGAAAAGCTACTTTTATATTTTGTTATGTATTATGAACGCGGATGAATACAAACAGTAATACCGAGGTAGTCTGTTCTTGTAACAAGCTGGCGTCACTTGAGCTCGTAGTTGTTCACGTAAGCACGTGGACTGAAGTATGGCTTCTGCATCTTCGGTGTGTGTGGTTATTAATCATAAGAGTGGAAATCGTTTCAAAAGCGGAGAAAAACAAATAGTCTTAAATGTATATAATAAGTTATGTGAATTTTAATTAGAGTAATTATAAAGTAAATGTTTCCTAAGCAAATTAATACAGGGACATCATTTTATTTTTACTAACATTTTTAATATTAACCTGTCTATACCTTTAGAGAACCGGAAACACCGCTTGCTCCCCCCTCCACGACTGGAGTTCGATGATACTGGCGTAAAACACAAATCACTCTACTAGGTATAGGAAGGAAGAAAAGTAGTCCATCCATTTACGTAAACTAGGAAATATCGCGATTTTGAGTTTGATAATTTTCATTAGGGTTTTCTTTAATCAAAGTACAGTACTGTATTAAGAATAAGTGTTTTTACTCACGAAGTGAGTTATCCATGCGAACGTATTCATTATGCAATGTATATTATACTGTCTATAGCACATTAGCGTACAATATAGAGAAAGAAGTTAAATTGAAAAATAATCATAATATGAATATTTAAACACAATTTTGAAAATGGTGGCCGTTCATTTCGATACAGGCTTCAGTTCTTTTGTGCATATTATCGCACTATAGACTATTGCATCTAATTCCAATTGCCAGTTCCGTCCTTCGTATTAGTAACTCATGTTGAAATAATTCTGTACCTACTCTACGTACTGTAAATTTAATCTTCACTACTGCCCGACCCGAAAACATAAAATTACTCAGACATGCTATCTACTGTCCGTCCAAGTGGTTATGCCGCAGGATTGTAGAAAGGGAGGAAATCACGTGACAGTTAATTACGTAACGAGGCCCTTCTATTTAAGTTAAATTAAACAGCTGTATAATATTACGTAAACGTCCAATTCCTAACAGAAATTAATGTTTTCAGAAAAGAGCTAAAACAGCCCAGCTTTTACAGAGGGGCGAGTAGAAGCAGGTGGGGGAAATCGGGATGCGACGTAGGCAAACGGACAATACCTGTGCGAAAATATGATTCAATATTGAAAGCTCTTTCGTCACTGGAAAACGCGAACATATTTCTGGAACGTACTATACTCAGTAACTCAGTACTGCTTACCATCTGCGGTCTTGGTTCTGTGTGGAGTTGGAACTTCATTAGTAGAAGGGGTGGGAGTGAAGTACATTAAAAAACTCAGGTACAATAAAAATTGAAGTAAAAATAAAATGATGTCCCTGTACATAGCAGGCCCAGTCAGGTTAGGTCTACTTGAGGAGTAACGGGAAATGTTTAACATGAAACAGAATGTACAACAATAGGCGGGAACATGTACTGAGAATCTGTGGCGCCAAATAGTGGCCAATGAAGCCTCACTTCAGTCACGTGCTATTGTTTACAATAGGATTTTTCTTACAGCGAAAAGATTGTACGTGCAAGGGACCTCTGATTGACGTTCTGGCTGATATGTGGATCTATTATCAGATAGTACATCTCACTAGACGATATGTGTTAGAGGAAGAAAAATTACTTTTATAGCCTACATTTGAAGTCTAATTAGTGTAATATGTATCTAGGCAGAGATGTATACAATGGAGGGGGAAAGGAATTGGCCATTCTACTCCATTATCTCCTGGCCTAGTTGCCAGGGGATCTATCAGGAGCTGATGCAGGATGACTCATCTGTCAGTGTCAGATTCACAAATACTATCCAGGCCACTCTGGGACTTGGATAGTCATCGCATTATAAGAGCGCACAAAGGAGTCAGAGCATGTCTAATCTTCATTTCATACAAGGTGACTCCGCATGTAAACAAATGAACGAGTCTGAATCCCATCCCATTGGCTGCAGGACAAAGAACCTCTCTATGACGCCTAGAATACTAAGTTAATTAGTACCCAGGCTGAAAACGGAACCTGTTATATATTATAGAAGACTTAATATGAAAAACTAATTGCTAAGCCTAAAGGCCCGCTTCCACTTAGCGGAATCGAATCGAACAGAATTTTTCTTCGCAATGTATTTAAATGGAAGATAGCAGAAAGCGGCGCGTCGAACCGAACCGAATCGAACAGAACAGAATTCAGGAGCTAGAATATTATTCCACTGCCGGAACAGAATTTCTTGTTTCGGGTATGATCGTAAGTTCTTGTGAAGCCTTCGTGAAAAAAAAAAAAAAAAAAAAAACAAAACAAAAAACAAATTAACCATATCCATTCTTGGCGACTTAATTTGTTTACTATTGAAAGTTATTGCTCAAATAGTAACTACACAAAAATCATAATTTAATAACAACACGAAAGCACTGTTCGGTTCGATTCCACTAGATGTGAGCGGCAGCAGACTTTTCGTTTCGATTCGGTTCGGTTCGATTCCGCTAAGTGGGAGCGGGCCTTTAGTCTTTGAAGCAAGAATGTAATTTATAAGTATGGCTATAAGGGACCATTGTTGTAAATGAGGCGTGATTAGAGATGGGTGATAGTCACGAGTGTATCGATAGTACTATCGACTTTTGTTCCTACTATCGATAGTTATAATCAAAACTATCGATACTATCGATAGTCATTACAAACTATTTTTGTTAATTGGTTATAAACTGAATATATATCTGATTTTATGTCTAAACGCGTACTGAGCTATTAATTTAATTACTGAATTGAATCAGAATTACATACTAATAACACACAATATTATAATCTGTTCTTAAAGTCCCAACATTAGCCATCCTTATACTGTTTTTTTACATGTGATCATTGCTCCAAAGATAGTCTAATTTTCCCATTGAAATAAGCATTACCACTTTGTTGGTATGAAGACGGTTTTGCCTTTCATTGTATATATTTCTAGTTTTGGACAAACAATCTTTCCAAGGGAACTGAAGAACCCAGTGAATAGAGATACTTCCTGACCAAATTACTTAGTTGTGGGTGAATAGTGTATGATAAATGGAATGGATAAGTGGAAACAGATTAGTGGATTTGCTTAGCTAAATACTGTATGAAAAATAATGAGTAAGTTACGTGCCCGAAATTTGCGTCGTACTTAAATAGGGATTTAATGTAAAAATAGAATTGTAGGCTACTTGCTAGTAATTATAATTGAGGATAACTATCTTCCATAATTGTGTAGATGAATGGCGGTCATGAAAACTGGTTCCATCTAATCAGAAACAGATAATCCAATGTCTCAACTCTCATTATAAAGCGACTGTATTCTTCCTGGGCCTACTCTGCCATTTATGCGAGATATGTAGAACGCTTTTATTCTACCCATGATTGCAAAGTGAAGAATCGTCTGAATTGTTCGTTTAGGATTCAATAGAATACTTGGAATCATACACTGGGATGAGTTCTGAACAAACCGTGAATGAATCGTTAACAAACGATTGTTGATATATGATTGAATCGCTGAAAATGAATCGCGTTGCCCAGTTTGAAACCGTAATAATATTATAAATGATCTTCCCATTTTTCGATAGTATTGATAGTCGCCAGACCTATTTATAGTATTGGAAGCAATTTGACTATCGATAGTACTAATCGACTGTCGCCCATCACTAGGCGTGATAAGATGGCGTGCAGCTGCGTCATCACTCATATTACCCAATTTATTTATGGTTCACTTTATATTTTGGTCAATTAAGGGGATGTATTTACAAGAAGGAAGGTAGATTCTTCCAAAAATTGTGTTGAGAGAGTTAAAAAATTTTACTCTCTTCCACTTTACAAAACCTTACTTTACTCTGGCTACAAAATTTCAGTTACCTCTGAAAATGTCTGACTTCACTGATGTACAATTAATTATTCCAGATGTTACAAGACAGCTCGCTGGAAAATAGTTCAAACTTAGTTATTCCAGTGATATAAACATCCGATGAAAACATATATGTGCACAATGGAATATACATGTATATAGGAGCTTGAATTTCATCTCATAGAGTTAGGACCTATTACAACAGGTTTTATAACTTACTACCAATTCTGGAATTGTAAGGCTAACAAAAATGGCTTAGTACTAAATAGAACAAGTTTGCTTCTTTCAAAGTGGTATGAGGTTGGTCATCTAAAAAAGGTCATTTCGTAACGTTACTAAAATTTTTCAAAGACGTCTTTTAATCACACTAGTAACTGCCGCCTTACAAAAGTTTCTGACTCCAAACTGGTAGAAATTCGACCTGTTACAAATCTGCGCTAACTCCGAACTGATACAAACTCGATTAGGCCTTATGTTTGTTGATATGCGAGTCACCGTATATAGAATGAAATTTAACCCTTAAATTCGCAAAGTATCCTAAAGGATACAACAGGTTAATAGGCTATATGCTATAATTTTAATAAAAAAAAATTGATAGGAAAATAAAATTTTCACAATACTATAATATTATACGACATATAAAATATGGACATTGCGGTAGTTGTTTTCTTTACAGTCCGACACGGTTTAATAAACTTACTTACTTACTTACTGGCTTTTAAGGAACCCGGAGGTTCATTGCCGCCCTTACATAAGCCCGTCATTGGTTCCTATCTTGAGCAAGATTAATCCATTCTCTATCATCATATCCCACCTCCCTCAAATCCATTTTAATATTATCTTCCCATCTACGTCTCGGCCTCCCTAAAGGTCTTTTTCCCTCCGGCCTCCCAACTAACACTCTATATGCATTTCTGGATTCGCCCATATACGTGCTATATGCCCTGCCCATCTCAAACGTCTGGATTTAATGTTCCTAATTATGTCAGGTGAAGAATACAATGCGTGCAGTTCTCTGTTGTGTAACTTTCTCCATTCTCCTGTAACTTCATCCCTCTTAGCCCCAAATATTTTCCTAAGCACCTTATTCTCAAACACACTTAACCTATGTTCCTCTCTCAAAGTGAGAGTCCAAGTTTCACAACCATAAAGAACAACCGGTAATATAACTGTTTTATAAATATATAATAAGTTTTTAATTAACCACCTATGCTTATCTTTTATACAGTTATGAATTTTTACATGAATTAGTCTATCACATTAACGTTTTCGATACTTATTTGTATCATCATCAGACTAATGTGAGAAACTAATTCATGTAAAAAGTCATAACTGTATAAAAGACTTTTTACATGAATTAGTTTATCACATTAGTCTGATGATGATACAAATAAGTATCGAAAACGTTAATGTGATAGACTAATTCATGTAAAAATTCATAACTGTATAAAAGATAAGCATAGGTGGTTAATTAAAAACTTATTATATATTATACTATAGTAGCTTATCGGAAAACAAAAACAAAAATGAAATTGTTTTATAAATTCTAACTTTCAGATTTTTTGACAGCAGACTGGATGATAAAAGTTTCTCAACCGAATAATAACAAGCATTTCCCATATTTATTCTGTGTTTAATTTCCTCCCGAGTATCATTTATATTTGTTACTGTTGCTCCAAGATATTTGAACTTCTCCACCTCTTCAAAAGATAAATTTCTAATTTATATATTTCCATTTCGTACAATATTCTCGTCACGAGACATAATCATATACTTTGTCTTTTCGGGATTGACTTCCAAACCTATGTCTTTACTTGTAACTTGTTTAATAAACTAATGTGAGAAATGAAGTTTTGCCAATTTAAGGGTTAAGTGTACGGGCCTGTTCTGATCGTCGTAAAACGAAACCAAGCCAAGCGTCGCATCCAGTGACAAGTGAGGTAACAACTAGACCGATTGAGACGGCTTATATCGTTTTGTTTGTATTTGAAACATCCAAGAAAGTTACGCCTTCTGTAGTTCTCCATGGGGTGGGGTGTGAAGTATGTTTTCGATCTCTATTTCAAGAATTTCTGTAACTTTCCACTTCTCTAATCAGAAAGTTTAGCAACTTCCTGTAACTCCAGAAGCATGACGGAATGCTCCCCCGTACACACGTGCGAGGAATCGAGAAATGTCGCGATCGCTCGATCTGTGTCATCAAGCATCCCGCTCCCTGAGAGATGAACTGCAAACGGCGTGTTGTGGTGGGACGTGCGTGTTATCTGCCCCTTACAAATCTGATAGCTGGCTCTGCTGCTGGTCAATATGCAGTCCTCCGTAATTGGATGCCACCGTTTGGTAAATAATTAATACTAATTATACCAGCGTAACTAATGACGGTCCAAGCTTTGTGTCAACCCTCCAGGCTAAGTAGACTTCGGAAGAAATCTAGTGCATCGAACAGTCGTTGCAAAATGTACAGCGTCATATACTGGGTGTTCAGTTCAAAGTGTGTCATGGCTCGCTGTATGCCGTCATGTGGCTAGTCGATGAGCCTACAGAATCCAATCTTCCTACACTTCCGCAGAGGTGTACTACTTATGTGCCAGAGAAGTTGCCTAGCAAGCACGGCGTTCATTCAGAAGAGTACTTACCGATACGTACGGTAACGCCGGTAGTGGCAGGAATGTGAACTGTTTCGAAACATGTACTGAGGTGAGTTTTTTTCTTACTGTCGGGATATGTTGAGAGGGTTAAGACAATTACTTACGTATTTATTGACATTAATTTCGACGGTCAACATGAACACGGAGCATTTTATTTGTGTTGTGGAATGTTGCCGTACGCAACCGATGATAACAAATACCCTGCATACGACTTGGCCGCGCAAAACACAGTTCGAAAGAGGTTATGGTAGCACACAGACCGTATAGACCGCCATCTGTTGCTACGACGTTCAAGTTATATCGTACACGTTCTCAAGTTCAGATTGAACGCCTTGATTAATAGACAACTTCTCTGACACAAAAGCTGAAACTCGCTTCAAATAGCTGACTCATCAACAGTGACGTCATGACACACTTTGAAATGAACACCTAGTATTAGTGCAGCTCAACGCTAGAGCGCTGGCCTTCCATCCAGGCGGTCGGGTTCGATTCCCAGTCTATAGTGAGGGTCACATAAGAACAATTCCCAAACAGCAAATATTGGCGTCTTGTCAATGTTGCCAACTGTTACCAGATATCACACGATCCTTCGTACTAAATGACTTATTTATTTACCGTACTTTATGTTGGAAGGTTATTCTAAATAATTCAATAATTTGTAATATGTTTTCTCAGGCAAACTATACGAGGTAGGGATCAACATGTCAAGTATTTTGTCTGGCATTACGAAATTCATTGGTTTGACTAAACAATTGACTCACGAAACCTAACCTAAAAATGTATTTTGTTTGACCACATGAAATTATTAGTACTAACTCCGAAAACTTACCTGACTATAGTCTTGAATTATAACCACAACGCAACACACACAATAACTATTATGTATTAATATTAATACTGATATTAATTAATTATTAGTAAGTTCAAATTTCACTAGCTTCCAGTAACATGCTCAGAAATCTAATACAATTTCAATTTCATGGAACTCCAGTACCGACAAATATTGTCGATATTTGTCTCAGCTGTCAACATACTAGTTACAAAATCACTACCATTTGTAGTAACTTATTCGTCAGTATCGAAATTCGAAACGAAATTGGCAAAAGAAAATTCAACCTGCAAACTAGAAAATCACCACAATCCACTAGCATTTGTAGTAATGGGGGAAAAATGGTTAGGTTTCACCCTTAGGGTATGAAGTAAGCTGACCCGGACTATAGACAAAGTGACATTGTAGAGAATATTATAGATATATTAATTGATCCTACAGAATAATATTGATACTTAATATTTTAGGAGAAAAATTCGCTCCGTAGAAACAAGGACCCGAGTTCGATCCCCGGCGCCGGAGCGAATTTTTCTCCTAAAATATTAAAGACATTGTAGAGAGTTTTTCTCGGGGTGTCTTGGCTTCAATTGACTTTTCAAGAATCGAAACCCGAGAGGGATCATTACACTTCGGGATGCTTTTGCGCATTGTACGTCCAACACAGGGTGAACCCTAAGTAATATCATTAATTTCAGGGATTATTCTTTGAGATATTTCAAACAAAAAGTTTAGATATAATTTTCCTTGATTTTGTTTCTTTTCTGACACACAATTGTTCTATCTGAAACTTTTCACAGCGTATTTTGGGTAAGCCATTCATTGAATTCCCAGTACCTATGATTAGTCAATTTAAGGGGAGAGGATGGTATTGTTTGGTGAAAAATGAGTAGAATTAAAAAAAAATTCTTTAAAATATCCTGTGATATGTGTGGAATGCATAGCATAACATTTTATGATTATTTGTGCCCTTATCAGATGTTGAGTCGCCATTTTTAAACTTCCTGCGTTATGGATTTTTAAATCACTCGCTCACTTTTATTGTTGTTTCCGGTAAATTAAATTTAAAAAAATTGTTTTTCTTTAAAGTACCCTTTGATATGTGTGGAATGCATTGCATAACATTTTGTGGGTATTTATGCCCTTATCGGATGTTGAGACGTCATTCTTAAACTTCCTGCGCTATGGATTTTTAAATCTCACGCCAGCTTTTATCGGTTTCCAGTAACTTCATTTATTTTGCTGCATTGCCAGATAAAAGTGGATATAATTTCTGAACTATTCAAGATATATGCATGAAATTTAGAACACACATTCTTTAGATCATTATCAAACTTTTCTCTGCAACAGAATTTTGTTAATTGATTTCATTTAAAAATACATCCGTTTGTTTGCAAGAAAGGAAATCAGAAAATTTTTATTAAAATTTAATTGTTTATTTTACAAACGTAGGGACTAATATCACAATTCTGTTACAGGCAGTTTGTACTCGTAGAACATGCGTTTGCAAATACATTGCAAAAAATGGTTTGAATCTATCTTTAAAAACGGTTTAGATATATCGGTTTTAGTACAATCCTGCATTGGGTATATTTTTTTTCAAATTTGGACCCCCAAATAATTTTTTTTTTCAAAATAATTTTATTTGGTTGAGTTGCCACAGCTATGAGCTCTCTACATACAAAAAAAATTAATATTTTACACCATCCTCTCCCCTTAAGAGAGTAGTGTATTATGATAATACATAATTGAACGAATTTTAGTTTTGTTTTAAATATGCAAAAATTTGATCCCAACAAATGTAACTTGTCGTTCTCAAAAAGAATTTAAAAGTGTGTCTTCGGACAGTTGACTAAACAACAACAAAGACTCTTCGTCTTCCACATATTCCATCACGACCTGGCTGGGGATCGAATTCGAGCCCCCTGGATAGAGCACCAGCTCGCTAGCCCTTTAGCCACAGGCGCAGATTTTCTCGGGCTACTCCCATTTGTCTTTTCTATTCAAGCAACATTCTGTACTTTTCCCCATTTTATCTATTACAGTATCTCCTCTGTAATATACTGCATAAATTATAAGTTGTCGGGTTTTCTACTGCCTTAGTCTTTGTTCTTGTCTACAAGAGAGCGGAGAGAAGCTATCTCTGTCAGAATTCTTGGAAATACTAATGTCTTCACATCCTTCTCTTTCCGGTGCCGCATAGAAGAATCAGTGGTGAACTGTGGGGAAGTATTTTATAGTGTGTCATGCGAAATAATAATTTAAAAAAATTCAAGATTTATGAAAAGATGACGTTACGGAAATGTCTGGTTCTAGTGTGGTAAGACTGCCACTGTGTCAGTACTACTGAAATGTAACACGAGTACTTGTTACTAATATTTATTTATTTGTCTGGCCCAACATACTGGACTTGCCCTTGCAACACAGAATAGCTCATAATAAAATTTGAAATAAAAAATATAAACAGGTTTCAAACAATAGTACATTATGCAACGAGCCTATAATGGTAGTAATTAAGACGCGAGTATGTTTATGAAACGAGCGCAAGCGAGTTTCATAATTTTCATACGAGTGTCTTAATTACCATTATAGGCAAGTTTCATACGACTTTTTATGCTCGATCATATTTCTAACTTGAAATTATTCATAAGTATTCATGTTATTCTTATCTGAGGAGCGGAACTGACCTCGTGCAATATCTCGTAAATTGTGAGACGTGCGCAGACGCGAAAGTATTGATTTTTTCCGAGAAACATATCTCATTGATCTTGATATAATCTAGAGAGTAAAATAAACATTAACCTTGATATAACCTTGAAATTGATTTAGATATTGAAAAACGAGATGACAAATTGAATTTATTTGAATATTATTTACAATTATCGCTAATTATTATAGTAACAGAACATAACCTTCTGCGACAGTATTGGATTTCCACCCTCCGTGACATTTCGCTAGTTGTCTTTCGATTGCATATCCGAGAATAATCGATACTTGCGCTTTCATATTGCTAAAATGATGTTTTCTGATTGATGGAACACCTGAACTTTAATGAATAGGTGTACTTTAATGAGGTCCATTAAAGGGCTGCTACCAGGTGTATAATTACTACATTTCCGCATGATATTATGCAACGAGCCTATAATGATAGTAATTAAGAAGCGAGTATGGATGTTTATGAAACGAGCGCAATCGAGTTTCATTAATTTTCATACGAGCTTCTTAATTAGCATTATAGGCGAGTTTCATACGACTTTTTGTGGTCGACCATATTTCTAACTTGAAATTATTCAGATGTATACATTTTATTTGTATCTCACAAGATGGGAAGTGACCTTGTTCTAGGTCGTGTATTGTGAGATGTGCGCAGACGCGAAATTATTGATTTTTTCCGAGGAACAATAATGTCATTGACCTTGATGTAATCCCGTTAAACTTGATATAACCTTGATTATTGAATTCGACATTGAAAAACGAGATGACAAATTGAATTTATTTGAATATTATTTACAATTAACGCTAATTATTATAGTAACAGAACATAACCTTCTGCGACAGTATTGGATTTCCAGCCTCCGTGACTTTTCGCTAATTCTCTTTCGATTGCATATCCGAGAATAATCGATACTTGCGGTTTTATAACGATACAAAGCTGACTTGTTATTGGCTGAACACCTGTAAGCTGAGTTGTCATTGGCTGAACACCTGTATTTTAATGAGTGACATGCATTAAAGGACTGCTACCAGGTGTATAATTACTACATTTCGGCATGGTCGAGCATAAAAGAAATTAAAACATCGACAAAAACAGATCTAGTACATTTAAATTGAGTGTAAACTATAAATGTGTTGACGAAATATCTCTACGGAAAGTTTTATTGTAATGGTGGCGATGGCATCTTGAAGTTCTCTCTTCAGCTTATATTTTCTCCTTCACTTTACAAAGGTTCCCCCCCCCCTCCCCGGAATAGTGCCTATCGCTCCGAAGAAGACACTAGTAACTGTGATTGTTTTAATGTTGTACTTGATTGATAGGAACGGAATAGTAGTGGACTCGTAGATTTTCTTTTTTCGTACACTTCATTTGTTCCAGTCACTGAGTTTGAAATCTTATCATATGATCAATTATTTGGCTGTGTCTTTATTTCTGTTCATAGCTATGATAATGATCCTACGATTGCTCCCACCATCAGCAATAAAATATACTTTCTCGTGGACGTCTAAATTTTTGGATCAAAATATAATAATATTACTTGATAATACTTTCGAAAAAGTGGAAAAAATTTGCATGCAAATTAAAAAAATCTAACACTTTTACTAGGAGACGTCGTCCTCGTTGGTGTAGCAGTTACCATGCTGGCTGTTGGGTTCGAGGTTCACGGGTTGAAATCCGGCTTAGGCCGATGGATTTTAAAGGGCAATAAAATCCCTAGCATGGAGCTGGGAAGCTGGTGTTGAGATTTACGACTCGTGAAAGAACTTTGCTCCTGATAGTGTTCCCCATGCAACATTTGTTAGCCATTTCTCTCCGACATTGAACTTCTACTTTGAATAATCTCTGCAATTGAATGCGTTGTTAAATAAATGCTACTCCTACTACCACTCCTGCTCCTACTACTATTTGAAGACAGGTGGACTGCTGGATGAAACTAGCGATAGGTGTACAATAAAATTACAATACGTTTATTCCTTCGTAGCCTCTTCCCGGCAGGCTATTCAGGCTTAGAAAGAACAATCGTATAGTAATGTAGAATAAGTTTTAGGCGGGACAATTTTTGAAATACTGTAAAATGGACAAATATTATTAAAATTAAATATTAATTTGTTGAAACTGGATCTCTTTGCATTGTGACAAGGATATATCGTCGTTATTCCTGCAATAACTCCTATGTGCAAAATATAAAATGTTTCAGTAGGAAGAAAAACACATTTATTCAACCTATGGCAGTACGTCCCACGCCGTGGCGTCGCGGTCTAAGGCATCCTGCCTAGGACTCACGTGACGGAATGCGCGCTGGTTCGAATTCTCATGGGGGAAGAAATTCTCTGATGAAATTTCGGCCAGTGTATGGGACCGGTGCCCACCCAGCATCGTGATGCACTTGGGGAGCTACGATAAGTAGCGAAATCCGGTTACGCAAACCAGCTATAACGGCTGGGAAGCTCATCGTACTAACCATACGATATCTCCATTCTGGTTGGATGATCGTCCACTTCTGCTTCGGCATGTGGCCGTGAGGCCAGCAGCCGGCTGGTCGGTCTTTGCCCTTCATGGGCTGTAGCGCCACGGATTATTATGGCAGCCGTGCATAGGAGATTGTGAATTCTTACATTTTCGAAACGAAGAAATATAATTACATATAGGAGAATTTATTATTTGCTGTATCACTATTTTAAGTTATTTAATAGAGCAAAAATCTGAAAATCGGTAAACATGTCACATAGGAGTTATTGCAGAAACAACGACGATATACATTTTTGTTGAAAAACATAACGTTTGTACGGTGTGATATTTGAATAGTGAATTGCAGAAACCCCACATGTCCAGGCAAGTCAGATTTTTCTTTCGAGAAAATACTGAAGAGGAAAGTTAATTTTCTTATTTGTCAAACACTAGAAATTATTATGTTAAAAAAATAGCTACTTCAAAATACCAAACGTTTTTTTAAGATAATCAATTTACTGTGCCTTCCGAAAAATTTACTCCAATGGACATGTGGGGTTTCTGTAATTTACGATTCATTCATTGACATGTCCGTATACATGTGAACGGAAGCTATTCTCAGGATCACGTAAGAGTAGTTCCTCAGAATCTAATTCTGCCGTCTCTTCAGTGTTGCCAACTAATACCAAATATCACTAAAGAGGGTATAATCATAATGCAGTTTACTGAAATAATAATAGTAATAATAAGAATAATAAATTATTATTATTATTATTATTATTATTATTATTATTATTATTGTATTAACAATAACAGTATCTTCTTATTTACCACATCTCATCTTTATGTTGCGAGATGTTTCCTAAATGGTTTAATAATTAAGAAATATTATATTTTTCTCCTGGACTTTTCGCATATTATGTTGGTAATTAGGATTAATAATATGATCTAATATTAAAATTTATTTTGTCTGACAACACGAAATTCATTACTTTGACTAAACAGTTTACGATTCACGAGACCTAACCTAAAAATGTATTTAGCTTGATCACGTGAAATGATTAGTACGAATTTCGAAGACAGAATATTATGTGGTACCACTTTAAAATGTGTAGGATGCTTAAAATACTTACAAGCACTTTTTTTCTTGGAGAAGTCGCTACCATGCTATTTCCTCCCTTGGACATTTAAATAAAACTGTAAACACGAAAGAAATTCATCAAAATGTGAAACATATTTCTGTCCATGTTTCATACCAAGTAGGTCTATAAGCTATCTCTTATTTAATTACACATCCTGAATACAGAGTTAAATTGAAATCACAACGAAACAGAACTGAATTATTTATTGATATTAATATTAATACCGATATTACTAACTAATTATTAATTCACAAGCTTAGGTACTTGCAGTTTCATCAGTTTACTTCACTGCAAACCGAAATTATTGCTGCCAACATAACAGTTAGAAAATAACTGCCAGTTGTAGTATTTGTCAGTACCCGAAACTCGAAACGAAGTTTGTAAAAGAAAATTCAACCTGAGAGCTAGAAAATCACTATAATCCACTAGCATAATATGTAGACATAGGAGGAAAATTGTTAGGTTTCATGCTTAGTGTATTAGATAAGCTGATCCAGACAGTAATAAAGATCGCTTTCAGTAGTTTGTAGTAGAAGTTACTGTGCAGGAAATTACAGCCTTCAATAGAGATTTCATAAGGAGCAGAATTTGTTTCATGGTCTCACTTTCTTCTTTATTAAAGTACCAACTCGTATTATTTTAACAAATGAGAACTGAAAGAACTTTCAACTTTTTTTAATGATGGATATTATCAAGTTTCAACACTCATTACATCAGTGTCATGTTTGTTTTCAACTTTGCTTCACTCTTTTTGATTAGCTTTAATTAAGTGTAAACATCACTCAGTGCATCACAATATTGTGACAATGACGTCCATTGTTTGTGTTTACCCCTCGCGCTGTAATCTGTGAAAATGTTTGGGAATTGATGATTCTCCCCAATTGATGACGGAAGTGTTCTTAATGTTGCCTTTGTAATTTCAGTAACATTTTAGTAGGAGTGGTAGTATAGTTCAAAGTGATGACACGGAGTGTTTATTTTCCTCATGTGTCTGGATTCATTTTGTTTATAAATGCATATTTGAGTGTTTGTGTCAGAGGTATGAAGTAGTTCGAAAGATTTTGTTGTAGCTTCGATAGTATGCATACATGTAATAGGGGGTCTATTTCATAAATAGAGCTTGTATGCTGGATCCAACCAGCAGCTGTACTATAGATATTCATATACCTCAATCACTGCGTGGGTTTGGTGTTAATTGCATAGCGCTGAAATAATTATATACTACTTTTTTATTTACAGTTGTCCATTAACCATAGTAATGATATTACCGATAATAAACGCTATAATAGCCATTAGGACTCTGTGACCAAAAATGTACAAATATGTAATTGCATAGTGACTGGATTATCTGACAATTTAACAATTTTATCGTAAGTGTGAAATATGATGCGTTATTCTTAATTTACATTCATAAAATACATTTTTGTTGTATTCTGACGCTCTTACTAATAAAAACTCTTATACAGACGTTTAACTCTCTTACACTTACACAATGAATAGCTCGTTTATAAGTCGTGTGTTAATTCCTTACTAATAATCACTACATACGTCGTGTATAATAGTATAACTGTTACACAACTACGTCATAGTTTCGTCATTATTCATTACGAAAGGTAACAGAATAACTGAGGTTCTCTATTGCATTCGATAGTATGCACTAATGTGCCGCGTTAAGTATCGATAGTACAACTAGGTGTGATCGATTACCACACTATATTTTGGTCAAAGTGTACAGCTACAGCAATATTATTCTAATTATCTTGTTCTCTTTGGTTTGTTCTTATGTGGTTACTAGGCAACCATCATCATAAAATGACAATCGATACGAATAGCTGTTAGAGGGGCGGCCATTTCTTTTTCTATATACAACGTGTAAACGTGTAAATATAAAAAAATAATTATTGACGTACAGCCAGAGTTCTCAGATAAGTAAAATTAGAATATCGGTTCGACGCGTTAAGAAATGTCGTATTTTACTTGTCTTTATGAAATAAGATATATCGTACGTTAAAATCCTTGGCAAACATATAATAATATTTTATGTTTTCATATTTCCTAAATAAGAAATGAGGAAACCATGCATAATCCCATAATTATCAACAGTTTCTCACTAGAGATTTTTATTTAAGCCTATCTAGAGAAAATCAAAACTCCAGTGGCATTTAATTGACTATTACACGATTAAAAAAATAAAGCTATCTAATACAATAAAATAGGCCTATTAATTTACTCGCTAAAATTGTATATCACTAATGTTACCTAAACGGATCCGCCATTTTCAGTTGACTATGCGGGAAACAAATAACGACCGCAAAGCATGGTTTATAGTACCGTAAAGAATTTGCAGTTTGAAATGTTGGCAAACAAAGAAAAAAATGCTAGGGAAGTGATAAAAGAAACAAATGCTAGGGAAGTGATAAAAATATACAAATGTTAGGGAAGTGATAAAATTGTAACGATGAGCAGCTATGTTTGGTTGAAACACGTCCTTTCGTACCGTTTTATTGGTCAAAAGTAGTGTGGTGTAGTAAAAGTGTAATAGTCATGCTAAAATTGGATTGTAATAATTTTCTATCATCAAATTTAATAATTCTAACATAAACTTCAAATAAAAATGCAAAAAAGTATATTAGTTCTGTTTGTGAATACTGTCTATTCTGTTTCTCTTCTCAACATTTTTTTGCCACATGCGCCCTTTCACCATTCATCATTATCCTATGTTGACTCAAAAATAATTCATATAAAATTGAAAATATTTTATTTTATATAGGCCTATTAATGCATATGGACTAGTCCATCTCAAATCGACCGAAATATAGAGAAAATTGACCTTGCAATTTTTAAATACAATGAAACATTTTCTGTCCGTAGACAACTATGATACAATGCAAAGTTTGAGGCATCAGAACTTCATAGTGTTTAAATTAAAAATATTTTAATTTATCGTATTTTCATAAAATTAGCAACTTTAAATTGTTGTGGCTCCGAAACCCTTTCACCCAATGATCAAAGTCATGGTTTATTTTGATGCTGAAAAGTTAAAGTTTACACTGGCATGTAAACAGTTTTTCTTACTTTTTATGGAAGTGGAGAAATTTAGATTTTTCTTAATTAAGACCCCTTTGCCCATGAAAAAATATTTTTAAAATATATGGTTAGATTCCGCTTGAAAGTACAAATAAACACGTATTTTTTACTGGTGCAACGTTAATAAGACAGTATTGAAAAATCAAATAAAGAAAATAAATAGTACGCGCGTGAGCTAACCAGCTGACTGTGAGGCGGGAGCTAACCTAGGCAAGCAAGGCCAGGAGACATAAACATGTGATGTTTCGTCTAGTAGCGCATAGCTGGGCTTGCTTTATCACAGGTTTTCATAAACACAGGAGTAAAATGACGCCCAACACTCGCTTATCTTCATCTCACGGCCAGTGCGTGCGGTACTGCGCCGTTCATGTCCAGGCATGTGAAAAAAATTTATGTAATACCCCCGAAACTTACTGCCGTGACACTAAGCAAACAAAGCCGTATCCCTCTTAATAATGCAAGGTTTTTTCTCAATATTTTTTTACATTTTTACAAATGGGCAAAAAGCCTAAAAGTAAGTAAAATCAGATTATCTGTCGCTCTGTATACAATAAAATAAGGATTACTTCTTATCATAACCTACCAAATGTCAGCTTCAAAATGAGGTCTCGTTCAATGTTCTGCAGTAAATGGTTCCAGAGTTCTGAGCGCTGAAAGATGCTTTTTTTTTTTTTTTCTAAAATACGCTAAATTTGTCGCTCAATAATACGAAAACCGTTTGACTTTCGATGGTATATTTTTGAAAATGCACTCTCCTCAGCACTTTGTACAAATAGGGAAAAAATTAGAATATAAAAAAAATGCGAGGTTTTTTACTGGTCGATTTCATATGGAGTAGCCCATATAGATTACATTTGTCACATTTATTAATTTGTATCCTATAGCCTAGTCCTGTTTTCCTACTAAAATCCTCAAAATTTTCCCCTGGTTGGGAACCACAGCATTACATTATACGAGTGTGCCTGTGGATTTTAAATTACACCTTTAGTGTGCCACATGTTGAAGAAGATTGGAAAAACGCTGCTCTAGTGCTTCATAAAAAAATTGTGAATGTTTATTCACTGCTTTGATTATGGATTCAGCAAAGACGAATCTTTTAGAAGCGCACAAGAACAATTATTCTGCTCACTGTTTTCCTAACTTATGCAGTGACGTAGGTAACTGTTATGAATCGCTTGACATCTGAATGACATGAATTGATCCTAACGTGCTGGCGACTTTGGGACAAGGTTAAGAATTCCTTGAATGGATCACATCTGCAATTACAATGGCGATATGAACGGATGTGTAAGCTATTCATGGATACAGGTCAGGAGAATAAGCAGAAGATGCTGCGTCGACTGGCATTTGCATAATTGCACGCTGCCTAATCCCTTCCACAATTTACTGCTCTAGGGATGCCCAAACCCCTCTTTTAAATCTGAAGTTCCGAGAACTTGAGTGATTTCGAGAAATTGGTGCTCAAAATGATAGCTACATAAAATACGTTGTGAGAGTAAAGCTTTAGTGACATTGACGATAGGGCATACAAGCTCTTTAAATCGTATGAAGATATGTAAATTCTCAAATGTTTGGAAACTTATTGCCAGGCTTCGAGACTTAGGACCCGATACAATAAGTTTTAGGTTGACTTGCTGCAGGTAGTGAAAGGTAGAGATGTGTTGATGTAACAACGTTGCTATTTACAGTAGAGTACGGTAGTATGGGAAAACACACACATATGGACATTCTGAAAGTAAATATACATTACACAATGATAATGCCAAAAGAATGTGAAAAGCACTTATTCTCCTGTCTTTTATAAGCATTGTGTTTAATTATACACAGTGTTAATGGTGGAAATAAACATGTAGCAATTTTAATTTCTTCATTTATCCTATTGGTCGTCTTTAGGAAGTCCAATTACAGTACTGAATTGCAATATACTACAAGATACATTTTCAGTGTATCAAACGTAAATCTTTTTCGGTTATCTACCAAACACAGTCTGTACTGTGAAAAGCTGCGCTCTACGTTGCATGACGTGATAGAAGCAAAACGAAGAAACCTAACGTCATTGCAGTCTCTAAGAGACAGTCTTTTATTCTCGGGTGACTCTTGTCCACTAATTTGCTGTTTATATTACACAATGCTCCATATCCGTTATTTTTACATAAAATTGATTTCCACTTCTGTTTTTACACGTTCAGTAACCGGTGTACTTGGTGTCTCATTAATTCTCTGTGTCATTTCCTCAATTAATTTGAGGGCTTCCGGCATCTCTTGCTCTGACTTCTCTAACCGTGTAATAGTTTCAGACACAGTTTGAAAATAGATTTATATGAAAACCAAGTTATTCGTCAGAACCTTCAAATCCGAGCGTTTTCCTTTGCGTATTTGTTGCCATTCATTCTCTACAGTACCCCCACCCACTGTACGCTTTACCACTATACTCAGCACGCCGTTATGCGGATTTCCCACTGAACTGCTGTATTGGGTCAGAAGTCTCGAAGCCTGCTTATTGCTAATGCTCTCGTTAGAAACGTAGGGGAGAGTTGGGTAGTATCGGACATCGGATAACATCGGATAGTGCGTCTCTTTCATCTACCAGAGATGGTAGTACCTGAATGACGTGGTTACGTAACTGTATGCGACATCACAGAAACGTAACCATGTCATTCAGGTACTATCATGTGGTTGTAGATGGAAGAAACTCACTGTCCGATATTACCCGATGTCCGATACTACCCATCTCTCCCCTAATTGAAGTGTCCGAGGTAGAGGTATCAAGAAATAATTGTTCACATTTATTAGCAGAAGGACATTTTATTATCATATCTTTGGCACATGTTGCAGAAAATCTGCCAAGATTTTATTTTTATAACAACAATGCTAGAAATCTATGCAACAAAGCAATAAAATTAAAAAACAAAAAAGTTTCGATTTATCTAGCCTATAGTAATCTCAGACCTCGAGTGACATTTATTAGGACTATTTCGTGACTAAAATCACATTAAAGAAATTACCCCCAAACTAAATTCAGCTTGTTTTGCTATTAGATCTATGCAAAAGATAGTAAATATCAATACCTTAAAAACAATATACTTTGCATACTTCCACTCGGTAATGAGTTTTGGAATAATATTCTGGGGAAATTTCACAGATAGTAACAATATATTTCTATTACAAAAAAGAGTATTTAGAATAATAGTAGGTGCGAAATCTAGGGAGTCGTGTAGGACTATTTTCAAAAAACTACAAATAATGCCCATGGCTTGTCAGTATATCTTTTCATTAATAGTCTTCCTCGTATGTAATCGTGAAAACTTTGTAACTAATTCAACAGTTCATAGCATAAATACACGTCAAAAAAATGACTTTCATACTCCATCGGCAAGTCTATCGTGCTATCAAAAAGGAGTGCGTTATATGGCAGTAAAAATTTTTAATAGCCTCCCTATTGATATAAAAAATGAAATTCAAAACATAAAATTATTTAGGGCCAAATTAAAAAAGTACCTAATTTCTCACGCCTTCTATTCTGTAGGTGATTTCATGACATTCAACAACACTTCACGAAATTGATACTAAAACTATGTGTTGTACTAGTGGACTATATTGTAAATCTCGTCTGTAGCCTATATATTTCATCTAGACTGTGACTATAAATTAAGATTTTATAATAGTATTAAGTTTTTTGACTTGTTCCATATTCTAGCTGTAAGCATGTATGAATACCATGGAATGTTAATAAATACAATACAATACAATACAATAAAAATGTAGGGGAGAGTCGGGTAGTATCGGACATCGGGTAATATCGGACAGTGAGTTTCTTTCATCTACCACACGATGATATTACCTGATTGACATGGTTACGTTTCTGTGATGTCACATAGAGAAACGTAACCATGTCATTCAGGTACTACCATATGGTGGTAGATGAAAGAAACGCACTGTCCGATATTACCCGATGTCCGATACTACCCCACTCTCCGCTAAATAATATATCCTTAAAATTCGTTCACAATATGTTAATATTTGTGTATTTATGAATACTGTTTTTTTATGAATACTTAACCTATTCAGACATTATGAAGTCGAATAGATGAATAACGATTACTGCAATAAAAAACTTGAATGTTATTCAGTAATGCCAATTGAGAAAAACGAAATACAGGTTTAAAAATGTTAATTACATGTACTGCGCTTTTCTCTTGTTATTATAACAGAAGCAAGTAAAGCGATAGGGTTGGAAGTAAATCCTGAAAAGACTAAGTATATGATTATGTCTCGTGACCAGAATATTGTACGAAATGGAACTATAAAAATAGGAGATTTATCCTTCAAAGCGGTGGAAAAATTCAAATATCTTGGAGCAACAGTAACAAATATAAATGACACGCGGGAGGACATTAAACACAGAATAAATATGGGAAATGCCTGTTATTATTCGGTTGAGAAGCTTTTATCATCTAGTCTGCTGTCAAAAAATCTGAAAGTTATAATTTATAAAACAGTTATATTACCGGTTGTTCTGTATGGTTGTGAAACTTGGACTCTCACTTTGAGAGAGGAACAGAGATTAAGGGTGTTTGAGTATAAGGTTCTTAGAAAAAATATTTGGGGCTAAGAGGGATGAAGTTACAGGAGAATGGAGAAAGTTACACAACGCAGAGTTGCACGCATTGTATACTTCACCTGACATAATTAGGAACATAAAATCCAGACGTTTGAGATGGGCAGGACAAGTAGCACGTATGGGCGAATCCAGAAATGCATATAGAGTGTTAATTGGGAGGCCGGAGGGAAAAAGACCTTTGGGGAGGCCGAGACGGAGATGGGAAGATAATATTAAAATTGATTTGAGGGAGGTGGGATATGATGGTAGAGACTGGATTAATGTTGCTCAGGATAGGAACCAATGGCGGGCTTATGTGAGGGCGGCAATGAACCTCCGGGTCATTAAAAGCCAGTAAATAAGTATTATAACAGAAATACATTTTTAATTATCTGTTGAAATCGTAATTTAATTGAACAATTTTATAGTATAATTGGAAATATCCAGATTAATACATTAATTAAATGAACAATTGTTATGAAAGAGTGTCATTTTCTTTAGATACAATGGACACTTCTCTTTTCTCTAACTTTTCTTTTTCGCCGTTGTTAATATATTCTCAACTATTTATTTCGTGTATGTAGTTTGTTTCATTTGTTTTATGTATTTATTTATTTGTTGGTTATGTACTCATTATTTATTCCTTTACTTTGAGTTTTAATTTTTTCGCTCTATCTTTTTCCTACCCTCTTTATTTCCTCCCCTGCTTCCTAGTATCTCTGATATTAATTTCTTCTCATTCTTCTGTGTTTTAATGGAACTTGACTCAATAAGGAAGGCAGCTGGGATACAATATTTGTTTGGAAGTGGCGTGTATGTCTGAAGGTGCCCATTGTCTGCGTCACAACAATTGTCGCTTTGTTCATTTGTCTTACTGCTGTTCCTGTCCATTTATAACAGAAGGAAATGAGGTATGCACGCTTCGCGATGCTCTTCTGCTTTTTGTTTGCTAGATGTCTCTCTGCTCCCTTGTTTTATACTTTACTCCCTTAGTCTTTTAAACCACTTCAGCGTTCCTGGACTGTAGTCAGTGTAGTTTATCCCACAAACAAAAACGCATTAACAATTTTACCAAGAGAATTATCACTAACAGTTTGAGAACAGTATCTCCAGAATCTTTATAAATAGCTGTATAAGAAATAATATTTTTTCGTAAATCCTGACGTGTTCTATCTAGAAATGTATGTGACTAAGCGAATGAAAGAAAAAAAGAATTAAAGTGAATAACATCTTGTAAGATTTTAAAATGAGAGTATCAGAAATATTTGTGAGTGTTTTAGTAGAAAGGAATCGATACTTTGCTACCTCTGCTATATCACTACTATTATTATTACCACAGCTATTACTGTTGGCACTACTGCTACTCCTACTATTGCTGTTGGTAATACTGCTGCAGCTGCTACCACTACAACTGTTAGAGCGTATTCCGAATCTCACCGGTGAGCAATCCGATGGCATCACGGTGTTCCGAATTCCACCGATGACGTCATTGATGCTCCACCGTTGTCGCACCGGTGCCATCAACTTGCAGAGGTGGTGGCAGTCTCCATCAGCCGCCATCAGTGAATCTGATTGGTTCTTGTATAGGGCGGGAATTAGCAGACGAATAACATCGTGCACTGTTGTGTCATGGCGGTGTGTTCTGCTGTATTATTTGTAATGAGCACAACGTAAAAAAAAATATTGTGACAGTGACGTGAGATTCGAACTCACGACCAGCGTCCCGCAAGAGAGAAGCTCGCGCGGAGCACTTTGGGATGGCGCGCGGCGGAGAGGGGAAAGGGCCAACGCGGCGAGAGAGTGGAGAGAGAGTGCGCGCGCATCTGGTGCTGGTAGAGAGGAGAGGGCTCTGGATTTTTCTGGAGTGCCATCTCTAGAGACGCGTGGAACTTTCGAGGCTACGTCGCTGTGGTTATAAATTAAGGACGCGAAGGAACGACAGCAGAGTTTTCAGTTATTCAGTCAGTGAGTAAGCCAGAGCAAGCAAGCCAGACTTGTGTGCCGGAGTTCGACTCGAGTGTGCGTCCGCATCTGCAGGCCTGAGTTCGAGTGCAGTGGACCGCAGTTGGAGGGACCTGAGTTCGAGTGCAGTGGACCGCAGTTGGAGGGACCTGAGTTCGAGTACAGTGAACTGTCTCTGAAGGTCTGTGGTTCGAGATACTGTGAACTCGAGTGACTGAGATAGAAGAACTGTGAACTGAGAACTGATAGTTCTGATTTGTAAATAGTGCTTTGTAAATATTAGTTAAGATTAACAGTTCATTGTTGTTCGTACTAGTCCAAGTAAATTGTCATTGTCGTCGGTGGAGTGCTATAACGAATACTGTGTTAAGTGAAAATCCAATTGTTGACGAGAGCGTTTAAGGCGAATTGTAGAAAGGAATTATTGTTGTGGCGAATAAATTACATTGTTGTTACTAATAAAATTTACAATATGTTAGTGGCTTATGAGCGAACATGTCAACGGACCAGTTATTACTACCGGTTCAAGAAATAAATTGTTTATGCTATCTTTTCTTTGAACGAGATGGGAGTACGAAAATTTCGCAAAATTTTGCTAGCGTAGCACAGACAACAACTTGTACAGTCGCCATGACAGCCATCGATCCTTCCAGCAGTTTTGTTCCTTATTTCGCTGCAACGTGACGTCATTGATGCCGCCAGACCGGTGAGATTCGGAATACGCTGTTAGTTACTGCTGCTACTGTTATCATTACAACTATAGGGGAGAGTTGGGTAGTATCGGACATCGGGTAATATCGGACAGTGCGTTTCTTTCATCTACCACCAGATGGTTGTACTTGAATAACATGTTTACGTTTCTGTATGCGAAATCACAGAAACGTAACCATATCATTCAAGTACTATCATCTGGTGGTAGATGAAAGAAACTCACTGTCCGATATTACCCGATGTCCGATACTACCCAACTCTCCCCTAGTTTAGCATTACTACCATTACTGTTAGTACTACAGCTATTAATCTTACTATTAGTCATTAGTATTATAACTGTTGTTGTTTCTACGATTGCTGTGAAAAGTTGTTTGGACGGATTGCTGCGGTACAAAATGTCCGGGAAAAATTGTCTTATATTTGATAGTAACATATGAAGTAGCTGTTGGAAGAGTAGTAAGAGCAGTATTAGTAACTATCATTGTTAGAGCTACTAACTTTATTACTGCTGCTAGTACTATTAGTATTGTCACTCCTAAAGTTATTGGTACCATTACTTATTATTTTTGCTCCGTCCACAACAACCATGTTGGCTGTATTGTTCAAAGTTCAAAGTATTTAGACAAAGTGACGTATTTTTCTTTAAGGTATATGTACACCCACAAAACGCAAAAAAATGATGAAAAATTAGAATTTTCAAAATATAACTATTTTAATAGAGAATTTTCTCCCCTTCAATTTTATATAATAATTTTCGATTTATGCCTTAAGGTTTTCCAGATACGTCCCATTTTCCAAAATTCTGCGTCATCAGGCACGGTCACTTCTACGAAGATCACTCCAAAAGTAATGCACAACATTTTTTTTTATTTATTTTTTATTCTAAACCTTTACAATTTATGGAGGCCATTTGAAAGTTGCGGGGATTATGTGGAAAAGTGACGTATTGTTTCTGAAGGATGTATCTACATTCTATGAAAATAGCAAAGCTGTAGGATAAAAATGTAATTTTTAAATAAATATTGTGGATTACTTTTGGAGTGATCGTCGTAGCTGTCAATCCCCTCGTCCAGCATTGCTTGTAAAATAAACTCCTTTCTAGTCCCAAAATAGATGCACAGATACCAGGGCATGATCATTAGATTGAAAACACATTTTTACATAATGAAGTAATTTATAATTTTTTGCTGTTAGTCATAAAACTGTAAATTTGTGTGTCAGTGATGTTGTACGTCATCTTAATAAGAGTCTAAAAGGAGAAATTAAAATTCTGAGGAGGATGGGCATAAGCCCTGGGACAAACATCATCGCAGGATTTGTTGCATCAATGGAAAATAAGGATAAAAATGCCAAAAAGACAGTCAACACTTGAAGTTAAAACAAGGAGGAGGTATTTGAGAGGCAGAAAGAAGCTGAAACTGGACCGACATGAAGCTGCTTAAGGGGTGACATATGATAATGGAGTCTTCTAGACTCTGAAAGTTTGCGGCTCATTTCCTGCACATAGTAATTTTAGAGCATTTAATTCTTTTAAACATGATATCTTAGCCAAATATGATGATAGCAATAAGATATTGATGTCATTTTGAAGCTTGAAATGTCCCCTAGTGCTGACAATGAGTTAAATAACATTAATATAGTTAATAATTACCTATGGATTTTTTACATGATTTATGCAACATAAAATATTAGTATAAGTTACATGTATGGTAATATTTAATGTAAATGAAAATAAAAATAGCTATATGTCAGGCACTAAAGAATAGTTTTAGCTATAAAACAGTGAAGAAACTGTGGCTCTATCTTAAAAAGTACATGAGCTATCATGTTTCAAGTTGCATGTCAAAATTGTGAGCAAAATAATTTTCATAAACAATTTAGACATAATTTCAAGGGATCTGTTCACTTCATCCTCTTTCTGGTACCATTCTCAATTGTATAAACATTTTACAGAGCAAAATTATCCAAAGCAATAGTAATATGCGTTACAAGAGCGGTATGTTGAAGTTTTCATGTTCGAGGAAAAGTTTGAAAAAGCGAAACGTAGTCGAGCTTTTTTAATTTCCGAGAATTGAAAGAAAACATACAGCTCGTGTATCGTACATTATTTTGTGGGAAGATCGTTTATTACATACCTGAAAGAGGAATTTCTAATTAATTGCAATGAAATCTCCATCTTGGTTTCTGTTCAATGACGGCAAATTTGCAAAACAAAAATATCTATCTTCAACATTGTTGCTTTAAAATGTTTTCTGTGTTTACTATACTCCAGCAGGCCGTGATATACGTCTGTCTTTTTTTCCCCTCAGACTATGATGAGTCTGGAATCTTGATTTTTTCACGGCTTCCGTAATGTTACTTGCATCACGAATGCAGTAACTTTAGTGGATTTGTAGAGTTTACTTAATTTTTGAAAATATATAAAAACAATAATTAGCAGTGTAATTTAGGTGAAATTGCAGTGGTAAGTTTCCAATTTATAATTATTACTATATTGAACGTCTCTAAAAATAATATGTTAAAAGCCTAAAGCAGTAAAATGAATGTCGCGCTTAAGCGGTAAGAAGAGGGAAATTGTTGTGTGTGTTAGGTTTGGAATACTGAATGTGGAATTTTAGACTTTCTGCGGAGGTTGGGAATACTGAATGTGGAATTTTAGACTTCCCGCGGATTGGTTTTGTGCGGAAACCAAGCAAATACGCACGATCTCGCGCAAAAATATCTATCTTTAACATTGTTGCTTTAAAATGTTTTCTGTGTTTACTAAACTCCAGCAGGCCGTGATATACGTCTGTCTTCCCCCCCCCCCAGTCTATGATGAGTCTGGAATATTGTTGATTTTTTCACGGCTTACTTAATGTTACTTGCATCGCGAATGCAGTAACTTTAGTGGAGTTGTAGAGTTATTTAATTTTTGCAAATATTTAAAAACAATACTTAACAGTGCAATTTAGGTGAAATTGCAGTGGTAAGTTTCCAATTAATAATTATTACTATATTGAACGTCTCTAAAAATAATATGTTAAAAGCCTAAAGCAGTAAAATCAATATGTCACTTAAGCGGTAAGAAGAGGGAAATTGTTGTGTGTGTTAGGTTGGGAATACTGAATGTGGAATTTTAGACTTTCCGCGGATTGGTTTTGTGCGGAAACCAAGCAAATACGAATGATCTCGCATAACATTTTTTGTATGTAAATGTGTGCATATACCTTTAGTTTCAGAACTTGGATGTAATAATTTTCCATTGATTGTTATTCACAACTGATACGAGAATGTTTGCACTAGTTGTCGTATTTGTTAGGTTATTGCGTAAGTGGAGCTCGTACTTTAACATTAGGTGTATAATGGGCCGCAAGATTTGGTCTCCGAGACAAATGGCTCATCTACATGAGTAACGGGGATTATGTTGATAGCAGCCCTGTGTGTGCTTTGTGATTCCGTAGCATGATAAATTGCAGCGAGATATTCCTTGCTTTTATGAACAGAGTGGAGTTCACACCCTGAGCGATGATATAGAGCAGCGGGTAGTTGTGTAACTCACAGCGGAATCTTCGCTCATGCGCAAAAGATTTTTTCCTACCCCTTTTCGAATTGAAAAGAGGGGAGAAGAATTTCTAGTTTACTCTAACTCTGGCGTTATAAATTCTGCCTCGCCATACAGAAACTATATGAAGGAAGGAAGTATGGAGGCGGAGAGATTTATAAATAGGGAAAGAAACTTTAATTAGTGTCTCTGACACATCTCCCCAGCAGAAGGGGGGTTCCCTTCTCTCTCTCTCAGTTCAGCGGGAATGCATGCCTCTTACATCCAAGAGCTCATCTTTACTCTTGAGAAATGTCAAAGCTTCAGATTACGAAGGTTGTGTGATGTATTCACAAGTCCCTTACATCGCTGTGAATAGACAGCCCAGCAACACTCTTCGACCTGGAAGGTAGAGGGAAGCTTACTCCAACCACAAGTTTTATTAACCTCTTCTCTTATATTATATTTTACCAGTTTTATGAAAAAAAGTGTTATATTTTTTTTATTTTCGTAAAGAGGTCATTTAATATTGCAGAATCACTGTACATCACTAATTTTCTTACATACCTAAAAATCACTATGAAATAGGTATACATTCATACCTGAATTATTATCCCGAGTTATCTTGAATCCAGCTCTGGTAGTTGTTCCACTTTGATTTTCTCCTGAACTACTTACCAACTTACGTTTTTTTTATGGATTAATTTGTGAGGTACAATACCAGTGCTGTTATCAAGGCATTAAATGTTGCTTGTCGTGTGATAGACTCGAAAGCAGGGTATTATGCACAGTGGCACATTGCATTCCGGACAGTAGTATCTGCTTTCCTATATGAGAGCGTTTTGGGAAGAATGGTGTAGCAGTCATTGAATATTTGTACCAGTACATCTGTTCTTCAGGTTTGTGAATAATGTTCTGCAGTATCACTATGACCAAAAGTACACGTATTTCAGAGTCTGTAGTAGGCCGCCAGAATTATTTTCAGCATTCTGTGAACACTTATTAGCATGCCGAATCGTCTCCTCGAATATAATGTTGATGAGGTCATTATTAAAGAATAATTTTAAAAATTGAGAATTATCGTTACCAAAACAATGTTAAAATTTCAGGGAATGGGGACCTCGGAGGTGCAGGAGAAATGGTGCCAGATTTCTTCTATTCAAACCAGTGTCGAAAAGACGCGACATCAACTCATTTGAATTTGTTTGTTGGTCTATAACTTCGTTTTCTGATACCGATGTTTCATTGTCTAATCTTCTACAGGAATATATTTCTGATAAAAAGTTTCGGAATCAATAACTTGATCCATCTTTACACAAAACAGCACAAAAAACACTAAACACAAACAGAAACCGCCAGAACTAACTAGCATCTACTCACTACTGTGTGTGAATGCTATATGAGCGTAGAATTCCACTCGCAAGGAAGAAGTACAAAAAACACCACCAGATATAGCAATATCACTAACTTCTGTAGCCATGTAGTAAGGAAAAGGTTAATGAAAGAATGGAAACGTATAAATTCGGGATATAACCCTTAGCAGCGAATATGGAACTCAGACGAGTTAACTCGGGTTAATAAATTTTGACACAAGTTACAACCCGAGTTAACTGGGGTTAATCAGGGAAGTGGTTAACTCTGTAAGTGCGAAGATTATATAAAAAAAATCCACCCTTGCTACAGATAGATCTTTTTTTTTCTTTTCTTGTGAGAGATACATTATTTCTAAGTCAAGACGTCCTAGTTTCGAACCTATGCAAATCACTGGGAATATGTTGTGGAGAAGAAGAGAAAATGCATTTGTTGATATATCATGTTGGTTCATAATATTCAGTAAAAGAGAGACATAATATAACATAATAGACAAGACAAATCATAATCACAAAAAACATAAGAATACGACACAAAAACAAGAACACAAAAAATACATCACACTAACATACGAAAACAAAAACACACACAAGACTGCAACCTCATTCAAGAAATTAAATGACAACATCGCATACAGAACAAATAATACTCTACAAAAACATCTCAACACACATACAACACAAACAAACAAATAAATACAACCACACAGGGGTATACAAACTGAAATGTAACACCTACAACAACTTCTACATAGGACATAGAGGCAGAATCATTTCAAACACGTTACAAAGAACACATTCCAGCCATAACAAAATTACAAAACACTTTCACATATGCAGAACACATCACAAATGCTAACCACACATACAGAGACATCAACACAGACATGGAAATTCCACAAAATACGAAATATACAAACAGACAAAAACACATCCAAATGAAATTCTCAACACACAACTCAATTTCAGAACAACACACACTCTTTGACTGTGCATTACACTACACTAACAAACCCCCACAGGAAACAAAACAAAAGGTCCCAAGACCAGCAACAACCAGTTTTGATGATGGCCAGTAGCAGGCCGAAACATGTTAACAAGGTAAAATAAAATTTAACACGTGAAAGATATATTATACGTTTTCCAAAATTGTGGGTTGGTCACCTTTGACTCTGAGCCCTTCAATTGTGACATTAACTGAGAAACTAATGTGTTTTCTTTCTTTGCAGGTAAGTCCAGGAATCAGGAGTGTAATGCGCGAAACCTTTCAATTGGTGAGTTGATCTATTTGTTGTAGGCTATAGTAAATTGACGAATGATTTCACTTGTGCTTTATCGAACTTGTTTCTCAAACAGACCAACATGGAAAATGTCTTTCACAAAAAAACATAACATTGCAATATGTAATGTGTGTATGTATGTATGTATGTATGTATGTATGTATGTATGTATGTTAGGATGTATTTATGTTTGGTTTGCAATGTGGCCTTCTACATTTTCTTTATAAAGAGAAAAGGAGAATCGGTTGGACAATCCTCTTTTCTTGTGTCCCAAACCATCGAAATTGTTCCAGGAGTAGATTTTCATTACCTGTAACAGCCAAGCGAAATATTCATAATGTTAAGAACAGTACTAACGTGTATTATTTACTTTTAATTAGTGGATCTTCTTGAAGCGAAAAAGAATACAATGAGAAAATTTTGTTTCAGAAGACGCTCAAATTTGCTCTCTGTTCTTAATTACTATTAAATTTAGCCAACACCTTTATCGCAGTTACGTCATAGCCTCTCTTATCACATTGCATCAACTAACAACGTTCATCTCTAATTATTCAGTCTTCATTAATATAAAGATCAGAGGGTTCGACATAAGTATAAAGTCAGGAATGAAACATCACTTTTGAAGGGGGTTCCTTAAACTTTTGGTATAAACTGTACTGATCGAGTATTTAGACCAAGAAACTTTTGTTATGACTATAAATTGAAAAGGGTAAAACTTACCCGACATATGAAATGTGTGAGTGAGTGAGTGAGTGAGTGAGTGAGTGAGTGAGTGAGTGAGTGAGTGAGTGAGTGAGTGAGTGAGTGAGTGAATGAGTGATTGAAGAGGCTGGAAAAGTTATTTTCGCTCGTTCAGGACGCAGCAGCTCAGCCTGGCAACATCTATAGTTCATTTGGACTGTAATTAATTTAATCCCATGTCAGTAAATTAAAGGGTCTCATTATCCAAGTCAATAACTGCGAAACCATCTCCGCAAATGAAACAATTTAAGTAATAATTCGAAACTAACTGACACAAACGCAACATTTTAGTATTACCATAACAAATAGATGTGCGGGCAGTTAATTAAAACAAAATAATTGAACATTGGGGTCCGCAGTGATAGCCATCGATATTTCAACTCTAATCTCTCGGAACAACTGACGTCTATAAATTTGTTTCCATGATTACGAACTTGGTTGTACAGAGGTTGGTACCACTGCTGTGGCTGTCACCATGGAAACAGGAAGTCCTATCTGTCAAATGTCTGTCTAGAAATGAAACGAAGCGAGTTCTGAGTAAGTGTGTTATGATTAGCTGTTATCATGCTATCAGTTGTGCCAACTATGGAATCTTCATTGAACTCTGTAGATGATTACTAGCAATGCCTTCTCGATCTAGATCACGATGGCAGTGTTACTAGTCAAGAAGGCTTTATTGATTCAGTTTCATTTTTATTAAAACAGTTGCATTCCACTTCAATTATCCGGATCCCAGTAATCAACGTTACTTGACAGATGATTTTCAATAAATCTTAATATTAAACAATCTCTGATACGTGACTATCCATAATAACATAAAGCAGAAGCTATAACATAACCTAAATATTATATATATATATAAGTGTTAGAAAAGTTTTAATTAAGGATGATGACATAAAAAAATAAACTTGAATAATTTTAAAAGGAATAATTATTGAATGTACAATTTTCAAATTTGAATGCTTTAGTGATTGGTGGTTCAGTGGATGTTATATTGGACGTGTGCGTAAAAGAAGTGGAACTCGTTGATGTAGGCCTACATGGTGTATTCCTCAACTTATTCAGGATTTCCGAATGGTGCTCTTTATTTATTTGTAAATAGGATTTCAGGGAAGATGCATAGGTATGACCAGTGATCTTTATTAATTCTTGTTCTTGAATGCCAATGCGAGTCATATTTGAAACTGCTGGGCATCGACTGGAGTGGTTTGTAATTTTATGTTTTTTTGTTTGTTTGTTTTTTTTTTTTTTTTTTTTTTTTTGACGTCCAGACCAGCGCAGTTTGAAATGTTAGAAAACAAAGAAACAAATGCTAGGGACGCGATAAAATTAAACAAATGCTAGGGACGTAATAAAATTGTGCGATAAGCAGCCATGATTGGTTGAAATACGTCCTTTCGCACCGTTTTATTGGTCAAAAGTAGTATGACGTAGTAAAAGTTTAATAGTCATTATAATCAAGATGCTCATTATCTTCGCAATAGTACTAAAGTTTCAGGATAAATAAGGTACAGTACAGTATGAACATGTTAACTGAAGAATTTTATAGCAGGTGTTCAAAATGCACTTGAATGCACCTATCTAGTCTTCTCCGCAAAGACCCAAGAATGAGCTCGAGCAATCCTGGACTATTCTTCATTTGCTGGAAAGCATCTGCAATCCGATGCTGCAATTTTTCAGATGTGGTGATATCTGTTGTGTGAATCAGATTTTTTGCATAACCCTATACACAAAAAGTCTGAGTTAGATCCGGTGATCTAGATACAGGTTTTCCTCTACCTATTCACCTTTCACCATATCGCCTGTTTGAAAGGAATTGGAATGGGAGAGTGCGACACACTACGAAGCATAAATGTTGCCACTTTACCATATCCAGGCGCTCGGTTCACTGGCGGCCACAACCAGAAAAAAAAAATGACATTATCTAGTAAACGGTTAATTTGCGGAACCACGTTCACTGAAAATTTGTTTGCTTCTCTTCATTTTTACTTCTCATCTCTAAATTTTTACCATCACTTTTGAAACACCCTGTATAGTGAGAAAGTTCATCGTCTCTAAAGTTCGTCTTCGATCAGATTTGAGTCCACGGACATCTGATTGAACATACATAAGTGTGCATTCGACAGAAAATAATTATTTTAAATTATTTACTTTATATGAGAAATAATCTGAAATAAATTGAAGGTTTTCCTTTTCAGAAAATTGAATTTTGTCTGTAATAATGTCACGAGAGGTCTAGATTTATCTGGGAAATCTCAAATCTCGAGTGACATTTATTAGGACTATTTCGTGAATAAAATAACAATGTAAATAATATATCCCTAAAATTCGATCATAAAATGTTAATAATTGTGTATTTACGAATACTTAACCTATTCTGACATTGTGGAGTTGAAATAGATGAATATCGATTACTGCAATAAAGAAATTCGATGTTATTATTCAGTAATGCCAATTGGGAAAATCGAAATACAGGTTTAACAATGTTAATTACATGTACAGCACTTTTCTCCTATTATTATAACATAAATACATTTTCATTATCTGCTGAAATCATAATGTAATTTAAAATCTTATAATGTAATTACAGTAACCTGATTAATAATGCTTATGTATTCACAGCGAGAAATGTTGCTACATAATGAAGCCATCTCTGTAAAGGCCTAGATAATTAAAACACGAATTTTATTACGCCATACGGAAGGCAGTTTGATCAAAGACCTTGTATATATTACTCTACAAGGTCTTTGTGTTTATTATGCGATGATGTTACATAAATTTGAACATCTGACTTTCTATTAATAAAATTTAATACAATTTAAATTAAAGAATTGAGTAAGGGACAAACTAGAAATTAGCAACAAAACTAAAGGATGCGAGAAACTGTCTACTGCTCTACACGAAATAGAAAATTACTTCCAATGATTTCGATTCTGGAAAAGTCCCCATAACACTTATAGCGTTCCCTCGTTGAATGGTAATACTAATTCTTTCTATTAATTGTTTAATTTCATTCACAAAATACAAATTTTATAGGCTACAATTGTAGGTTAAGTTACCTGTGGGAGCAGGACCAATGTCAGCTGTGCCTTATTTCGACCGTTACTCGTGCTACAGAAAAGCATTTTTCATAGCTCGACAAACGCATTCTCGCTGAAGTGTGTAACGGAACTATAGCTGCATCTACACAATTAAATATTGCAATCGCGTATGCGTGCAATCTCAGAAGAATATTGAAAGAATCAAGTTTAAAAGGTACGTTCAATTAAGATGCATGAAGATGTTGTGCCTACATGGTGCGCCGTTTTGAATATCGTCTTCACTGCGTAAATATGTTAATTAATATTAAATATCAATCTTGCATTCATTGCTTTAAAGTTGAAAGAAAGGTTTAACCGTGTAGTTGCATCTTAATGAATTCATGATCATCAATTTACGGAGAAACAGTTTGCGACAACGACTAAACAAAAGAACGACCATGCGTTAAATTGATAGCGACAAATCTAGCTGCAAAAATTATCGCAAAGTGTGAGTGTGATTGGTTGGAATTCAAAATTTCATTACACTTCATTGGTCGAAAATGGAATGACGTCATATAAACTAAATAGTCGACGCAATTTATGAAATTTAGAATATTGATGCATTGCAAAGCGACGTGTTTCTAACAGGGAGTAAAATGTTGTATGTGCGGATCGTAACATCGATTTCACCAGCAGGCATTACGGACTCCATCAGCGAGACCATCGAGAGCAGATTGATATGAATGGAGGGCGCGGACTGCAGTGTAAACACAGTTAAAGACTCGTTTCCATCACAGCTGTTACCGGTACATCACATAGTTAACTGCTTGTAGCCGTCTGTCAGTTGGCATCACCTCAGCAACATCTGTTAACACAACTCTATCTGCACATTGTTCAGCCCGATTTTGCCAGGATCAGATAACTGCTTCTCTCTCCTCAGTTTGAGATTTGTGGTAGAAATGGGTTCGGGGTAGGTTTTCTCGAAGTAATTTGACTTCATCTGCCTCTTTTTCTGCAACATTGTTTCATTGGCATGATGTTATTGCCTCAGCCTCTCTAAATGGCCTCTCCTGTCTGAAATATAGCCACGTTAAACAAACTCAATTTACGAAATGCAATCATGAATTGACTATCGATATTCTTTTAATTTATAACACATTAATTTAGAAGACTAGCTTATGGTTTTAGATGCAGTATTTGGATTTGACATATCGGAATTACTTACAGCTTCCGTAATCACTGCAGACCTGAATCTTAGTTTCTAACCTTTACAGTTACGTGAGTACCGAGTGTGCAATGAGCCAGAGACTTGAAGAATAAAGTTCATAAGATTTGCCCATGATATGGCGTTGTGAGCAGAAAAGCAGATAATACTAGAAGATCAACGAGTTAGAAAGAGAAAGCTATAGAGTGGTCATTACGCCGCCATGTTTGAAGAAAATTGAACGACCGTCGGTAATGAACTTATGCGCCCAAAACAAAGTGGGCGTGGCGATAACTGACATTATAATCGTCAGCTGTCTTAGTTTCGTTTGCATAAATCAGTTAAACTGAAGTGGAAAACCTAGTATTTCGTCAAATACATGCTAGGAACTTAATCTAAACTTATGTACGCTAAATTTAAAACACTTGAGCTATTCCTAGAAGGAATGCTTAAAAGAATAACCTAAACAAAATTGTCATGTAGTATGACAAGAAGTCCTAGCAAATATACTGAAGAAAATGTTAATATTCCTAGGTTCTTTTAAATGCGACCTGCAAGATTGCCTATAAAATGAACGAGTATGATTCCGATGATTTTATTAAATTGTTTTCCCAGTCTCTACACGTTGCAAAACTATTTACTATACCATAAGATATAGAATGAAAGTAGGCCCTATCTGTAGTAAACAACCTTTACCTCCAAGCTTGTAACGTGGGTGAAACATGACAAAACACGCTTTCAGTTTTTTTGTTACAGTAAAGTATAATTATTATCGAAATGTCAACGTAAGACCAACAGCCGGCTGGTCTGTCTGAGCCTTTCAAGGGCTGTGGCACCACAGATAATTATTAGTGTATAATTGAGCATCCGCGTACAATAATGGGGTAAGTAGTTACGAAATATATTCATACTTACCCCATTATTGCACGTGGGTGCTCAATTATGTTCTTTCATGTCCTTCCAGTCAAAATACGAACAACAATACGACCTACCCCAGAGTTTTGCGTTATTTTGGATGCGAGTGTCGAAATACAATTTTAATATTTGATTGCTATTACTAGGTTTGAAACGGAATTGTAGCGGTTTTATCCGTATTTAGTTTAACTTTATTACTAGTGAACCATTTATTTGATTAATCGTTTGTCTTCGAAATAGGCCTACTTCTTATAAGCTACAGCTCATCGTCTTCTTGTATAAGCAGTAAGGACAGAAGGAGCAGAAATAAAGGATGCCGGTGTCGAAATACAGTTTTAATAATGTATTGCTATTTGTTTTTCACTGGGTCTGAAACGGAATTGTATTGGTTTTATCCGTATTTAGTTTAAGTACATTACCAGTGAACCATTTATTTTGTTTATGCCGGGCGTTGTTACACATTTATGCATGGAAAAAAAATGCTGCTAATTAACAAAACTATGGACTTAACTTCATAAAATTTACATGAAATATATATCAGTTGTCTTTTTCCTTTTGACATTGCAGTTATATGCAGCACACATAACAGGCATGTTTTTTCTTCGTTTTTTTTTTTTGTACTTCTTACCTCCGTTATACAACATTGTAAGCAGACGAATTTTTACAAAGGTGGGCGCTTAGCTCAGATCTGCCGTGTTTCGCGGTGGCACCGCAAAGAGCGCTGTACAGGACAACATGGCCACTCTGTAGTATTCTCTTTCTAACTCGTTGTAAGAGATATACTCCTGCAGTAGCGCCGCATGTCGGTATTTGTTCGAATCAGTACTAACAGCCAGGTAACTAGGCCTACTGGTCGAGGTACAGTTACCAGTTGAAGCAAAGATAACTGTAAAGACGATGATAACTGTTGTTTCGGAAAGCCATTTCAAACATATCAGCACGTTAAATCGAAGATAACTCTGTATGTACAGGTAACTGTCTTTCCAAAAACCGGGCATAGGCGGAATTTATAGTTAACGAAGACGTCACTCAATTCTTCTCTTTTCCTTATGTAATGTCACCTTATATTAAGAAAGTCCCTAATTTTGTCAGTCGCCACTGTAGACTACTTTCTAGCTGTTTCATATCTGACCAGCCACTTGAACGGAAACATACTTCAGAAACAGAAGGATGAAGAGCATGTTGCATTCTACCCCTTGCGCTCTTGTTCCTTAAGCGAGAAATTTTCCCTTTAACCGGGGGAGTAGGACGGGTGGTCTATGTGGCGCGGGGCGTGGCCGAGATATGGGCCCACAATGGCGGAGGTCTCTGTGCGTATTTGAATTGATGGCTGTAATAATTATCATTTGCCTGTGTTGAATGCCCCTGCCCACATCAATCACCGCTGCGTTATCACCATCACTAAATGCGCCCGGATCTGTCACGGCCATTACACGTGGAGGACGAATTAGCGCCCACATTATGAGCCATCCTTAGCCACTCAAGTACCGAGAGCCCAAAAGTTCAACACTGCATTGTTCTCGTATCTAAGCTTGGAACTGATTACAGTTGACATCTGATAATAGCTGATAAGATTCAGTTTATTCACATCTTTCCTATTACACTGAAACCTGTTCAAGACGGAAGTGACATTGTCCTATTTTTCCGTTGTAGACAGGTTTCCGTATTATTTAGGTGTGGAGTTAAAATGTAACATTTTATCATTCCTTCAAATGAAAATTAAAATGGCATACCGCAACCTGCAAGAAGTACAAAATATTCTGTTTAACACTACTTACATTAAGGGGACACTCAACTATATTTTGGAACTTTTTTCCTATTTGACCAATCTTTGTCAAATTTGGTGAAAAAGTTTAATATACACATGGAAAGTAACATGCAAAATCTCAGCTCATTAGGTCCAATAGTTTTCAAAATAAAAGTATTTCAATTTGTAATCAATCTTTAATTGAAATATCACTTTTAATTATCATTTTTTATTTTTTGGCTTTGTGCATTTGACTGTGACTTCTCAATGAATAGGGGAAGAATTCTGCATATTGATTTAGTTCTGTCACGTAAATTAGTGTAGAAATTTAATTTTTCATTTCTATGACACTTTTTCTCCAATTTTTAAGTTGAGTGTCCCCTTAAATCATACATATATATATATATATATATATATATATATATATATATATATATATATATATATATATATATCGTTAGCGATAGGCCTATAAATAATTTTCAAAATATCATTTGTATTTTGTTATCGTTCTTTGGCGATATAAATAATATTCAAGTTATCATTTATATTCTGTTGTCCACACCTGTGGAGTAACGGTTAGCGCGTCTAGCTGTGAAACCAGGTGGCCCGGGTTCGATTCCTGATCGGGGCGAGTTACCTGGTTGAGGTTTTTTCCGGGGTTTTCCCTCAACCCAATATGAGTAAATGCTGGGTAACTTTCGGTGTTGGACCCCGGACTCATTTCACCGGCATTATCACCTTCATCTCATTCAGACGCTAAATAACCTAAGCTGTTGATAAAGCGTCGTAAAAAACCCTAAAATAGAAATACAGTGAAACCTGTTCAAGACGGAAGTGACATTGTCCTATTTTTCCGTTGTAGAAAGGTTTCCGTATTATTTAGTTATGGAGTTAAAATGTAACATTTTATCATTCCTTTAAATGAAAAACAAAATGACATGCCGCAAACTTCAAGAAGTACAAAATATTCTGTTTAACTTTACACACATTAAATCAGCTTTCTGTCGCTTCTCCGTTGATGAATCATCTTGATGAAAATCTCATTTTCTGTATAGACGTTATCGTAACTCGCTCATGAAACACTATTAAAGTTTACTAATCACATTAAATTTAATATCTAACACTATATATTATAATACTGAAATGTATATCACTGCACAATTATTTAATTGGCCTAGGAGCAAGTAATTAGAAACCTAAAATTCTGGGTTATCTAATTTCTTTACCAGTCAGGAGAAAAATAACTTTAAATCTCTGGTTATGAATAAAAGGCATTCTAATGAGAAAAGATCGCATTCACTTACGCTACAGCTTACACTAGTAAAATGTTCGGAAATATTCAACATTCTTTCCTCCATTACTGCATCTTGCATAAAAATTGAAATTGATATATGTAAAACACTGTCCTTCTGCTATATGAAACAAAAATTTTTACGATTTAAAAAATTATATATATATATATATATATATATATATATTTTTTTTTCAAAATTTGTAATGGTGGCAGTTCACTGTGCAGTGATGAAGCGTTTCCCTCATAACTCATAAACTTGTTAACTTTTTCATGTTCTCTCTCTTTTTTTGTTGCTGAAACTCATGTTTACAATATCATGCTCTTTCAACTACATTCCTTAATATTTTTTTTTTTAAATTTTGTGTTAGAAAAAAATACTGATATTTGACCGTTGTTTTAATGAATTTAATTTTTAACAGACAATCTATCAATGGTAGAGAAGTGATCTTGCATCATATTGTAGATACGACTTGCATAAATGTACACAAAAAAATTCATTACAGAATGTTCGATAGTTTTTGAGTTATGTGGGAAACGCTTCATCACTGCACTTACTTACTTACTTACTTACTTACAAATGGCTTTTAAGGAACCCGAAGGTTCATTGCCGCCCTCACGTAAGCCCGCCATCGGTCCCTATCCTGTGCAAGATTAATCCAGTCTCTATCATCATATCCCACCTCCCTCAAATCCATTTTAATGTTATCTTCCCATCTACGTCTCGGCCTCCCTAAAGGTCTTTTTCCCTCCGGTCTCCCAACTAACACTCTATATGCATTTCTGGATTCGCCCATACGTGCTACATGCCCTGCCCATCGCAAACGTCTGGATTTAATGTTTCTAATTATGTCAGGTGAAGAATACAATGCGTGCAGTTCTGCGTTGTGTAACTTTCTCCATTCTCGTGTAACTTCATCCCTCTTAGTCCCAAATATTTTCCTAAGCATCTTATTCTCAAACACCCTTAACCTATGTTCCTCTCTCAGAGTGAGAGTCCAAGTTTCACAACCATACAGAAGAACAGTGAAAAAAAAAAAACGTAATTAATTGTTTTTAAATCGTAAAAATATTTTTTCCATATAGCGCATGGACAGTGTTTTACACTGCTGTAAGCTGTAAGGACATTGTGAAACAGATTTCCATTATGTTAGCTGGTAAATTCTATATTTCCTTTAAAACCTCGGAAAACATTTACTTTCAAAAACTACCTGTATGTTAAAGACAGTGTGGAATAGGCGCGAAACTTTGTGGCTGTTGTGTGGAGTGTTGCGGTCCTCCAGGGGCAGGGATCCCATTCACTTAAAAGACTGTATCTCACAAAACAGGTGTTGGGGAGAGGGCAGGAAAATTCCTATGGTAACGTCTTTCTTGACAACACTGAGGTTATCAGTGGCGTGCATACCTTGTCTTATGCAGGCGACAGAATAAGGTGCATGGACAACCACGGAGACATTGGTAGATTATAAAAAAGGAAATTCGTATGACAGCGTGTCTTTTGATAACGCGTTAACAATGAGGTAAAGGATCTTTTCTTATGGATATTTGCGAGTTAAGTTCATTAAATTTTGTTAGTTATACAAAGGAGGAAGAGGAGGAGCAGAATTCTTGAAGTAATGTTCTCTTTGATAACGTATTCGGTTTCAGTGGCGTGCACATATTTTTTCTTGGTAGTTTGGGAATTACATGCCGCCTTGATATACACAATTTCTTAAGACAAGCAGGTTTAATGCTGCGTAAATTCACGGTCCTGAGTTCGAATTCAGATATTCCATTAACTTTCACTTTTCTCAATTTTAACAATATTATTCGATTGAATATTTTATATTAATTGAATTTTCATACATAGGTTGTAAGAGTAATGGAAAGGAGAAAAATTCTCTCCGGCGCCGGGATTTGAACCCGGGTTTTCAGCTCTACGTGCTAATGCTTTATCCACTAAGTTACACCGGATACAACCCCGGCGTCGGACAGAATCGTCTCAGATTAAACTCCAACTCTTGGGTTCCCTCTAGTGGCCGCCCTCTGCACTGCGTCATAGATGACCGAAGTCCACACATGTGCTGAGGTGCACTCGTTATGAGTGACTAGTTGGCCGGGATCCGACAGAATAAGCGCCGTCTTAAATCACGAAGTGATTTACGCATATCATATATATTATTTTAATGTACCGAAGTACATATGATATTTCCATGCAGATATTCTGCGTCATCATACAATGTAAGAGTAATGGAACGTAGAACTTAGTGTATCCAGTGTAACTTAGTGGATAAAGCATCAGCACGTAGAGCTGAAAACCCAGGTTCAAATCCCGGCGCCGGAGAGAATTTTTCTCCGTCCCATTACTCTTACATCGTATGATGACGCAGAATATCTGCATGGAAATATCATATGTACTGCGGTACATTAAAATAATATATTTCATACATAGGAAATTATGGATTATTTAAAATATATAGAACATCTTTAAATTGAATGCGGTCAAATCCTTTCTCAAAGTCTATAAAGCAAATGAATGCTGATCTCTTATATTCAATTTATGTTGAACATTTACTGTTCTTCGTATGGAGAATTTTATGAGCATATCCAACCACAGCCTTTCTTCAGTTTGTAGCTTATCCAAATTCAATTGACTTCCATCAAATTTATAACATATTACTGAATTTCGTAAATAAAAACTGAAACATATTTAATTTATATTCACATAAATACAAAACCAAAAGATCAGACAACATATGCTTGACAGTTCCTAAATGTACTACAGCTGTAGCATATAATCATAGTAGCAACTTCGGTTCAAGCTTTATAACATGATAATAGATAAATTCCCAAGCATACAATTTACTAATGCTCCTTATTTAAAAAAAAAATCTGTTAAAAATTGCTGTTAACCGAGAAAATTTAAAGTTCAATTATTGTGAGAGGCCTATGTTTTCTTCTTCTTTTTTTTTTCTTTTATTACTTTTTACTCTGTTATTCAATAAAATGCGCCTTGGCGTCGTGTTCTAAGGCATCCTGCCTGGGACTCGCGTTACGGAATGCGCGCTGTTCGAGTCCTCATGGGGGAAGAAATTTTCTCATGAAATTTCGGCCAGTGTATGGGACCGGTGCTCACCCAGCATCGTGATGCATTTGGGGAGCTGCGATAGGTAGCGAAATCCTGTTGCGAATACCAGCTATAACGGCTGGGGGGATCATCGTGCTAACCACACGATACCTCCATTCTGGTTGGATGATCGTCCACCTCTGCTTCGGCATGTGGGCGTGAGGCCAGCAGCCGGCTGGTCGGTCTAGGCCCTCCACGGGCTGTAGCGCCAGGGATTATTATTATTATTATTATTATTATTATTATTATTATTATTATTATTATTATTATTCAATAAAATGTTTTAACATTAACTTATGTGCAATACCCCCTGAGCACGAATATGTAACTTACTCTTTCTGGGGGTGCTAGAGAGTTCTTATATAAAAAAATCAATATGTATCTTTGTTCTGACAATAAAGTTTATTATTATTATTATTATTATTATTATTATTATTATTATTATTATTATTATTATTATTATTATTATTATTATTATCCAAATTGAAACTTTAGATGCCAGATTTGTATTCGAAGAGTGGCGATGTGTACAGTAGACACTTACTGTGAAATATCGACAACCGTGACTGATGCTTTATCTCAAGAGACTTATTGTAAGGTCCTCTGCAATCTATATCCTGACGCCGTTTGTCTGAGATGATGTAGGCCTATATCGCCATGTGTGTAACCATATCAACATTAATCTCACTAGAGGTTTTGATTTATCTAGAGAAAATCAAAACTCGAGTGGGATTTAATTGACTATTACACGATTAGAAGAAAGTAGGCTATATAAAGATTAGAAGTAACAAAGTGTACAATAAAATATTAATTGGCTTACGAAAATACAACTGTCTTCAAATGTATTATTGTACCATCTTAACATTACGCTAGATGGCAGTAGTGTTTTGTGATGATGTTTTCTTGTTACCGGTATCAGTTGTGCCAACTATGCAATCATCATTGAACTCTGTGGACTGTTACTAGTCAAGAAGGCTTTGTTGATTCCGTTTCATTTTTATTAAAACATTTGCATTCCATTTCAATCATCCGGATCCCAGTAATCAACGTCACTTGACAGATGATTTTCAATAAATCTTAGTATTAAACAATCCTTAATATATAGCAGAAGCTATAACAAACATAACCAAAATAATATGAACAAGTGTTAGAAAAGTTTTAATAAACAAGGAACGTTTTAATTAACGATGATGAAATAAAAAATAAACATCGATAATTTTAAAACAAACAATTATTGAAAGTATAATTTTCAAATTTGAATATTTTGGTGGTTGGTGGTTCAGTTGATGTTATATTGGACGTGTGCGTAAAAGAAATGAACTCGTTGATGTACATGGTGTATCCCTCAACTCATTCAGGATTTCCGAATGGTGCTCTTCATATATGGCCAGTGATCTTTATTAATTCTTGTTCTTGAATGCCAAAATGCGAGTCATATTTGAAAGTGATGTGCATCGACTGGAGTGGTTTGTAATTTTCTGTTTTTTGACGGCCAGACCAGTGCAGTTTGAAATGTTGGCAAACAAAGAAACAAATGCTAGGGTAGTGATAAAAATAAACAAATGCTAGGGACGCGATAAAATTAAAAAATGCTAGGAACGCGATAAAATTAAACAAATGCTAGGGACGCGATAAAATTGTGCGATAAGCGGCCGTGATTGGTTGAAAGACGTCCTTTCGTACCGTTTTATTGGTCGAAAGTAGTGTGACGTAGTAAAAGTGTAATAGTCTGTATAAAATAACAAAGAATACACTCACCACACATAACATTTAAAAGTTAGAACACAATCTCACATTGTGTTCTTACAGGAGGAAAATGGTCTTAAAATAGTTTTAGTGTCTATCTCGTCTGTTAGACGCGGCTTTTGTAAACGAGCAAATCCAGATGCAAACCTGGCCAGCCTATTGGAAAGCAATTATAAAATGTAACTGCTTGTAAATCTGGCGTGATGAACGGCACACACACTGATTGTCGCGTCGAGATGCTATCTCCAAACAGTAATTGATGTTCTGATCAATGCAGGACACAATGCTGTGTACTGTTAGCGGATTCCAGACCCGACCGGTAAATTTATAATTGTCAAACCCGAGATTTCATCGATTATCCTGCAAAACGATGGATGTGGCAGGAGAATGTAGATTTCGGATGTCCAGTCTTTTACTTTCTCATTATATGAAGTGCAGCTAGAGCTTAGCGTTGCTGCAAAATTTACAATTTTCGATTTTCACGGAAATGTACTTTTTAACACTTCTATAAGGGAGACTTCTATACTATCAGATCCAAACCTTACCTTTCGACAATGAAAGGAAAATGACTTGCAAGAGTAATTATTAGTTATGGAACCAATAAAATTGCAAGGAGCAAAAATTTTTTTAGAAATAACATAACATTTTATAACTACCTAATTGAAATACTATTCAGTTGCAGGTTCTCTTTCCGACCTCAATGAAACGCTTGGTAGCTTGGCAGTTTAAGGTATCATCCGGTAAACATGGGAAAACACACAGTAAATGTACCCCTTGGAGTGGAAAAAAATCGCCTCCAATCCTCAAGAGCAGCCAATGCACTACCATCACAGAATTAATAAACAAAAAAGCATATCTTCGTATTCACTATTGGATTACACGAATTAAATGTCAAGTGAACGTGTATTCGCTTGTGTTGCGGTGTTGAGGTACTGCTGTGTGCAAAAGATCTGGCGTAGCACGTCAAATATAGTACAATGAACCGCAAGACGTTCCAGTACTTCTCTCCTTAATTTCTCCTCAACCGTTAGACTTCGGACATAGTTAGTATCTGGTTAAATCGATGTACGTTAACCCAAATTATATTACTTATTTACTTACTGGCTTTTAAGGAACCCGGAGGTTCATTGCCGCCCTCACATAAGCCCGCCATTGGTCCCTATCCTGAGCAAGATGAATCCAGTCTCTACCATCATATCCCACCTCCCTCAAATCCATTTTAATATTATCTTCCCATCTACGTCTCGGCCTCCCCAAAGGTCTATTCCTCTAGAGCCTCCCAACTAACACTCTATATGCATTTCTGGATTGGCCCATACGTGCTACATGCCCTGCCCATCTCAAACGTCTGGATTTAATGTTCCTAATTATGTCAGGTGAAGAATACAATGCGTGCAGTTCTGTGTTGTGTAACTTTCTCCATTCTCCTGTAACTTCATCCCTCTTAGCCCCAAATATTTTCCTAAGCACCTTATTCTCAAACACCCTTAACCTATGTTCCTCTCTCAGAGTGAGAGTCCAAGTTTCACAGCCATACAGAACAACCGGTAATTTAACTGTTTTATAAATTCTAACTTTCACATTTTTTGACAGCAGACTAGATGAGAAAAGCTTCTCAACCGAATAATAACACGCATTTCCCATATTTATTCTGCGTTTAATTTCCTCCCTAGTGTCATTTAACCCAAATTATATTATCCTGAAATATTTTACATTACTCCTGAGACACTCTGTATAATGTATGTAATGTACAGTGTATGTAATGTATGTATATATATATGTATGTATGTATGTATGTATTAGAGATGAACAACAATCGAGAAAACGAGACTAACAGCGCCCGCAAAGCCGAAAACTCGCACGACAATGTTGTATTACGTCGCGTCCTTGACGTAAAGACTTCCGAGTCTTCCGAGACTCGATATTGATCATCTCCCGAAGTCCCGAAGCAGCCTTCAATCACCACAGTCGTTTATACATGATTGAACTTTTATCTACTTTGGCAACTGTTAGGGCCTATATATGTATAAACAATCAAGTAGCCTATTTGAAACATCTCTACCTTTCAGTGTATAATAATGCGTTCCCCAGTCTTTATTTAATTACTAGGCCCTTATTAAAAGGCTAGGAATTTTCTTTTCATATGTTTAAGATCAAGTGTGCAAATTCAAGTAAAAAATATTAATGTCGTGTTTTATGTTTCCTAGAAATGCAAATTTTATTTGAGAATTTTTTTTTATATTTATATAATCATAGGTAATATCATATAATATAACCAGAACATTTTGATAACTAAGGTACTGTTCTGTTTTGTCTTTTTGTCTCATTTAAACATTTATAATGTTATTTATTTAAATAATGTATGTTATGCAAAGTTACGAAATCTTTTCTCGCCGACTAAATGCTATTTCGAGAATGACGAGCGAGACTCGAAGCGCAGCGGGAATGACGAGCCGAGACTCGAAAGATAAACGAATCGAACACATCGAGCGAGAGCGGCGGTTAGTTTTGTTCATCTCTAGTATGTACGAGGGGTAGTCATAAAGTTTTAATTATCACCTCGAAAAAAATGAAGCTGCGACCATGAAACTTGGTGATGGTGTTAGTCCTTGTCTACATATTCACCGTTCAACGCGACACATTTTTCCCAACGATGGATGACTTGACGGAGGCCTTGGTTGTATAAGTCTGCATTTTGGCTGTTCAGGAAACGTTCCACCTCGAAAATCATCTCGTCGTCATTCTGGAAATGCCTGCCACGCAATGGTTTCTTCATCCGAGGAAAGAGAAAGAATCACTGGGTGCCATGTCAGGAGAATATGAGAGGTGATTCACGTGGATTCACCACAGTCGAAAACGGCGAAGACCCAACCATCATCGGGCAAGGTGATGCTGAGTGTTTTTTGGGACATCCAAGGTGTGGTGCTGAGAGATAATGCTCAGAAGGGGCAAACCATCACAGGAGCATACTACCGAAATCTCGTGATGAGATTACGGGAGGCTATCAAGACGAAGCGTCGCGGGAAGATGTCCAAGGGGGTCCTTTTCCTTCATGACAACGCCCCAGCACATTCTGCACAGGACACAGTCACATATGCTGCTTCTTTAGGCTATCAAATTTTGCCTCTCCTGATATGGCACCCAGTGACTTCTTCCTCTTTCCTCGGATGAAGAAACCATTGCGTGGCAGGCATTTCCAGAATGACGACAAGGTGATTTTTGAGGTGGAACGTTTCCTGAACAGCCAAAATGCAGACTTCTACAACCCGTCAAGTCATCCATCGTTGGGAAAAATGTGTCGCGTGGGGTTAATATGTAGACAAGGACTAACACCAACACCAAGTTTCATGGTCGCAGCTTCTTTTTTTCGAGGTGATAATTAAAACTTTATGACTACCCCTCGTATGTATGTATGTAAGCAGAAGTAGAACAACAGTGTTGGGATTCAGGTCCGTAAGGCTGTAGGTTGTAATTAATCAGAGCAGTATTTTAACCGCTTCACTTCGTGATATTTAGTCATTGAGAGGCTGGATGCTTTTACAGTGTTGTAAAATTGTCATAAAATATAAACATACATTATCTACTTCTGTGTTGACTCTGATTGCACTAGTTCTTTGTGCTTTCCTCTGCTTATTGAGCTCTCACTCCATGAGATCAAATCGGCTATTAGAGGCAGTGGGGCCGGATATTTGTGTCTTTTCAGTCGAAATCACAACCGACGTTTGTGGCAGACTATACCGACACTGTGTATTATAGATACTTATATTTTTGACCAGCGTATCCACGTTGCTGTTCCTGTTCATGAGGAATATTAATAAATTAAATCAACCCACAATTCACAGCCCGATTCCGAACTGTTCGATTGTTCGCAGTACAATTCAACAAAAGAATATTAAAACAATCAAATTTAAATTCTAAACAAAAGAGTATTTAACTCCTTTCTTTCTGTTGGCAGTGAATTGCTAACTGTATACAATGGTGGTTACAATTATGCGGCAACATTTACGAGCTTACAACGTTTGCTAAACAAAGAGAATGATGCAGGTGCAGCTATCGTATACACTTTATAACATCGGGGTTTGATTGAAGAATAGGCCTACCAATTGTTAATTGTTTGCTGGAAATGGGAAAGTCGTTATATACTGAAGAATTCTTTATACAATATCAGGTCCTGAAGTTTTCAAGACGACAGATTTATTTTCAATGAAGAATAGCAGATATTTTGAAAGTTATTTGCTTGCATAATAATGAAACATACTCCCTCTGAATGTTTTTTTTTATGCCACATACTTTTTCTTGAACCTATCCACCTTCAGTTTTTGAGTTTCAACGCGAAAACGCAAGTAACAATGTCAGGACAATCAGTGGATTTTCATGTGGGAGTAAAGCAATGGCTATTTCAGTTCACTGTGGATTGTAGGTGAAAGTTAAAAAAAAAATCAGGTTTGCTATGCTTTCGAACAATAGACATAGCATCTTGGTATAGCTGCTGCATGTAGAGGGTAAAATAATTTTATCCTGCTAAGAGACCTCGCTGAAATGATCGGGAAACTACAAAATGTTGTAGGTCTCTTATTTTATAAGTAATACCTTTTGGTCTTTCCTTAGGAACTGTAATTTTTGCGCTCTCTCGAGCCAATACTGAAGAGAATAACGCATATAAATATCTACACCACACCGCGATTATATATACGAAAAAAAAAACCAACCCCACTTGATTAATAACTATAAAATATTTGATTTTTAATAATATTATCTTACGTAAGGTTCGTAGTTATATATATATACCAAACAGCCGCCACTCATTTAATTATAGAAATGAAGATCTAATTTAAGATATTCTCTACATCTACTTATGTAACCCCAAAACGTTTCACTTTCATATCATCAATATAGCATTAATATGTCTAATTAATGAAAAATAGTCACATGATGGCATTAACTATAATAATGTTTCATTTCTAATGGTACTAATGTCATAAACCTCAAGTTTTGTAGATTTTAATATTCAATACACAGCTGTACTCAGAAAATTACACACCGCAGAATCAGACCTGTAAATTATTTTTAGTAATTCTTGAAGTTTTTAATACCCAATTGAATTTGAGCTCTAAATATGTCAGCAATCCTGTAAGTCATGGCCTTCGTGTAATATGGTATTGTTTATTGTAGTGTGTGTGTTGTTTTATACTGAAATGCAATTACTTAGTTCTCAAAACTGACGAAAGATGGATTTTGGAAAATAGGAAAATTATGTAGGAAAACTAACGCTTCACTGAAAGTTACTATTTTTCTGAAAATCCTTGGATGCCAAGCTTCAAAATGACGGGTCATTCATTAAAATCCGTTCAGCCGTTTTCCCGTAATTTTCATTACCAGTTCAAATTATATATTTAGATTATTGCTTATCTCTATGTGACTGATTTTCTATTTTGCTCACCTTCTCGATGCGAATCAAACATAAACAAAACGAAGTAAAATATAATGAAGATATAAGAAATTAGAACTTTAAGCGATAAGAGAAATTGAGAAGTAATTGCTAAGGAAAATCTCTGAACTAAATGCAACAGTAATTAAAATAACAATGGAATTGAAATGGAAGTATTTTGGAACACGTTTTAGCTGCAGCTCCAATATTGGTAGTGTAGGAGAGGTATAGAAGCAGAATGGTGGTTACATGAACTGCACTTTCCTTTCCCTCTACACAGAGTGGGGGATTTGATGGCTGTCCGGTAGAATTACAGACTACTGAATGCATGATTCAGGGTTCGGTTCTAGGCAGATGCGAGATTCATTTCGCTGTAACGCCCACACCGGGTCGGGATCCATTCAATCTCATTGGGGCATTCTCGGGATGAAAATTGTAGCGCGATGGTAACCACATGACCTCCTTCTAACACCCAGTTTCGAAAAGCAGTCAAATTTTGATGAGGTAGTGCCCGTTCTTCTACCTAGCATGCCACACGAATATTGTAAGTGCGTTTAAAACATCTTTCAGAGTACTTTTAATAAAATTTCGTCATGACTACAATATAATCAGAAAAGAGAGTTCATACTCGGATTGTATTTTCACCGTTAGCCTACACATTTAATTAGAAATAACGAGAATTTAATTTACTAACTAATTTCACTTTTATAGATTATGAAAAGGCTTTAGATAAATTTGATCGGAATAGCATACATTATGAAAAATATTGATATAATTATCGCAGATTTTTTTTACCCCTGAAATTTTAAATGTTAAGCAAAGAAGCGAGTCAATGTCAAACTTGTATGTTTTCTCCCAACCAGCTGCAGCCCGCAACGGATACCCGCCTATCAACCGCTGTGACACTATAAGTCAGGGGTCATCAGCACAGAGCACCCTGGGGTTAGCGTCCCTTACCCGCGGAAAACGCAGTGCACCATGGCGCACTCGTAGCTGCTAGCGGGTATGCTCTCTATCTCTTCCTGCTGCACGACGGTGCACACGGGACGGCACCGCTTACCCTTTGCACATTTCAGCGAGTGCTGACGACCACTGCTATAAGTACACTCAGAACTCGTGTACGTAGACCTACTGGGTGTTCATTTCAAAGTGTGTCATGACATCACTGTTGTTGAGTCACCGATTTGAAGCGAGTTTCACCTTATATGTCAGAGAAGTTGCCTATTATTCAAGGCGTTCAATCTGAACTTGAGAACGTGTACGATATAACTTGAACGTCGTAGCAACAGATGGCGGTCTGTACGGTCTGTGTGCTACCATAACCTCTTTGGAACTGTGTTTTGCGCGGGCAAGTCGTACGCAGGGTATTTGTTATCATCGGTTGCGTACGGCAACATTCCACAACACAAATCAAATGCTCCGTGTCCATGTTGACCGTCGGAGTTAATATCAACAAATATGTAAGTAATCGCCTTAAACCTCTCCCTATATCCCGACAGTACGTGTTTCCAAACAGTTCACATTCCTGCCACTACCGGCGTTACCGTACGTATCGGTACGTACTCTTGAGAATGAACGCCGTACTTGCTAGGCAACTTCTTTGGCTCATAGGTAATACGCCTCTGCGGAAGTGTAGGAAGATTGAATTCTCTAGGCTCATCGGCTAGCCACATGACGGCATACAGCGAGCCATGACACACTTTAAGCTGAACACCCAGTATAATGCCAATACGTTACGAACACTAAAGCTAATAAAACATTTCAGACTGTGCGTTTATTGTTATTGTTAGAAATTGTTGCGCCTACACTATCAATACTCCTTTCATTGTAATTTGTTATTGTTATGATTTCCTCTATCATTGTGCCTTCTATGTATATAGTTGTCTTACCACTAACTAGAAAGATGATGGGCCGGCCTTCCTCTTTGAACTTTATGACTGATAGAGATGATATTCTTTGCCTCTCGATCAGAACACTTCTATTTTTCCTCGTCTTCTTACACTTGCACAGTAACCCTTTTAAAATATTCCTTAAACTAGTGCGAACTCGCGAAGAATAGGTCTTTTCCCATCGACGTTTCGTCCCTGGTGAACACATTGATGTTCCTTGAGCTCCATATTATTTTTGTTCATAATTGTTAGAGACACCTTGTTTGCTTCTGCTACTTTCTGTACCTTACTTTGACTACTTTGCTTATTTTATCATAAAAGTATATATATATATATTGAGAACGAACTTTTTGTCCATCCCCTTTCAGTAGGCCTGCAATTACTGTTGGAAGCAAAAAAAAAAAATTCCCAGTATCTTTGGAAAGTGCATTTTTGTGTTTGGTTGTACTGATATGTTGCGATATGAAATATTTAGCTAGCTACAACAACGTCGCAATGAAAACTGAGAGAAAAATAACCGTTAAAAATAACGTTAGACCCGCACTCATTGTTGCCTTGTCAAATAAACATAAGCGATAATTAAAACGCTTACTGTTATTTATTTTTGCCCGGCAGCACTCATTGTTGCACAGAGAATATGAACTGACTGAAAGAGAATAATATACATTCGGTGAAGTCACTTTCATTGTTGCGGTTATAGAATTAAATTAAAATACATCTGTAGGCAATTTTAATAATACATTAATAAATAATCAAATAAAGGCAAAAAAGCATTAATTTTGTAAATTAGGCATTTATATTAAAAAAGGCAGGAAAGGGCAACATAAAACTGTGACGTTTCAATCACAAAGGTATAATTCGTACCGATTTACTTTCAAAATGAAGATAGATTTAACACATTTAAAAAGGCATTCTGCCAAAGTTCCGGTCTCTGGTGATGAGTGAAAATAAACATAGATCGTAAGTGGGACGTTTAAGTGACGTATTCTAGTAGATGTTGCAACGCTGCTTCCTTAGTCGCGTATCGAGTTGTGTAACAACATCCATTGCTTCGGTAGCTTACTGGTAGCCCTGGTTTTTCTCGGAGCAAACGTGCAAAATATTGCGGGTTACATATTTCCGAACAAAAATTATGTATATTAAAAAAGGAATGAAAACATAAGAAATTAATTCTGTGGCGGGAAGGAAAAAAAGTCTTACGTAATTTTTTTTGTGACAATGAGATTTTTATATATTTTGAAAGCGCAAACAATTCTCTACAATCTGATAAAACGGCTAAAGTCAAATAAGACTCCTGATTGGATTTATAGAGCATTACCAAATGTTCTAAGTACTTTTTGAATCGAGCACACACAGAATAAAGGACTTAAGTTTTTTTTTTTTCAGACAAAAGTGAATAAGACATAAGAAAAAAAAATAGAACCATGTGTAATTTAAATTGAATGTAGGCCATAAATATCGCTACAGAAAATTTTATAATGGTGGTGACGATGGCATCTTGAAGATCTCTCGTCAGCTTGTATTTTTCCCTCCACTTTACAAAGGCTTTCGGAATGGTGCCTCTCGCTCCGAAGAAGAGATCGGTAACTGTGATTTTTTTCTATGTTGTATTTCGCCGATAGGTCCTGAATCGTGGGCTTGTAGATTTTCTTTTTCTCTTCATTCACTTCAGATGGTTGAGTGGCTGAGATTTCAAATCGGATTGTAGGATCAATTATTTCGGCTGACTGTTTATTCCGTATTAAAAAGATCTAACTTGTATTTTCGCCATTTTATCACATACTGATGCCCTTTCCTATTAAAACTTTAAGCACCAGGGTAACCAGTGCTATAATTGTTTAAGACCCATTTTGCATTCCTAATTATTTACATTTCTCATTTATTTTGACATGAAAAAGTTCTTATGTTTAAATATTCCCTTCTACTCAGTTTGGGTTCTAGTCTTAAAAGGGCTTAATTGCGGCTATTTTAGGAAATAATCAAGAAAATTGTTAAATGAGCAACATTATCTATTTTAGAAGAAATAAAAAGAAATAATATCCAGGAAAAACCTCTTTATTAAAAAAACTCTTTAATTGATACCGATTTCAATCTTTTTACTGCTCTCCTGAAAAGTATAACATTTTTACTTAAGACCTTTTTCCTCCCGGCTACAGAATTAGAAATGGAAAGCTTATTTATGAAGTTATGAAAGCCTAAATCTCATACTTGATTTTATAATTTTTTAAAGAAAGATAAAATGTATTTTTCTCTTCAGTTTTTATTACTAGTCTATACCTTGCTGATTTAGAAATAATCTAATGCCGTTGTATAGAACTGCACACATAGCAGGGAGGCTGTAATGACACTACGCCTCTCAACACTGTGATCATGCTATAAATCAGTGTATAATTACGGCTGGCATACGATCCGTGATGAAGAAATGCAGGTGGGCAGGCAACACACAGCACAGCGGTGTAGTGTGGGTTGCGTGACGAGATGAGTTCGCTCTCATATTGTGTGTGCGGATTTTTATTTTTATTCCCTCCGCAGCTGAAACCGTTACAGATCAATGGAGCCGGCTGATGACACAAGGAATTTTTGCTGGTATTGATATAAAAGTCTGATCTCAGTTGTTTGAATGTTATATGCGTGTAATTGACTTTCACTTTGATGCCCGTATTTCTGTGATATTTCGCTTATAATATCGGGTTCAAAATTCAGGATTAAACGAATAATTATGGCAATTTTGTTATCATATCTCTTCCGTAGTTATACGTCGTAGGAAATAATAAAATTCGACGTCATACCTATAAATAGTAGCAGTCTCATGACATGGTGACAACACGACACCGTACCTTTATCTGTATCTGAAAAAGTCTATTTTGCTCTTATCCATATCATATAGTGTTATAATATTTGCATATTGTGGGGTAATGGTAGTGCTATCTCAGAAGTTTTGATTTTACAAGAAAAGGTTTTACGACTTTTGACTAATACTCCTTATGACGCCCATTGCAGGCAAGTATTTAAAAGTAAAAAAGGTGTACCTGACTTAGACATTGGTTGGAATGAGATATGTTTGCCATCATTCTGAGTGGAAGTGTTGGAAACATCGGACGCACTAAATGCTGGGCTTGCCAGGTAACCGAGACCAGCCCCGTCAACCAAAAACGATTAATCCTCAATGGTTTAGTAGTTACCATGCAAGCTGTCGGCTCCACGATTCGCCGATTTGAGCCCTGTCGAGAGGTATGAATTTTAAAGGGAGATAAATTTCTTATCATTGCTTTGTTAATGAGTGAATTATTTGTGCAAGATATTATAGCCTACTTATTTTGTAAATAGTGTATTTAGAGGTTCAGATATTCACTTCTTTCATAGTTCATATTCTAGAGACGAAAAACAGTCTTTTTGACAATCGTGTCAAAAAGACTGTTTTTCGTCTCTAGAATATGAACTTTCTTGAAATATAATAATAATAATAATAATAATAATAATAATAATAATAATAATAATAATAATTTATTTAACCTGGCAGAGTTAAGGCCATACGGCCTTCTCTAACACTCAACCAGGAGTAAAAACTGCGTTATAGAAACACTACAAATTTACAAAGTACACACAAAACTGAATAAGATAATAATAATAAAATGTAAACAACATATATATAACATACAGAAAGAAAGAAAAAAGCATAATAAAATGTGAACAGCAGGTCAAAAATAAATGAGGCCTACAAAGTATAAAAAAATAAGACAATTATTATTATTATTGATAATAATAATATATGTAATATGATTTTTATTTTTCGTACATAAATTTGTCCTTCGTTATGAAATATCATTTCTTTGATACAAATTCTTATTTGACACTAAATTGTAATTGTTTAACTATATAAATTACATATAACTAAATATATCTTTTGCTGTTACTATTATTATTATTATTATTATTATTATTATTATTATTAAGCTTTATTGATATTATTCCATTGTTTTTTGTATTGCTGTTATTTATGTTTTCTATGTATTTTTATACTGGTTGAGTGGAAGTGAAGGCCTAATGATATTAACTCTAGCTGTAAAAATAAATGAATTGAATAAGCAAACAATTTAAACTGTAAGAAACATCATTGTAGTATCAGTCTTCATCACTATAATGCATTGTAAACAGTCTATTTTTATGCAAATCAAGCTTTCAGGTGTAACTCCCTGTAAAGTTAATTTGAATAATATTATTATTCAGTCTATTTTTAGTTTTTTTAGGTATAATTTTTATTTATTATTATTATTATTATTATTATTATTATTATTACTATTATTATTATTTCACACAGTCATTACTTTATTTTTCCATTAACACTAATATCTAGGTAATTGTCATTGTCTCAATGTAACACGTGCTGTGCTGATCATACTAATTCTACTATTCCTTTAGTGGTGAGATTATATTCATAGCCTATGTATCAATTCTTTTTTTTAAGTTAATACTTGTATACTAGAATGTATTTTCCTGTTTGTGATTATGTATTCAGTCTCTTTTTTTATTATACCTATATATATTTTTTATTATTGTTATTTTAAAGTATATGTATTCAATCTCTCTTTTTACTTAATTATGTTTATTATTATTTTTAAGTTAATATTTGTATACCGGTATGTATTTTTTTGTATGTGATTTGATCCTGGTTGAGTAGAAGAGAAGGCCTGATGGCCTTAACTCTGCTAGGGAAAATGAAACTGTTATTATTATTATTATTATTATTATTATTATTATTATTATTATTATTATTATTACTATAATTATTATTTTACACAGTCATTACTTTATTTTTCCATTAACACTAATATCTAGGCAATTACCATTGTCTCAATGTAACACGTGCTGTGCTGATCATACTAATTCTACTATTCCTTTAGTGGTGAGATTATATTCATAGCCTATGTATCAATTCTTTTTTTTAAGTTAATACTTCTATAATAGAATGTATTTTCCTGTTTGTGATTATGTATTCAGTCTCTTTTTTTTTTATTATACCTATATATATTTTTTATTATTGTTATTTTAAAGTATATGTATTCAATCTCTCTTTTTTACTTAATTATGTTTATTATTATTTTTAAGTTAATATTTGTATACCGGTATGTATTTTTCTGTATGTGATTTGATCCTGGTTGAGTGGAAGAGAAGGCCTGATGGCCTTAACTCTGCTAGGGGAAATGAAACTGTTATTATTATTATTATTATTATTATTATTATTATTATTATTATTATTATTATTATTATTATTATTAGGTCTAGTTTTGAATCATGAATACGTCAACTAGAACACAAGCCAGATGCAAATGTTCCCCGATAGTATCTGTGGCACGCGCCAAGTATGACGTCACGTCAATGTAGTCTGTGAACAGATAATCTTATCTCCGTACTCCCTGGGCCAGAATATGGTCCTTAAATATCACTCACATAACTTGAGTAAAAGATATATATGCATTGAAAAGAATTACAAAAATTGTTAATCAATGTTTAATATTTTTTCTGTTTCACTAAATGTGAAATATTTAACTAAATTTTACTTTGACTTTACAATAGACATTTCTTGGTAAATTTAAAAAATACAAGTCATATGAGTGAAGATTATAACAAGTAATATGTACCTGAAGATTAAGACAGGTTATTAGTTAAGGCCTTTGTTTTTCATTTGGATAAAACATCAATTAGTTTGTATTTTATACTACTGAATTCAGAATGATTTATTACTCGTATATAATCATGCTAAGTTTTATTCTACTCTAAAGACTAAAGCCTAAACTTTTGTCCTGAGAGTCTTTAATCGCACAAGCATCACTTCTCACTCCCCATAACAATGGCTGATCTATTTGGCTTTTCTCTTCCCTCTACTGTGCACACCGTAGTCGAGTCGTGGATGTTGTAACGAGGGTGAAGAGGGCGACGCCTGCCTTTGGCTGTGGTGCAGCTGTTGTCTATTATCATAATGCTCCAAAGAATCCGAAATAGCTGTCGTGCTGTAAAAATAGCGTTGCTGAGACTCCTGGAACTGGCGCTGAGGATCAAGGTTGCGTCTAGAAGGAGCCGAGAAGGTGTAATTAAAATCTGACAACAGAATTTCCAAATTAGTCCACTATGACGAACGCTGCGCTCTAGGAATTGCCTGTAAGCTGCGTTTCTGTTTTCATATCCTACCTAGGACATTACATTGCCAACATTAATTGAAGGCTGTAATCCCAAAACGCGTTCAGTTCATCTTTATGACAGTACTGGACTAGTTTTTTTTTTTGTCCACCGATCTACGGACTGAGCGAGTTTTCAAGTGACATGCACAATAACACAAACTTTCAGACGAGGACTGGCGTTGTTTTGGAAGAAAACAGCCTTAAAATACACGGTGGAAGTGAAATAACCCTGCAGATTTTCAGAGTGAATAGCTCATGTTGTATGTAACAAAAAAGTTTAATACCATATTGCTGGAAAGTTAATAGTTTTCTCAGAAAAAAAGTCCCCCCCCCCCCCACAAATGTTTAACATCCTCTTATTCGGTAACTATTGCGAGTAGGATCGTGATTTTTGTCCATATCGATAGAAAACCTAATAAAGAACAATTTATCCCACTGACGTATTTCAATAGCATGGATGATTTTCGTGTAAATTTAATTAAAAAATCACAGATTTCAAGCTACTGAACTATGCGACCAGATTGCAACGTCGTGGCGAGAGAGAGAAGGTTGCGTACAGAGTTAGACCTGAGCTCGTTGACGTCTTACATCTTTATCACGAGAAGAAAGACGACTTTATAATACGATAATAATAATAATAATAATAATAATAATAATAATAATAATAATAATAATAATAATTTATTTTAGCTAGCAGAGTTACGATCGTACGGCCTTCTCTTCCACTCAACCAGCAAAAAGTATAGCCTGCATACTTATGTCTTGCAGCCCCTAATACTTTGTGAGAAGGAATTCCATTGTCGCGAGGTGGATACTGTAAAGGATGATAAATAAAAGATGTTCTATGAAGGGGTATACTTAGCGTGCCACAGATAAGTGCTCTGGTATTTACGTCGTGGTTAAAGTATAGATAAGAGAAACGAGACGAAAGGTAATTTGATGTTGAAGTGTACGGAATTCGAAAGAGTAAAGACAAATAGTGTAAAGTTCTGCGTTCTTTGAGTCGGAGCCACGAAAGATTTGCAAAGGAAGGTGATATGTGATCATATCGTCGAATGTTGCACACGTATCTGACGCACATATTCTGAACTCTCTGTAACTTGACTGAGAGTTCAGAACTTAGGTCACGTAACAGAACGTCACAATAATCGAAGTGCGGCATTACTAGGATTTAGCTGCGATGTTGCCAGACTGCTGAAACTTTCAACATACTTTTTTCTAATTTACCGTGCATTTAATCACGAAATGTAATATACAGTAGATGTTCTATTCCTTTAAGTGTACCCTATCTGCAGGATTATTTCACTTACACCCTGTATAATGATAGAGGTCTCAAACATAATCATATATATATATATATATATATATATATATATATATATATATCTATAAATCTTATAAAATGACCAAATGGACTTACTGAGCGAGTTTTGGAATCATAGTCTTCAATTCTAATCCCAAATTCGTAAACTTCAAGAATTGCAGATTTTAAAACACAAACGTTACTTACGTCTTAAAATTAAGTACATTCCAATTTCCGCTTGGTGTAATAAACAAATACGGAACTCTAAATCAAGATCTGAAGCTCTATTGAAATTTTGTTATCTTCGGAACATATTCGTTGTCTTACGACTCGGAATCCTGAACAATAAGGGGGAAAAAAGAAACAAAAGGAATCGATGCTGCGGAAATGAGATTTTTAAGACCCGTGCCAGAATACAAAAGAACCGGTAGTAAACGAATAGAGGAAACACGAGAATAGCTAGAAGCAACATCGGTATAATACAAAAATACTGAACCGTCAAGGAGACTTGGATTTACACGTTAAAGAGATTAAAAAAAGAAGAAAGTTGTTGTCATAATGATGACATATAATTTCTGGTTATTGTTACTTATTCTGTTGCCATTGACATTTCTGTTTGTAGTTTCGTTCCTTAAACAGTCACTGAAAAGATGTTGATAAATTAAATTGTTTATTGTTCCTCCAAAGAAAAACACATTTGCTTTTTCAGCATTGTACAAAAACCACATTTCATAATGGTATAAGTAGTATACATAACTTAATTTTATGAATTAGTGGCCACCGGCTTAGTTCTGGCGGTAGCGCGTTTTGTCTGCTGATCCGGAGTTGCGCTCGGGCATGGGTTCGATTCCCGCTTGGACTGATTACCTAGTTGGGACTTATGCAGCTGCTTGAATTCAGAGGAGGAATTTGGTGCTGCACCTGTCTTCTTTCGGGCAGATTAATGAAGGGTCCTTCGATAGAACTGTCAGGGGTGTATTTGATGACCTTCATATCTGTTATCTTCTCGTCGGATCGCTCACCATTTCTCCAGGTCTAATCGTGGAGTAAGGCACAGATGTAGTGAAATCCTTCTTAAAATTAAATTAAACGTTTTTTTTTTTTCATTCGTAAGGAGGATTTCTTGATTCATTCCTGAATCTTATGTAGTCAGAAGGTAGAAATAGGCCTATACGTTTTATTTTCAACTTCTTCTCAATAAGGACACGCACAGAATCTGGTTCCATTTCGGTATGTCCACGTTCTAAAAATCGCTGGTGATCGGTTGGGTTGGTCGCGATATACGTTACTTGTATTGTAAAGGTCGTTTGGCGGCGATTTTCGATAGGTCGTTTGGGTCTTCCATACTGTGACACAGTCAGCTTGTGTCAGTGCTTGCATATCATGTTAATATACCTGCTGCTTTCGTGTAGTAAACAGTCTTCTTGGTACGGATAACAAAGTACTACGCGACCAAGGCGGGAACCGTTTTGTTTGATGGCGCTGTGATTCGCTTCACAACACAGGCCGTGTTGTAAAGTCCGCATCAGATGCAAAATGAAGCACATGCTGAACTGCGCTCTTGTTTTATTATTATTAACACGCTTTATATATGTTATGTGTTCGTATATATAGTTAACTTTATTGTTTAGTTTTATTTTATCATATGCTTACACACATATGAATCTATTCAGAACACACACCACAACATCGGTGTTCGTAAGCAGGGAACATGAATCGAAAGTAACGTAAACTAAAGTAAGGTACCGTATTTTATACAATATTGCATTTGATATACATTTTAAAGTGGCCGGACTCCGGACATCATATATGAGGAAAGCACCCGGTATAAAACCATAACTACACCAGCATGGGCTACTAGGAGTCGTTGACCTGCACTGCTATTTGTATAAACTACTGACACATTTACGTCTTGCCAACATTTGTGGACAGTGTAATGGGTATGGAACCATATTTCGTCCAGGTAAATAACGGGCTACTATATCAGAGGGTTCTATTAGATATTTTCTTTTATCTTTACTTTTTTTTTAATGCAAACCCCATGGATAGTATGAGTTTTCGTAAAGTTTTCTTGCACCTTTTAAAACCTATGTCTCTTACAAAATTTATGCAACTTTCCTAGTGTTGGAAGTGTAGAGACTATAATATTTATGAACTTTTCTTCTTATGATCAAAGCTCGGAACTTGGGGACTTATGTATCGTGCGCATGAGTAAGGTTATAGGTACAGCGTACACAAAGGTCAAGCTGCAAGTGCTCAGGGACAGTCGTGTGTAATAAGAAAGTGGTCACATCGGATGACAGGAAGACGGACGAGGAAACTGTGTCGTGTCGAAGCCAATGACATTCAGAGAATTAAAGGTAAACGGTCTGTTTGAGGAATTAGAAAATACATGTTATTCGAATGGGTATTAATGAAGTTTGAAGAAATATATATATATTTTTTTAATTTTAGGTACAGAATTTCGTGGAGGAATTCGGAGGAGATACATTATTTTCTTCGAATGGAGAGTTTATATTTTGTAAGTTGTGCTACAAACGAACTAGAGGCTGGAAACGGGCATTCATTGAAAGACATTGCATTCCTTTAAATTGGTAGAAGATTTGTTCATAGCCAGGGATCAAGTCATAAAAGGACCTGTATTAGTAGTGATGCACAAATTGAAAACTATTTTCGACAAAAATTTAGGATATACTTATCTTTCTCAGATACGAGATCAACTAGCAACTGCTGAAAATCGAACGGAAAAACAGTGACAGTGAAAACATTCAGTACTTTAAGTTTTCTCCTGTTATTTATGTGACTTGGAAATAAGTGTTTCTCGTTTCAAATCTTCGAATGTAAGTAGTCATACACTATAATAACATGTACAGAGCAGAACAGTAAATTTGATATATTGCTCATGTTTATTTTTATTATATATCTGCTATAAAATTACGTGTTTCAACCTACCATAATACTATCAATATGTAGTTCTAGCCAGAAATCACTTTTCTAGCAGACCTGGCAGTACCTCCGTGCTGAAAGCGGGAGTTTGTTGATTGAAGTCTGGTCGCTTAGCCACGTGCAAAGACACAAGTCCCCAAGTTCCGAGCTTTGCTTATGATACATTTGTCCATGTCGTCTAATTCAACCTTATTTGCAGGAGGTCGTCTAACTTTGTTTGGTGTCGATATTTCTACACCCTTGTCCTCACATTCTTTACCTTCCTTTCTAATCCTACTAATTGTTTCCTTATTTAACTTCAAAATAGCTGCAGCACGCTCTGTTGTCTTCGATAGAGGCACGAATAAACCCGTTGTCTTTTCTTCATCACAAAACTTTATGACAACACAAAAATGCTCCGCGCTTGGCTACGAAACACACGTCTTCCTACATGCGGCATTGCGACCACATTGAAACGCTAGGCATTGGATGTGACGACACTCCAGCAGTAAACATACGCAGCTAGCACGGAGTTCCTCATTCTGCCACGACGGGTCCCGCCTTGGTCGCGTAGTATATAAAGTTATTTACACCGATTACTGACTTGATATTTTCTGATTATATTTATGACAATTGCATTGGCGAACGTGCAACATTTCCTTCAAATATTTGGGCTACCGAACCGACGGAAGATCCTTGCACAACACATGAGTTAGAGGCATTCCATATCACTTCAATGCGCAGTTCTACTCTCCTCATCCCGATATACATAAAGTTATTGATGTCCTTTTATTCATACAAGCAAAAACAAAATTACAATTAAATTTCATTTCACAAATCATATTTAGTATTCAAATACACGTGGAAGGAAGGACGTAGACTTCTCTGAACGACAGTTGGAGAATACTTCACAAGATTCCCACAAGTCATAATACGACGCTGGAAAAATACGGCCGAATATTTATAAATTTAATAATAGAAACGTTATATATTGTAAAGAACGTTTCTAATCATACTAAGCTCACATCTTGTCGTGACACTCCCAAGTCTGCATAAAATGAGAGAGAAAATGTTGTTTACATCTCCCAAAACGTCATATCCTACAATTCCAGACTTAACCCCAAACGTTCTGTCTAGATCGGCACAAAAAATAATTGGCCTCAAATGTCCTACAATCCTAAAAATTTCTAAGCGATAGCAAGTCATTGGACAAAATCATATTCCTATTTTGATAGCTTCATCCGTCGCTTCAGCCTACAACAGATGAATCGTAGAGTTTGGTTTATAAAAACCAGCTGAAGCGTTAAGCTTTGGACACACTTTAACCGATAGCAAATCTTGAGTAAGCACAGTATACTTCCCTTCTTGACCTGATTCCTTATCCTTCTCCTTTTCAGGTCCTGCTTTTTCTTTCCTCATGCTGTGCTCCCTGTCCTTTGCCTCGTCAGCTTCTGAATAACCATCGGAGATTCAGCTGGCGACGACGTCTACATAACCATCGGAGTTTCAGCTGACGACGATGTTTGTATAACCATCGGAGTTTCAGCTGGCTACGATTTCTGCATAACATCGGAGTTTCAGTTCGCGATGACGTTTGCATACCATTGGAGTTTCAGCTGGCAACGACGACTGCATAACCATCGGAATTTCAGCTGGCGACGACGTAGTATGGACTATATGGCTTAAAATATAATGGTTTGATTGATTAAATTATGAATGATTGGTGGTGTTTAAAAACATATAAGTATCAAAAGAATTTTAACAAACCCCCGTCCCTACAATTTAGATGAAATAGCCTACGTGTGGGATTATATTGGTTCTAATTTATTGTAATTTTATCTATTTTAATTATTGTTTTCTGTTCTAATTATTGTTTCTCTTTTCTTTGATAAGTCGTATGGTTTTTAACTGTTTTATGGACAAATAAGAAAATAAATAAATAATAAATGAAGAGGGAATGGCCAATCTGATATATAGCCTAAGTGATCAAGACTGATACTAAATCTAAAAATGTCAGTTTTTACAGATACGAGATATTATTTTTCAGCCATCCACGTCTGAGAGACAACATTCTTGCCACACATTTTTCTGAATTATTAACTCCTATTCCTTTGTTTATACATACAGTATTCTATAATTGCCTTTTTTATTCATTTCCGTAACTGTATGAGTTAAATTAATTTGACACTCCTAAATTTTGGTCTGATTGAGTTTCAAAATTTGTCTAATAATAATTAATAGTTTGCAGAAAAATAAAATATCCCTTTTTCTGTACTTCCACAGTGGTTAAGATTACGGTAAATAACGGAGGAAGCAATTCGTATAGTTTTCCTTTGTCCATTATTTTCTCAACTGAAGTTTTTCATTGGACGTTTAAATTGTGGATTTTTTTTTTTACAAAAATGAATTTTTTGTGGATGTAATATATATATATATATATATATATATATATATATATATATATATACACATGCGGTATTCAAATTTGACACAATTAATATATTTGCAGGTTTTAATGCATAAAAGCTTAGAACATTTTTTTTTAAATAGTCCCCAATGTCTTGAAACAATTCTTGCAGCGACCACAAAACTTCTTTATTTCTTCTTTTTTTTTTTTTTAGCAATTTCCTCCTTTCTTTCATCACAAGGTCATTCCTTGCAAATTTGTTCTCCTAATCTTTTCTTCAGCTGTCCTAATAGTTGGTAGTCTGCTGGGTTAAACCCGGCCTTTATGAAGAGTGTGGCAGAATTTCCCTGCCAAGTTCAGCACAAAGATAAGTTGCTGGTGATTCAACATCACAGCCTTAGTTTGCGAGCTTTGGTGCTCTTTGAACATAATTCTAAGCAACACGTGGTTTTTTGGGCCTTGGATAATTAACAGCCCTGCAGTCAACACACAAAGTTCTGATTTAATTTAATGTCTGGTAACGTGGACCAAGGAAGATCCCGAGGGGTACAGTGGATTTGTTATTCACATTTTATGGTTACGTAATTATATTCATGAACCGTCCACACTTTAATGTTATTTTACACAGCTTTGCACTAGAGAAATTTAATTATTGTTAGTTCATTATGAAATAATTATACTTACGTAAAAGACTACTCAGCAATATAAACGTATTAAAATATTTTTAAAATAATAATAATAATAATAATAATAATAATAATAATAATAATAATAATAATATAGTGCAAAGTAATATTATAATAAAAATGTTTTAAGTTCAATCGATAAGATTTATCTATTTTGCAAATATTTTATTTGCTGTAACATTTTAGATGGAATATTAACGTTTTTCGCCATTTTTGGCATAATCATTATTGGTTTTATAACAGATGTTACTCAGACAGTGTGAGCTGGATGATATGTATAACTATTCTAATTCATAATTATCCCCGGCAAATTACGAATCTACAGTAATAATTGAAGTTTTCTATTATAATCTTTAATGATATTTGTATTCTGTTATTAACTTAATGTAAGATATAGGGGAGAGTTGGGTAGTATCGGACATCGGGTAATATCGGACAGTGCGTTTCTTTCATCTACCACCAGATGACAATACCTGAATGACATGGTTACGTTTCTGTACGCGACATCACAGAAACGTAACCATGTCATTCATGTACTATCATCTGGTGGTAGATGAAAGTAACGCACTGTCCGATATTACCCGATGTCCGATAGTACCCTACTCTCCCCTAATATGTACAGCTCTTGTCAATTATTTTAATTATTTTATAACAAGTGTTTTCTCCAACAAAATGTATTGTAACATGAGTTATATGTACCAGAAGTCATATCTATAGCTTCCAAGTTTATATTTCCCGGATATCAATTCAAAATTAAATCTTCTCATCAACAAGATGTGGTTACATAGAACTCATGAAAAGTCCACTACTCTTGTCATGCATATTTGCTATGTACATTCTAATGGTTAAAGTTTTAGATTTCGTTTTTTTAACAATATCTGATGATGCCAAAAACGTTAATATTCCATCTAAAATGTTATAGCAAATAAAATATTTGCAAAATAGATAAATCTTATTTTGACAATGATATAAACAGTGATAACTTTGTCTTCACACTTATGTTTGCTGATGATCAAGTAATTGTTTCAAATTCTGAAAATGCACTCCAACGAGCTCTGTTTGAATTGCAGAAAATAATAGAGGTGTATAACTTCGAAATTTCAACTGATAAAATCAGAATCTATGGCATTCCAAGGTCCAACGCAAATTCGCTGCAAGTTTGTTATTAAAAATAAATTGATGAAACAAGTGAACTAGTTCAAATTCCTTGGTTATACACTATCGCCTTTTGAAGAAGCGGATGTCAAACAAAAAACGGAAATATTCAACCGAATGTGTGGTACAATAACTAGAACTTTAAAAAACAAGGCAAGGAAGGAAACAATGTTGAAGTTTTATAAGATGATGGCAGTACCAGCGGGTTTATATGGAGCAGAATCGTGGGTCCTCACTAGTAGAGATAAAAGTAGAATTCAAGCTTCAGAAATGCGGTTCCTTTGCTCAGTGATGGGTGTAACAAGGAGGGACAGAATACGAAACGAAGAAATTAGGCAATCACTGAATATCTACAAATTAAACAACAAAATTGTGGAATATAGATAGAACTGGAGATCCCATGTGGAACGAATGAGTTATGAAAGACTGCCTAAATTAATCTTCGGATATCAAGTAGTATTGGTAGACCAAGAAAACGATGGCAAGACCAAGAATAAGCAATATGTATGAAGTTCGCAACAGGTCGAGAGGCCTAAAGCGTGATGGTGATGATGATGATGATGCTAAATCTTATTGATTGAACTTAAAACATTTTTTATTCTATTAAATTAGATTTATCTGAAAATGAAATGAATTGCAAAGAAATATTGGTACAAAAATACAAACATTCATAACATGATTTGCTATCGTTCACATTAGTAAGAAAATCCTACTTGTCTGTGGTGTAATAATCATGATGAAGATCTGGAACACATTCTTCTATACTTTCCATCCATAAATCACAAAAGAAGTAAATTAAAATCATCAGTACCAGTTGCAGAAGAAACAGCCTTGCAGTATCATTACCAAATGAGATAAAGAGACCTATTAAAATGCAAATATAGGCTATTTAGTTGTATTTACACAACAGTTGAAAAAGAATAACTCGGGTGATTCCGCAACAGTGCGGATAAATACGCAATAGGATTTGGCTAATTCCGCAGTAGTAAATAATCATGAAATACATTATGAAAGTAACATAAAAGGAACAATTTATATGTAACAATGCTCACTTTCTTCACAGCTGTGTAGCAAAACACGAAAAACAGCCAACTTTCGATGTTTCACTGTAATGCCGACAGAGGTGTCGACCAATAATCTTGATTTTTTTCTATACCACTGCAGAGGACATGCCTCCTGTTGACAGCCTCTCAAAACTTACGTTCACGCTATTGTAAAGCCGCAGTAAAATCATATATGCACTGCTGCGAAATTACCCGTACTGCGGAACTAGCCGAGTTTCCCCTACTGAAGGAGAACTCTCAAATTTGAAGAGGGTAGCGGAGTTCATTATGTGTATCCCTGGAACAAATGCGTGTGTCGAAAGATTATTTTCTCGCATGAACGCTTTATGGACTGATGAGAAAAATAAGTTATCAATAAGTAAAATAAGTGCTTGTTGTAAAATGATTCTTCAGTGAGGACTGTGTTGATTTTCATGACATGATTCTTCAAAATAAACAATTGTTAAAGGAAATTCATTCTTTAGAGAAATATTGCAAGGCCAAGGCGGATTGATTTATAAAATATTGTCACTTGAGAAGAATATTTTGTAGCTATTTCTGTTATAACTTAGTAAAAGCAATTTGAAGGCAATTTACATGAAGAAGCTTAAACTTAATGCAAATATGCTCCCTAAGAATTTTATTTACTATTTGTTTACTTACTCTTGGTTAGTAAAGGGTTTGTGTAGTAAACTTTACTACACACACACTTTAAAAGATTGGCATATTTGATGGGTGCACATACTAATTCTTACTCACTTATAAGTGATAAGTGTCCCGTATTTTTTCCAATATGTCTAGGAACCCTAGTTAAGATAGAAATTATCCCCTCCTGCAAATGATTGCTCGCTTCGTTCAAGCAATGCCTTCTCCCAGAGCGGTCACTGGCCCTAGCCCTCCCACATACCACATGCGCAGAGGTCTTGTTTCGTCTTTCTACTCTACAGATTTCCGGGACGGGCCATAGTGCTGTCCCGACTGAACGCAGCAAATGTCAGTTCTGTGACGTGTTCTTCACTTACTTACTTACTGGCTATTAAGGAACCCGGAGGTTCATTGCCGCCCTCACATAAGCCCGCCATTGGTCCCTATCCTGAGCAAGATTAATTCACTCTCTATCATCATATCCCACCTCCCTCAAATCCATTTTAATATCATCCTCCCATCTACGTCTCGGCCTCCCAACTAACACTCTATATGTATTTTTGGATTCGCCCATACGTGCTACATTTCCTGCTCATCTCAAACGTCTGGATTTTATGTTCCTAATTATGTCAGGTAAAGTATGCAATACGTGCAGCTCTGCGTTGTGTAACTTTCTCCATTCTCCTGTAACTTCATCCCTCTTGGCCCCAAGTATTTTCCTAAGAACCTTATTCTGAAACACCCTTAATCTCTGTTCCTCTCTCAAAGTGAGAGTCCAAGTTTCACAACAATAAAGAACAACCGGTAATATAACTGTTTTATAAATTCTAACTTTCAAATTTTTTGACAGCAGACTAGACGACAAAAGCTTCTCAACTGAATAATAACAGGCATTTCCCATATTTATTCTGCGTTTAATTTCCTCCCGAGTGTCATTTATATTTGTTGCTCTTGCTCCAAGATATTTGAATTTTTCCACCTCTTCGAAGGATAAATCTCCAATTTTTATAGTTCCATTTCGTACAATATTCTGGTCACGAGACATAATCATATACTTAGTTTTTCGGGATTTACTTCCAACCCTATCGCTTTACTTGCTTCAACTAGAATTTCCGCGTTTTTCCTAATCGTTTGTGGATTTTCTCCTAACATATTCACGTCATCCGCATAGACAAGAAGCTGATGTAACCCGTTCAATTCCAAACCCTGCCTATTATCCTGAACTTTCCTAATGACATATTCTAGAGCGAAGTTAAAAAGTAAAGGTGATAGTGCATCTCCTTGCTTTAGCCCGCAGTGAATTGGAAAAGCATCAGATAGAAACTGGCCTGTACGGACTCTGCTGTACGTGTCCTTGACTACATCATCAAAAGCATTTTTATTGTCATTTAACAATTAAAAGAGTGAAAAACAACATGGGAAGGAGAGAGAGAGAGAGCAGTCAATTCCGAAACATTATAGCTACGGATTATATCCAGACATATTACAGCATATGCACACAACCATAAAGTCGTGTAGTCTAGTATGTAACTATGCCACGGTTGTTCCGCGACAGGATATAATTCCAGTTATGTGTGACGACATTCTGCCGCTGTGTGCAGACAGAGTGATAGGCAGTTTGGGGAAGCGAAGCCCTGATGAAGACCTGAAGTCATCAGCTTCCATACATATTATATCACGCAATGCTGCGAGTTGTAATATGTAATTACAATTACAAGAGCGCGGTAACAGGATGTAGCTACAGGAACGAACTAGTCGCATACTCAACGAGACGAGGTTCTAGCTTCGATACCAGGCACGATACCTTTATATTATTCTTCCCCTTGTTTTTTCTTAATAGTGTGACATATCGGTACAGTGCATCACTTATTCATAGATTTCAAAAAGATATATGACTCGGTTAAGAGAGAAGTTTTATATGATATTCTTATTTAATTTGGTATTCCCAAGAAACTAGCTCGATTAATTAAAATGTGTCTCAGTGAAACGTAAAGCAGAGTTCGTATAGGTCAGTTTCTGTCAGATACGTTTCCAATTCACTGTGGGCTAAAGCAAGGAGATGCACTATCACCTTTACTTTTTGACTTTGCTCTAGAGTATGCCATTAGGAAAGTCCAAAATAACAGAGAGGGTTTGGAATTGAACGGGTTACATCAGCTTCTTGTCTATGCGGATGACGTGAATATGTTAGAGAAAATCCATAAACGATTAGGGAAAATACGGTAATTTTACTGGAAGCAAGTAAAGAGATAGATTTGGAAGTAAATCCCGAAAAGACAAAGTATATGATTATGTCTCGTGACGAGAATATTGTACGAAATTGAAATATAAAAATTGGAAATTTATCTTTTGAAGAGGTGGAGAAGATCAAATATCTTGGAGCAACAGTAACAAATATAAATGATACTCGGGAGGAAATTAAACGCAGAATAAATATGGGAAATGCCTGTTATTATTCGGTTGAGAACCTTTTATCATCCAGTCTGCTGTCAAGAAATCTCAAAGTTCGAATTTATAAAACTGTTATATTACCGGTTGTTCTTTATGGTTGTGAAACTTGGACTCTCACTTTGAGAGAGGAATATAGGTTGAGGATGTTTGAGAATAAGGTGCATAGGAAAATATTTGGAGCTAAGAGGGATGAAGTTACAGAAGAATGGAGAAAATTACACAACACAGAATTCCACGCATTGTATTCTTCACCTGACGTAATTAGGAACATTAAATCAAGACGTTTGATATAGGCAGGGCATGTAGCACATATGGGCGAATCCAGAAATGCATATAGAGTGTTAGTTGGGAGGCCGGAGGGAAAAAGACCTTTGGGGAGGCCGAGACGTAGATGGGTAGATAATATTAAAATGAATTTGAGGGAGGTGGGATATGATAGAGACTGGATTAATCTTGCTCAGGATAGGGACCAATGGCGGGCTTAAGTGAGGGTAGGAATGAACCTCCGGGTTCCTTTAAAGGCAGTAAGTAAGTAAGTAAGTAAGTATGCTAACATTTTTTACTGTTGCATTAGCTAATTTGAAATAACCTAAAACTTTAAAATATTCTAATGAAAGGACTGTGTTTTTCGGGATTTTCAGCTTCAAAATACGATTACAGTTGGATTAAAAATAACTTGAACATCCATTAATCGATTCTATGTTTCTTCATTGTTATGATTTTTCCTTTGTTGACATTATTTTGAAATGTTTTTAAAACTTTTATTTTGGTCCATTCATGGAAACATGGTGTTCCATTCATAGAAGTTTGTCGCCTTCATTGAACCAATAGCCGAATTTTAAATTGAGCCAATTTTTAAACAGTTATAAATAGAATGTAGCCCTGAAAGTTAATTGTAACATTCCTTATTAGTAATGTAATTCTTCAAGCCTATAAACGGAATGTTAAGGCATTGTTATTGTTAGATAAAATAAGAAATCGTTAGGTGGTCCATTGATGGCTACTTTCCCCTAAATCAGTGTTTCTCAAACTTCTCTGAAGTAAGGACCCCTTTTTTAAGTCAGAACAGTTCCGCGGACCACCTTACTCTTGTTCCCTTCGAAAGCAAATTTATCATTTATGTAGCATATTTTAATACCGTATACTTACATTTTAAAATAGAAATAATTAATTAAAATTAATTTAATTCAATTAATTTTATGTTAGTATTAACTAATTAAGTTAATGTTAATAGAAGAAAATTTCTTATATCATCATTTGCAAAAAAAGAAATAAAAAAAATTATTACCGAAACATGCCCGATTTTCAACAAGTAAAGATGCAATTTTGCATGTTCTATTATTGGTGTACGACGTACAGTACGTGGCCACTTGAATGTGCAGACTGGGTGTCAGCAAAACTATTAAGAAAGTCATAAATACATTAAAAGTTTCGGTACTTCGGTCCTGTTATGAATTCGGGTGGTCCCTAGCTGGGTAACAGGCACAGCGCTAGATTTGCACGGAAAAGATGGCGAGAAACACCACGTTCATAGTGCTTTAAATCCCTCTTTTGTTACTGAGAGTAGAGTGGAAAGGCGATAGACGGGTGAGTTAAATAAATTTCATAAAATGTCTGCACTGGGAGAAAACGTGAAAGGCGATTGCCATGTGTCATTTACAAACTCTGATACGCAATTCGTTTGAATTTTATTTTTTCTTCTGTCTTTTTTGAAGGACCACAAGGGCAGACATCGAGGACCACAGGTGGTCCGCGGACCATAGTTTGAGAAACGCTGCCCTAAATTATTCAGAATAAAGCTGAATTTGAACTCGAGACCCTGGGTTATAAGCCCATTGCTCCAGCACTGAGCCACCGTAGTGGTTATTCGTGAGCCTAAAGTGTACGATATGTCACCTGAAACCATCACTGAAGTCAGTTGGCTATGTGTGTAAAATTTTTCGCATTAAGTACAGTAATTATGTCAGAAAAAATCTTACGGTGTAAAGATGTTTTCGCTCCAGTGCTGTTAGGGGTGGGATAATGACGCAGGGGTTTGTCGAGATCTTAATTATCGTTCCGAGATCAATATGGCGGGGTGCAGTATTCTTTAGCATTGTCTCTAAGAGCTACAGAGGCATTTGGCGATCGGCCAGGACCGGCGAAGGAGATTTAGGCTACCGGCAGAGGATGTTTGACGGCACCCAACCTAAAGGTTAAGGGTAGAGAAGCCGTTTATAGCCTGGGCTGAAAACATTAAGGCCTATCAGCATAACCTCCTTATAGATAAACCTGGGCTCCAGAAATGGGAAATCGATGTCAACATAAGTGGTGGAAATTTTACAGCGCTTCAGGGGTTGCAAACTTTGCGACTTGTGCAAACTCGTGTAGTTTCAGTCAATGAACTGTAATGTGAGAGGAGAAAATAGAATTTCCATATACAGTAAAGTTATGTTGCAGTGTAGCAATACTGCAGCAAACAGAAGTTTCTAATGCTTAACGTACAGTTTTAGAAAACATTTTTGTCGCATAGATACTTTTATTAGTCCCAGAAAGGAGGCGATGCGTATGATCAGACATAGGGTAAAGGTTGGTAATATTGTGATACTAATATTATTATGAGAATTTATTACAATTTTACTGAGCGAGAGAAGGACCGGTTTTGTGCAGAAACTTGTCCATGAACATTCCCTTAATACGTTGACGCAAAAAACCGATCTTCCTCTCGCTCAGTAAAATTGTAAAAAAATTCTCAAAAAGAACTATCATAATATTATTAGTATCATAATATTACTAACCTTCACCCTACAGCGAAACGAAACTAATTTTCTTACCTCAACTAGTAGTTCTCTTATGAACCAAGTCACTCGTCCCCTGATCATGTGCATTGCCTCGTTTCTGGGACTTATAAAAGTATCTGTGCGACGAAACTTTTTTCTAAGACTGTACGTATTACACGATACGAAAACATTAGTCGACTCTAGACTTTCAGGTTTCTCTCCGAATTTAAGACAAATTGATATAACTATGTTTTAAAATACTTTGCAAGCCACCGGCGTAGCTCAGTCGACAGAGGCGCTTGCTTCGATCTGATACGGAGTTGTACTCGGGCGTGTGTATTGTATTGTATTGTATTGTATTGTATTGTATTTATTAACATTCCATGGTATTCATATATGCTTACAGCTAGAATATGGAACAAGTTAAAAAACTTAATATTATTATAAAATCTTAATTTATAGTCACAGTCTAGATGAAATATATACAGACGAGATTTACAATATAGTCTACTAGTACAACACAAAGTTTTAGTATCAATTTCATGAAGCGTTATTGAATGTCATGAATTCACCTACAGAATAGAAGGCGTGAGAAATTAGGTACTTCTTTAATTTGGCCCTAAATAATTTTATGTTTTGAGTTTCATTTTTTATATCGATAGGGAGGCTATTAAAAATTTTTACTGCCATATAACGCACTCCTTTTTGATAGCACGATAGACTTGCCGATGGAGTATGAAAGTCATTTTTTTGACGTGTATTTATGCTATGAACTGTTGAATTAGTTACAAAGTTTTCACGATTACATACGAGGATTGTTATTTTGACTTTTTTTATTTACCCTAAAAAAGGACAAGCCCTATGACGGATTACAACAGGAATTTTATTGTCACACTTGCGTAAGGCGAATGTCAGGCAATCTATAGTGAATTCTGGGTCTCATCTCGCCAAACTTCATCTCGCTATCACCAATTCCATCGACGCTAGATAACCCAGTAGTTGATACAGCGTCGTTAAAAACCAACTAAAAATACTTTGCACGAGGTGTCCCATATATACGTGATTGTCCCCTATTTTTCCTTTTTGTTCCGGTGTCCTGAAAAAGTTTTTTCGGTATCGGTATGTCTGTTTGTTCCACATTACATAAATGTATTTTACTGACTTACAGATCTTTTTCTGTAACACAGAAGTTAGTTATGCTGACTGGCAGTGATCCTGCCATCTAGCAATAAATTTTCATAATTGCCAATATGTGAGAAAGCTGTATCAGGACAGACTGTTAGTAGAAGTCAGAAGTTATTGTGCCTTAGAAGGTGGTGCTTTTTCTTGATTGATATGTATTCAAACGTCGACGTTTTGAAGGAGAAACGATTTTCTTGTCCCCATTACCAATGGCAAGTCTCCGGGGATGAATTTCATGTGCAATACCCGTATTCTTGCGTACATACATACATACATACATACATACATACATACATACATACATACATACATATAGTCCAAACCTGTGGAGTAACGGTCAGCGCGTCTGGCCGCGATACCAGGTGGCCTGGGTTCGAATCCCGGTCGGGGCAAGTTACCTGGTTGAGGTTTTTTCCGGGGTTTTCCCTCAACCCAATACGAGCAATTGCTGGGTAACTTTCGGTGCTGGACCCCGGACTCATTTCACCGGCATTATCACCATTTCATTCAGACGCTAAATAACCTAGATGTTGATACAGCGTCGTAAAATAACCCAATAATATAAAAAACATAGTACATACATACATATATACATACATACATGCAAGCCTAAATATGGTGGAGGAAGGCTTCCTATTGGTTATAAATCAGATATAATTCATAGCGATCCTTTTGAAAAAGATCTGTGATTTATCAGTCGGGTGATATGTAATATAGATATTTTATTTTGCAATAAATGAGACGTCCATTGTATTTCTCTTTTTTTTTATTCCATGCATCATCTAATATTGTTTGTATAGCCATTAGGTATACTAGTGAAAACTACCTGGGGGTCAGGGGAAGAAGAAAGTGGACTGAAAAACTTCCCTCCCTCGCTATGCTTCTACTTGTAGCAAGCGAGCTCTCTTACCCCCACCATGAAGTTCTTACTATGTGTTGCGGCTCACGCAAGCGTTTGGTTTGACAACATAACGAATGACCTATAAGTAAATAGGCTAAATAAATAAATACAATTACATTAAAAATAAAATAATGTAAATAAAAATAAAAAATAAGTAAGTAGTGTAAATGTAAGTAGAATTTAATTAAATTGAAATGAATTAGCATGAATTAAAATTAATTAAATTACCAACGCTCTACCACTGAGCTACCCGGGAACTCTAACCGACACCGATCCAATTTTTCCCTCTATATCCACAGACCTCAAAGTGGGCTGACAACCGTCAAGCAACCAACTTCGAGTGCACACTAACTCCGTGTGGCTTAAATTGTGGTTTTCTGTTAACGAACAGTGACGTGTATTATGCAAATCAAGATTTCAGGTATAACTCCCTGTAAAGTTGATTTGAATAATTTCGAGGGAAAAATTGTTCCGGAGCCGGGTATCGAACCCGGGACCTTTGGTTTAACGTACCAACGCTCTACTACTGAGCTACCTGGGAACTCTAACCGACACCGATCCAATTTTTCCCTCTATATCCACAGACCTCAAAGTGGGCTGACAACCGTCAAGCAACCAACTTCGAGTGCACACTAACTCCGTGTGGCTTAAATTGTGGTTTTCTGTTAACGAACAGTGACGTGTATTATGCAAATCAAGATTTCAGGTATAACTCCCTGTAAAGTTGATTTGAATAATTTCGAGGGAAAAATTGTTCCGGAGCCGGGTATCGAACCCGGGACCTTTGGTTTAACGTACCAACGCTCTACCACTGAGCTACCCGGGAACTCTAACCGACACCGATCCAATTTTTCCCTCTATATCCACAGACCTCAAAGTGGGCTGACAACCGTCAAGCAACCAACTTCGAGTGCACACTAACTCCGTGTGGCTTAAATTGTGGTTTTCTGTTAACGAACAGTGACGTGTATTATGCAAATCAAGATTTCAGGTATAACTCCCTGTAAAGTTGATTTGAATAATTTCGAGGGAAAAATTGTTCCGGAGCCGGGTATCGAACCCGGGACCTTTGGTTTAACGTACCAACGCTCTACCACTGAGCTACCCGGGAACTCTAACCGACACCGATCCAATTTTTCCTTCTATATCCACAGACCTCAAAGTGGGCTGACAACCGTCAAGCAACCAACTTCGAGTGCACACTAACTCCGTGTGGCTTAAATTGTGGTTTTCTGTTAACGAACAGTGACGTGTATTATGCAAATCAAGATTTCAGGTATAACTCCCTGTAAAGTTGATTTGAATAATTTCGAGGGAAAAATTGTTCCGGAGCCGGGTATCGAACCCGGGACCTTTGGTTTAACGTACCAACGCTCTACCACTGAGCTACCCGGGAACAATTTTTCCCTCGAAATTATTCAAATCAACTTTACAGGGAGTTATACCTGAAATCTTGATTTGCATAAATTAAATTAGATTAAAAATAGATTGATTTGAATTTGAAATAAGTTAAGAAATTAAAATATATGCAATTAAAATTGAATTTATTTAATAATAATAAAATAATATCCAACATAGTAATTTTTCCGTTAATCTGAAGATATCCAATGTTATTCTTTTGTTTTACTATTATTGAGATGGTGTTCAGTATAATATAATAGAGTAGTTCCTCTTTCCCTTTCATATAGTGTAATATTTAACACAGTTCTTCTTTTGTCTCGTCATTCTCATGATACTTAATACTTAATATAATTAGTTATTTACTTCTACTAGTCAGATGCTATTCAATACAGTTATATTTTGCTATCAGTCAAGTGATATCCAATTCAGTGACGATTTATTGATGTGGCATCAAGCCGGCGAAAGGATATGTATCGATCGTTAATGGGAAAATCATGGTTCAATGAAGCATGAATGCGGTTACACATCAGTCACAAGACATTTCCAAATGGGATAGGCGTAGGTAATACTGTAACAGCCTCTCTCAAATCCCCTTGTCACCAATTTCCAGGAATGCCCATTACCTATAACAACTGAAGTCTAACCACATAAAAGTCACCATAGCAACGACGTGGTTGGCTGAAAGGGGCATAGATTATGCTGGAGTCCATTTGTATTAATTGAGGAACACGAGCGAATTGTGTATAATTACTTAATTAGGCTATATTACGTTGAAGGCCGATAAACCTTCACAAAGTTGTGGGGTTCTCATTCATATGTTTTCATATTCATATTCTTCATTTGCTTTAAGGTACAAAAATACAAGAGGCCTCGTCAATGTGATAATATAAAAAAACAATGTGTCAATATTTAAAATATTAAAAGAGTTAAAAATAATAAAATTTAACTAAGATATTACATCATTTTCAAAAAATTCATTCATATTATAAAAGGGATTATTTTGTAGCCATCTCTTAATCTGAAGTTTAAATTGTGTTTCATTAAGTGCCTTTATATTTGTAGGTATCTTATTATATACTTTTATTGCAGTAATTACATAGCTTGATTGTGTTTTTTGCAACCTAACAAGTTGTACGTTTAATTGATCATTATTTCTGGTTTCATAGCGATGCAGATCTACTATACTTGTATAATTAGTAATATTCTTGTTTACATACATTAAACGTTCCAAAATATATAGATTGTAGACTGTCATAATCTTTTCATTTTTGAAAAGAGATCTACATGATAATCTGGGTGGTGACATTGTTATAATACGAACTGCCTTTTTCTGCAGTAACAGAATGTTTGGAAGGTTAGAACTATTTCCATATAAAAGTAATCCATATCTAATAACACTTTCAAATAGTGCATAGTAAACTTGTTTTAAATAAAGTTTGGGAATCTTGTACATGATACTTCTCAAGAGATAAATTACTCTAGAAATTCTTTTACATACATAACTGACATGGCTATTCCACCTTAGTTTAAGATCCAAATACATACCCAGCATCTTTACAGATTCATTTATCACTTTATTTTGGGTTTGTTTCAAACTTAGAGTTAACACATGAGTTTTTTCATCATTAACAATAAATCCATTAATTGAAAACCACTTTCTTATTTCAGCAAATACAGCTTACTTCATAAAATCTAACTCAGCAGTATTATTATGTGTGATAACAAAAGTTATATCGTGAGCATACTTACAATTGCGTGAGGTTATAAATAGGATAGGTATAATTATGTGATTACAAAATTTAAGACCTGCTGCAAAATAAATTCCGAGTTGTCTTCTAAACTTAGCTTTTAAGAGTGTTAAATTAAATTTTATGCTTTTGATGTGAAGGGAGTAAAGAAGAGTCCCTTCAGAGTTGAGGAATTCAGGATTAATCTAGCCTACTTTTCATAGTACTCTTATATTTGTATTGACGTCTTCGGTAGTCAAATGGTTACCGTGCACGTCGTTAGAACCGAAGTTCGAGAGCTCATCGTATGTTTTACATAAAGAGATTCGAATTCCAATCTGTGGAGCGAGAAAAAAGAGGTCTACTGCTAAGCCATAGAGGCTTCGTAGGGGAATATGTCGTTTCGTGACATACAAAAATGTCGCTGTTACGAATGGACTTCATCCTCGATGCTTCATTTTTACCCATGTGAATCGTGCGTTAACCCGAACGACATTTGGACAAATTCACGCTAAAGGAGAGCACCATTTTCCGTGTCGAAGAGTGTACATCGGCACTTCAACAAGGCCTTATTTTTGTTACAGAGTACCAGTAACTTATACAGGGTGATTCTGTGCCAATTACCCACGCCTTAGAAATCAGTTGCACAGCCATTTCGAGCATAAAACGTCATTTGAACATGGGTCCGATTATCATGAGTTTCAAAGTTAATCGTAAAAATTCAAACGTCATATTGTGAACCAGGCTTTGGAGTTGATTGCATCGTAATACATACATTGGAACAGAAACTAAAAGGAGGGTTGAGCCGTGGCTTGAAGTACGAAGGTGAATGGGAAGATAGATGCAGTAATTATCAGCTGCGCTTGTCTGGGCAGTCTGAAGAGGTACGGAACGCTAAGCGCCATTCACATCCGTACGACCAAGTGCATTAAAGTGGAAGAAGGAGTTTTTGAAAATCTGCTTCCAAACTGAGGTATGTTTATTTTATAATTAACACAGTATTTTGAATTAATATTTCTGTGTATTTTAACTGAAAAACTCTTTAGGTATGAGTATATATGAGCCGTCTATTTGCTTATAATAACATTTTTGTTATGATTAACGTTTTCAGCATTAAATGCCATCATCAGATAATTCATTTCACTCATTGGAGCATGCGTAATACATGGAACAACAAATAGTAGGTAAAATTATACAGTGTAGACATAATCATGATAAATTATTCAATGTAGGGCTGTAATTATTACTGTTAATTATGTTCAAGTGCACACATTATTATGCATATCAATATACGAATTGGTTTGGAATGAGTTTCAATTAGGTACACTAGCTGAAGTTAAAATGTATATATCTAAAGTTAAAAGATAAAATAAAGTAAAATTACATCGGCGTGACTACAGAGTTGGTAATATGAAATTCTTCAGAAGAAAGGATGTCAGAAGAAAGCATTTAATGCTGAAAACGTTAATCATAATAAAAATGTTATATACAGAGCGTTCGCCTACGGGTGGGGCCAGGAAAGCGGCCTGCCTGCGGTGTCGCTTGCGGGAATCGTCTATCCGTAAGCTTTCGCTTTCTATACTATACTCTATAGGGTTTTAATTTTAAAAGTTTAGCAACAGTAAAGACTGATGTTTTTGAAACACTAACTTCCTGTGAAACACGTCTTAGAGATTTATTAGGAGAGCATGTAAATGATGCAATGATTTCATCAATTTTTTCTTCCGTCAATACTCTTTGTTTTCGCTTAGGAATTGTAGCATTTATCGACCCTGTTGTCCTTAATTTGTTAACAAGACGTCTAACAGTTTCTCTACCCTGAATTGGAGCACCCGGATATTTCACTTCAAATTGCCTACGCACCTCTCTACATGACTCTGTTTTCACATATGCATCATACATAAAAACTCTCTGTTCAAGCGGAGTTTTGCGTTTTGCATTGTTAACAAATTTTACACACACGCTGAATATTTAAGCAACTGTGTCAAGAAACTGCACTGTACGTGTTAAATACTGCAACAGCTGGTTCACAACTGATAACTTGTCGGCCTTGATATCCTTGACTGTCGAGCGTGTCTCAACAACTGCGCGCACAAAGCGGCGTATCAGTACATGCCGCTTTCCTGGCCTCACCCGTAGGCGAACGCTCTGTAGTAATTAACACTATATTACTATTTGATAAGCAAATAGACGGCCCTATATATTCATACTTATAGTTATTCCTGCTTATCGGTCAAATACTATAATCATTATGAATAATTCTTTGTTCTACTCAAATCCACTGTTACTTTCGTAGGATTCAGTCAGTTGTAACTCCTTAACGGTCGATATTCAAACCCATATTCATATGACATTTTATGCTCAAAATGGCGTATAGAACTGATTCCTAAAGCGCTGGTCATTAGTCGTGAATTACCCTGTATAGGCCATAGAATTGGCCGTCGTCAGAGAATGCAGTGAAAGTCGTTCCTTCAAGGGCCTATAATTTATCTCTTTTATGCATCTTACGGTTCATTTTACAGTACTAATTGTTAAAATATAAAAATTTTAACACTTAAAAAACTTTACTGTTAAAATATTTAATACTGGCAAGATATAAAAGTTATCCTTTTTATGTTATATTCGAAATTCATGGATTCAAAACTCTTTTCGAGAACTCCACGCTGGTATTTCAGCCTCTTGCAAAAGCCCTGCCCCGCCGGCGAACCATACAATGGGATATGAAACCCGTGCCGTAGCATTATTTCATTCAGGGGGTTCATTAAAAACTTTAAGCAGAGGTCGGGAGTGAGTTTCTAGTGTTAAGTGTCCGAAGTTGAAGAGGTAAGGATAATAGGCTGATTGGGTGAAGTGCATAAGGCTAATTAAATTCGCTCTGGGTTTGTTCAATTTGAAAGTTTAGGTTCGTTTTTTAATAATAATTTTCAAGAGTTTCGTTGAATTAGTATAGAAACTACCTACCATCATTACTCTCTGCAGGTTGTTCAAAAAGCAGTAGTCCTCTGTGGATTTGCGGTTGCCATGCTTGCACTGAAATTCACGAGTCCAAACTCGACCGAGGACAGTGTATTTTGAAGATCGATGAAATTCTTAGTAGTGTTTCCGTTGGGAGAGAAATAAAGTTGTGGGTCTTGCATCGTAGATTTACGGTATGTAAAAGAACCCTGTCCATGTATTGTGGGTCCCTATCACCACGGCATGGCGCGTCCTCATGTTGCGGATAGAGGAGACGGCCTCCAGATATGGAGGGTAGCTGTGAATATATTGAATAAGCAGTCTTGGACAGTCGATAAGGGGTGGTCCTCCAGCTTGGAGGTTGGGCGAAGGACTAAAGTCTGTGTGATGTATCTTGTCTCACTGTGAAAAGAGAGAGAAAGGAGATATGTCTTACTTCGTCTGTGTTGTTATGGCGATGGGGGAGTGGAGCGATGCCGTCCATGCATCCAGTGGCGGAAGGGACTAGTTAATATATTCTGTAGCACAAAATAAAATAACAAAATATCTCTCTTCGTACTGTGTAGTTCCGTCACTGAGCTTGTTTTACCAGAAACTGAGTTCCGGCAGCCTGTACAATGACAAGATTTTGAAAGGAATCCTGAACATTTACAACCCTCCTTTAATCTCCACCCTCATTTGAAGGGACTTGGTTTTATTGCTACTGAGACAAGATAAACCTTACCAACCTTACCACGTATAACAACCCATCACCTTAAAAAAACAGCTTGTTATGAAACCTTACAATAAGCCTCGGAATGGGACTGATTCTCTGGCACTACCACAGCAGAGGAATAAGGTTATGAGATTTGGCTTTGGAGAGACCGAGACGTAGATGGGAGGATAATATTAAAATGGATTTGAGGGAGGTGGGATATGATGATAGAGACAGGATTAATCTTGCACATGATAGGGACCGATGGCAGGCTTATGTGAGGGCGGCAATGAACCTGCGGGTTCCTTAAAAGCCATTTGTAAGTAAGTAAGTTTTAAAAAGAACCCTGTTGCTGATGGAGTACTCTAGGAAAAATTCGTCATCAATTCCTTGCCCACGTTTAATTTGGCACGGAATAATAGGCCTATTTGCAGTCACAAGTGTTGTTAAAGAAAATAAAAATACTGAGTTACTATTCAAGAAAATTATAGCCTATATAGAGGGTGTAACGAAAAGAGTGGGAAAAACTTAAAGTATTCTTCATATGTATAGCAGAAAAAATAGTTATATCAACATGAGTCCGAAAAATGTTTGATTTCTGAGTAGAGCCTGCAAATATGATCATAGTGCACTTAACTACGTTTGTTTGATGGAATTATTTTGATGTATTTTGTATATCTTTCCCGACATGAACTGTTGAAAATGTTCATCTCTTGCCTGAATTCAAGCCACAACTCGTCTCATCGAAATCCAAACATGCTCCCAAATCCTTAGCATAGTTGTTACTGTGTGACAGCCTTGCAGAATTCGCTGACTCAGTGTCTTAGTTATCCATAGAAGTCGAATGCATCAACTACTTTAAGTGCTACCACAGAAATAAGTGTAATGAGTTGAAATCTGGTGAGCGTGGAGGCCAGGCACTTTCGAATTTCGATGAGACAACGAGCGACGGCAGGAGATGGACATTTTGAAGAATTAATTTAAGGAAATGTGAACGAAGTATGTAATAAGAATTTCAGTAAACAAACGTACTGCACTTTAGATTATTTTCGGGGTTCTCCCGTTTCTCCATATCAGGCATCTACCTCAGTTCTCCAACATTTCTCCATTTCCTTCATCATTCCAAAGCATTCTCCGAACGCCGGCTGGCGATGCACGGAGGGCGCTGGCCTAGAGACGAAGGAGTTGCCTGCTCGAAACCTGGGTATGCAGCGAACCTTAGTGTAGTCAGCCGGTATGGGTTTGGGAATGTGCCTAGCTTGATGATTAGTGCAATACATCTTGAAAGGTTGCAGTGCTGAGTCATAGTGCTCCCTCCCGAAAATGCAATTCCATTCCTTTCTGTACACTATTATAATATTTTGTGATTCGCACAGTGAGAGAATATCACATTAACGGAAGACAAGATTCCGTGCTTGTTCCTAGATCCAAACAATGAATCCAAACCTCGTCTGCTGAATGTAGCGGTTGGGTCACGGTTGAGAACCGTTACTATAATTCTCACTACTGTTGTTATTTTTGCTCCTGTCATACAGAATATGAGCTGTTATTTGTGCGTGTACGTCAAAGATGAAAGTAGACGCGTTAATAACTGTGGGAGGGGGTTGGAGCTGTTAAACACGCCGCGTTAATGCACGGCACTTACAGTGTAATGGTAACCAATTAAAACTTGAAAGTGGAAGCTGATCTGCTTATTGCCGCGTTATTGCAGGAATTCAATTGCTTGAAATCATCCGCTATGTGGGTGAAACAGTATTTCGCACCACTGATATGAAACGCGCAGAAAAGGAAGTGGTGAAGGAAGAGGAGAAGTAGATAGGCAATCAACAAAGAAGATTGAAGGTGAAAGGATGGGGGAAGTGAATTGAAGGAGAAATACGGAAGAGAGGATTAGAAGTTTATGAGGAGGACATTAAAGGAGTAGGAGTTTTCGGAGAAAGATATTGGAGGAGTTGGAGGAGATTGGAGAACTAGGAAGAGACAGAGAAGGTAGATTGGAGGAGTAGGAGGAGTCAGAGAAGGATATGGAGGAGTAGGAGGAGTCAGAGAAGGATATGGAGGAGTAGGAAGAGTCAGAGAAAGATATGGAGGAGTAGAAGGAGTTGGAGAAGGAGATTGGAGGATTAGGAGCCGGAGAAGGATATGGAGGAGTCAGAGAAGGATATGGAGGAGTAGAAGGAATTCGAGAAGGAGATTGGAGGATTAGGAGTCGGAGAAGGAGATTGAAGGATTAGGAGTCGGAAAAGGAAATTGGGGGAGTAGGAAGAGTCAGATAAGGATATGGAGGAGTAGGATGAGTTAGAAGGACATGAAGGAGTTGGAGGAGATTGGAGGATTAGGAGTCGGAGAAGGAAATTGGGGGAGTAGGAAGAGTTCTGATATGGAGGAGTAGGAGGAGTTAGAAGGATATGGAGGAGATTGGAGGATTAGGAGTTGGAGGAGATTGGAGGATTAGGAGTCGGAGAAGGAAATTGGGGGACTAGGAAGAGTCAGATAAGGATATGGAGGAGTAGGAGGAGTTAGAAGGATATGGAGGAGTAGAAGGAGTTGGAGGAGATTGGAGGATTAGGAGTCGGGGAAGGAAATTGGGGGAGTAGGAAGAGTCGGATAAGGATATGGAGGAGTAGAAGGAGTCAGAGAAGGATATGGAGGAGTAGGAGGAGTCAGAGAAGGATATGGAGGAGTAGGAGGAGTCAGAGAAGGATATGGAGGAGTAGGAGGAGTCAGAGAAGGATATGGAGGAGTAGGAGGAGTCAGAGAAGGATGTGGAGGAGTAGGAGGAGTCAGAGAAGGATGTGGAGGAGTAGGAGGAGTCAGAGAAGAATATGGAGGAGTAGGAGGAGTCAGAAGGATATGGAAGAGTAGAAGGAGTTGGAGAAGGAGATTGCAGGATTAGGAGTCGGAGAAGGAAATTGGGGGAGTTGCAGGAGTCAGATAAGAATATGGAGCAGTAGGAGTCAGAGAAGGGTATGGAGGAGTCAGAGAAGGATAAGGAGGAGTCAGAGAAGGGTATGGAAGAGTCAGAGAGGGATATGGACGAGTAGGAGGAGTCAGAGAAGGGTATGGAGGAGTCAGAGAAGGATATGGAGGAGTAGGAGGAGTCAGAGAAGGGACTTTGAGGAGTAGGAACAATCGGAGAAGGAAATTAGAGGAGTTGAAGGAGACTGAGAAGAAAATAGGTGGAGTCGGAGGAGAAGATTGGAGGAATAGAAGGAGTGGGAGAAGGAAATTGGTGGAGTAGGAGTAGAAGAGGAATATTAGAGGAGTAGAAGGAGTCAGAGAAGGAATTTGGAGGAGATGGAGAATCCGAGAAGGAAATTGAAATAATAGGAGTCGAAGAAGGAGATTGGAGGTGTAGGAGGAGCCGGAGAAGGAGATTTGAGGAGTAGGACGAGTCAGAGAAGGAGATTATAGGAGAGGGAGGGGACGTAGAAGGAGTCGGAGAAGGAGATTGGAGTAAGAGGAACTGTAAGAGATTAGATAATTATGAGGAATCGAAGGAGATTGGGGGAAATCAGGAAAGGGAATTGTAGAACTAGGATGAGGCGTATAAGGAGATTGGAGAAGTGAGAGCAATCATAGAAGGAGATTGGAAGAGCAGAAGGAGTCTGAGAAGATTGGAGGAGCAGGAGGAGATGGAAAAGGAAGTGAAGGAGGAGATTGGAGGAGAACTTGGAGATGAAGGTTAGAGAAGGGGAAAGAAAAGTTGGAGAAGATTGGTGGAAGTAATTTCTGGGACGTGTTTGGATAAAACAGAATCAGCGGCATCGAACATGAAGTGCAGAGGAGAAAAGAGTCTGGAAAGGGGTGGAGTAAATGAGAAAATGGAATTGAATGGCAAGAAATGCAATGTGAGATAGTAGGAAGTCCGGAAGTGAGTAATAGGATAAAATAGAAAAAATATTAGTGAAGAATAAGTAGAAGATGTATATTTTTGAATCGTCTAAGAAGAGGAAGATTGCCGAAGAAAATAGATAATGATGGAATAGGAAAAGAGAAAGATGGAAATTTTAGTAGAGAATTTAAAGAGAATAGAAGAGGGAAAGAATCCGCGTAGGAAAAGTGATTTAAGAATGAAGAGAAAATAAATTTTTAAATAAAATTTAGATGGTGAACAATTGGCAGAAAATTTATTGAAATGCTTGGTGAGCATGGGCAAGGATAAATTAGGAGAAGTAGATAGAAAGAAAATGTGAATGAATAATAAGAGACCATTGCAAGAATGGGTGAGTAAGGGATATGTGAAACACGAAAATGGAAAGAATAGAGGATTGGATATACAAATAAAGAAGACAAGATAAAAAGAAATAAAGATAAAATTTATGGAGAAGAAATAAGGAAAAAACTGTAATAAGATGTGATTATCTGAATGGAGAACTAAGAAGTAATGGAACAACAACAAAGGCACCAACGTAGCTCAGACCGCGGAGGCGATTGTCTACTCATGCGGAGTTGCGCTCAGCCGTGGGTTCGATTCCCGCTTGGGCTCTGGTTAGGTTTTTTCCAAGGTTTTTCTCAACCGTAAGGCGAATGTTAGGTAATCCTCGCCAAATACTATCTCACTATCTACAATTCCATCGACGCTAAATAACCCAGTAGTTGATACAACTTCGTTGAATAACTAACTAAAAAGACGAGAACAATACGAACAGACAATGGGAAGGAAGCGATGAAAGAGTAATGGAACGGAGAAAAATTCTCTCCGGCGCCGGGATTTGAACCCGGGTTTTCAGCTGTACGTGCTGACGCTTTATCCACTAAGCCACACCGGATTCTACCCCGGCGTCGGAAGAATTGTCTCTGATTAAGTTCCAACTCTTGGGTTCCCTCTGGTGGCCGCCCTCTGCACTACGTCAATTCTTCCGACGCCGGGGTAGAATCCGGTGTGGCTTAGTGGATAAAGCGTCAGCACGTAGAGCTGAAAACCCGGGTTCAAATCCCGGCGCCGGAGAGAATTTTTTCTCCGTTCCATTACTCTTTCATCGTATGATGACGCAAAATATCTGCATGGAAATATCATATGCACTTCGGTACATTAAAATAATATATATGGGAAGGAAGATGAAAGGTAGAAGAATAAAAGAAAAGGCTAGGAGTAATAAAAGACGACTAGGGAAGTAAGAAAAATGTAAAATAAGGGAAAATATAGAGAAAGGAAAAATGATACCTATTATGAAGGAAAATTTACACCACTGAAGGTTGTACAGCAGTGCATGTATGTAGGACATTGTTTCGACTACATAAATTCGTGAAGTGAGGAAAATGAACAGCTAGTGCTAGGAAGAGGACTTGTGCCGCTCTTGCACGTTGCACAGTGAGTTGTGTAATGAGCGGCAGCAGCTGCGCCCTACGGCACGCACTGCCCTCAAGTTGCTTGTGTAAATATTCTATTACACTTCGATAACCCAGGCTTGGGAATATCAAGCACTGCGAAAACGCCGAAAACATAATAGATTTCGATGCTTCGGTGAAACGACTTGACTTCGGTGCCGCTAATACCGAGGAACTCATTCTAACATGGCTTCCTTCCGCATCTTGTACTCGTATATAGGATTTCTTCGTAAATTATTACAAAGGTAGTCTCCCCTCAACCTCTTACCCTCATTTTCTTCACATCGCTGTTTCACTTTTCTCTGCACCTGTTACTTTGTCTAGCTCTCCTCCACCTCTTTGTCTCATAATTCTCTTCTGCCTCCTATTTCCCTTCTCTTCTTCCACCTCTTCCTCTCCTCATAACCCACATTTTCCTTCTCCTCTCCACCTCTTTCTCTTCTAATTCTCCTCTGCTTCCTATTTCCCTTCTCTTCTTCCACCTCTTCCTCTCCTCATAACCCCGCATTTTCCTTCTCCTCTCCACCTCTTTCTCTTCTAATTCTCCTCTGCCTCCTATTTCCCTTGTGTTCTTCCACCTCTTTCTCTCCTCATAACCCCACATTTTCCTTCTCCTCTCCACCTCTTTTTCTTCTAATTCTCCTCTGCCTCCTATTTCCCTTGTCTTCTTCCACCTCTTCCTCTCCTCGTAACCCCACATTTTCCTTCTCCTCTCCACCTCTTTCTCTTCTAATTCTCCTCTGCCTCCTATTTCCCTTGTCTTCTTCCACCTCTTTCTCTCCTCATAAACCCACATTTTCCTTCTCCTCTCCACCTCTTTCTCTTCTAATTCTCCTCTGCCTCCTATTTCCCCTCTCTTCTTCCACCTCTTCCTCTCCTCATAACCCCACATTTTCCTTCTCCTCTCCACCTCTTTCTCTTCTAATTCTCCTCTGCCTCCCATTTCCCTTCTCTTCTTCCACCTCTTCCTCTCCTCATAACCCCACATTTTCCTTCTCCTCTCCACCTCTTTCTCTTCTAATTCTCCTCTGCCTCCCATTTCCCTTCTCTTCTTCTCCCTCTTCCTCTCCTCATAACCCCACATTTTCCTTCTCCTCTCCACCTCTTTCTCTTCTAATTCTCCTCTGCCTCCTATTTCCCTTGTCTTCTTCCACCTCTTCCTCTCCTCGTAACCCCACATTTTCCTTCTCCTCTCCACCTCTTTCTCTTCTAATTCTCCTCTGCCTCCTATTTCCCTTGTGTTCTTCCACCTCTTTCTCTCCTCATAACCCCACATTTTCCTTCTCCTCTCCACCTCTTTCTCTTCTAATTCTCCTCTGCCTCCTATTTCCCTTGTCTTCTTCCACCTCTTCCTCTCCTCATAACCCCACATTTTCCTTCTCCTCTCCACCTCTTTCTCTTCTAATTCTCCTCTGCCTCCTATTTCCCTTCTCTTCTTCCACCTCTTCCTCTCCTCATAACCCCACATTTTCCTTCTCCTCTCCACCTCTTTCTCTTCTAATTCTCCTCTGCCTCCTATTTCCCTTGTCTTCTTCCACCTCTTCCTCTCCTCGTAACCCCACATTTTCCTTCTCCTCTCCACCTCTTTCTCTTCTAATTCTCCTCTGCCTCCTATTTCCCTTGTGTTCTTCCACCTCTTTCTCTCCTCATAACCCCACATTTTCCTTCTCCTCTCCACCTCTTTTTCTTCTAATTCTCCTCTGCCTCCTATTTCCCTTGTCTTCTTCCACCTCTTCCTCTCCTCATAACCCCACATTTTCCTTCTCCTCTCCACCTCTTTCTCTTCTGCTTCCTATTTTTTATCAATCTTCTCAACTCTTTTTCTCCTTATATACTTGCATCATATTGTACTCTTCCTCACCTCTTTTCAATCTAATTCCCCTCTTACTCATTCTTTTCCACATCTTCTAGTCTTAAAATACCTAATCTTTCCCTTCTCCTCACAATTTCTTCCTTTCCTAATTCTCCACAAATTTGTTCTTTCACTTCCATCTCTTTCTCTCGTATTTCTTCTATTCCTTCTGTTATCCTTCTTTCAACCCATTATATCCAAATTTGCCTTTCCTTTTTCTTCCTTTCTATTCTCTTTCCTTCATCTCATCCTCTCCGAACTTCGCTAGTCTTCTCTCTTTCTCCTCCAACTTCTGCTCCCCATCCTCCACCATTCTTCTACATATTTTCCTTTTGTTCGCCCTCCTCCACTTCTTTTACCAAATCACCTCTGCCTCCTCTTTCCTTTATCTTCTCCTTCCACACTTGGTACCTTCTGATTTTCCCAACCTCCGCTTTATTCTTTTCTAATTCTTCTCTTCTTCCTCTTTCTATTCTGTTTTGCTACTTATCTTTTTCTCTTCATGCGCCTCTTTCTGTCTTATTTCTCTACGTCTTTCATTTTCCTTCCAGTTCCAGTATTTTATTGCGTCACTTTGAGTACAGAAATTTCTCGCAATCTTAGGGATCTCCTTAAATCCCCTATCAGTATTTCTCTCCCTCTTGCTTGTATTGTCATTTTTCTTGTTTTTATTTTTATTCCTCGTCTTTCTTACATGTTTTCTTCCCCTTTCTGTTTCGTATTCCTAATCCTTGACTATTTTTTTCTAACTTTTCTTCCCGTTTCCTTCTTTTTCTTCTTCTGTACCCTTTCAAACGATCGTTTTCACGTTTTCTTGTCTCTTTATTTTTTGCTATTATCTATAGCATGTTTTCCGGATATCCTCAGTAATTCTCACGCATTATATTATGCGATAGATCTGCTGTGTTCCTTTATTTTTAATTTATTTCTCTTTGTAACTCGAAAAGTATAATTAAATCTCACTCGTGGTCAAGGATATTACCAGTATCAGAGAAAATTTAAGAAGCACGTTAACAATTTGATACTGTACTAGCTCAATTCATTAAAGCCGTTGAAATATTTTGTAACAGTGTCCATTTTGCATAGCAATGTGACTGTACTTCGTCGGTTTACGCACGGAATCACGCGTGCTGTGTCCTTGTAAACGCCCAAATATTGACAAACAGCTCTGTGGGGTTGCGGTTCTTGTAGGACTTCCCTAATTGTTGTGTCCGCAATCACACATTCAGCAAAGTTTGCAGCCCTGAGTAAAGCTTAGCTTTTTGTAGATTTCTAAATGCTCATCTCTAATTAGACCATTGACAAACACGAAGAGGCCTTCATTACATTTTGGATAACCGTAATGATTGTCCATATTGTTAAAGGAAGCCAGGAAATGTCTTTGTCTCTGTTGGCAACTGCAGCTTTATGCTTATAAAAATTGCAAATTGTACTGCTTTCCATTTCTTTGATTCAGTATTACATGTAAACAGACAATTTTTAATAACAATCATTTTAGTTGACCTACTAGTTTATACATTTAGTGGAACTGTTTATTGTCATCATATCATCAGACATCACTTTACTCAAGTTGTTTCTCAATATCCATGGCCCGTTTTTTTCTAGTACTGCACTATTTTATTACTACCATTATTATTATTATTATTATTATTATTATTATTATTATTATTATTATTATTATTATTATCAATAATTGTCTTATTTTTTATACTTTGTATGTCTCATTTATTTTGACCTCCTGTTCACATTTTATTATGCTTTTTTATTTCTTTCTGTATGTTATATATTATGTCTGATTTCTACTGACTTGTTGTTTACATTTTATTATTATTATCTTATTCAGTTTTGTGTGTAAAATTATAGTGTACTTTGTAAATTTGTAGTGTTTTTTGTAACGCAGTTTTAGTCCTGGTTGAGTGTTAGAGAAGGTCATATGGCCTTAACTCTGCCAGGTTAAATAAATCATTATTATTATTATTATTATTATTATTATTATTATTATTATTATTACTGTTTCAATGTAACCCATACACCCATACTGTTTATACAAATTATACTATTCCTTTAACTTTGTGATTGTATTCATAAGTATTCAATCAATCATTTTTCTTAAGTTAATATATATACATTATTACCAGAATGGAAAAAATATATATATTTTTTTCATTCTAGGTGAGTGAAAATAAAACTATTACTTTCCAGGGAAAATAAAACTATTATTATTATTATTATTATTATTATTATTATTATTATTATTATTGTCTGTTTTTAAACAACAACAAATTAATTTCAATTAAATGACAAATTATCCTATTTGTCAGTACAGTGGTTTAGAAATCTCCTCATAGGAATTTTCGAGAGTTCTAATTGAGTGAGTGGGATCGTCCGTTGTAGAGTAACTGTTAGCACTTCTGATCGTGAAACAGTGGGTATGGGTTCAAATCTTGATTAGGACAAGTTACCTGGATGAGGTTTTTTTCGGGGTTTTCCCTCAACCCGTTAACAGCAGATGCTGGGTAACTTTCGGCGTTGGACTCATTTCGTTGGCATTATCACCTTCATTTCACTGAGACGCTAGATAACCTTAGCAGTTGATAAAGCGTGGTAAAATAAACCATTTAAAACAATGAAAGGCCGCAAGAACACAACTGTATGCATATTTATTTACTGATCAGTTCACTTCGTGATTCATTTAATGATTAAGAATATGTGTTACCAATTCATTCACTTTCTGTCTAAATTGCTAGCTTAATTGTTAATTAATTCGTTCACTTTCTGATTCATTAACATAACTGTGTACTCACTTAACTCGTTCATTAAGTAAATCGGCCGATATACGTTTTAGGGCCGATTGTGTAAACAATTTAATCTTAGATCAGAAATTAAATTCATCCTCGTTCTAGCTGAACTTGGAATTTTGTGTTGTATAAAGTCTAATCTGAGATTAATTTTGTCTTAAACTAAAGTCAACTTTGATTGAAGAAATTTCTCCGATTAAGTTAGGTGATCCAAGTTCAGTTATTTCTTTACTGTTTGAAATATACGAGTGGCAGATTGTGCAAAAAGAATAACCATTATTATTAATATTAGTACATACATATATATATATATATATATGTTTTCAATTTCTTGCCTTAATACACAAACATTCTTATATTTTATAAGGCTTTATCGTGTTCAGCAGTATCAAATAACATAACCTATAATTATATTATGTTTATAACTACCATTAATTATTAATGGATATGATAGGTACATTCATAAATTTTCAATTAACTGTATTACTAAACGAAAATTGTCGTCTTATAAAGCTTTATTATGTTTAGCAGTATCAAGCACCATAACATGATAACAATTTGGAAAATGGTCAGTCTTCTTATTGTCCGCCATTATTTACAATGCACAAAACAAACCAGTATCTCCAACAGAGTGTATGAGTGTACGGAAAGTCGCCAAAAAGTAGTTGGAAAATCGCTAGATTTCTCATTATCAACAAAGAAAGATTAAATTTTGTCACTATGGGGTGCTAAAAAGGTCGCTAAATCCCTATTTAAGCAATATAAAAGTTAAAAGAAATTGTCGTTAAAAAAGAGTTAAAGTCGCTAAATTGGCAACACTGAACAAACCTGTACAACATGGCCCGCACATCACATACTTCACCTGTTTATGCGATGTTGCCAAATCCTTTTCACGTGAACTTAGTTTGCATTTGAACCAAGGTAATTTGATCGCGGAAAAGTTTTATACAATAGAAGAAGTGTCTGAACTCGGTTCACTTTCCGATCTTCGATCAAAGTTGATCTTTAGTCAGAGAGCTTTATACAATTGGGCCTTAGTGAAATTAACTCTGTGAATTATCCAAGTTGTGATTTAATTCACTAGCCGTTAACTCTTTCACTCAGTCTTCCATTCACTGAATGTCTGGACACAAATTTGACTCATTTAGGCCCAATTGTATAAAACTCCCTGACTAAAGATCAACTTTGATCGAAGATCGAAAAGTGAACCGAGTTCAGACACTTCTTCTATTGTATAAAACTTTTCTGCGATCAAATTACCTTGGTTCAAATGCAATCTAAGTTCACGTGAAAAGGATTTGGCAACATCGCATAAACAGGTGAAATACGTGATGCGCGGACTGGTTTGTTCAGTGTTGCCAATCTAACGACTTTAACTCTTTTTCAACAACAATTTCTTTTAACTTTTATATTGCTTAAATAGGGATTTAGTGACCTTTTTAGCACCCCATAGTGACAAAATTTAATCTTTCTTTGTTGATAATGAGAAATATAGCGACTTTACGACTACTTTTTGGCGACTTTCCGTACACTCTGTTGGAGACACTGGTTTTTTGTGCAATGTAAAATAATGGCGTACAATAAGAAGAAGGTTGACTGTTCTCAGAGTTGTTATCACGTTATGGTGTTTGATACTGCTAAACATAATAAAGCTTTATAAAACGACAATTTTCGTTTAGTAATAGTTAATTGAAAATTTATTAATGTACCTATCATATCCATGAATAATTAATGGTTGTTATAAACATAATATAATTATAGGTTATGTTATTTGATACTGCTGAACACGATAGAGCCTTATAAAATATAAGATCGTTTGTGTATTAAGGCAAGAAATTGAAAGAAATATATATAAATGTACCTATAATATCTATTAATATTAATAATAATGGATATTTTATTTGCACAATCTGTTACTCGTATATTTCAAACAGAAAAGAAATAACTGAACTTGGATCATCTAACATAATCGGAGAAATTTCTTCAGTCAAAGTTGACTTTAGTTTGAGACAAATTAATCTCAGTTTAGACTTTATACAACACAAAATTCCAAGTTCAGCTGAAACAAGGATCAATTTAACCTCTGATTTAAGATTAAATGGTTTATACAATCGGGCCTTACTCAGTGAATGATAAACCTTACTAGTCAGTGAAATGACTCTCTCTCTCTCACTTTATCACTGATTCATAAACCGTCGTACTGTACCATGCTTTTCTCAATTCACAGATGTCATACCCTGGCTTCAACTCGCAGATATGACAAATGTACTCCGCCGAATCCCCATCCGTCTATAAATAGATTTGTAGCCAGGAAGTTCAAGTTTTGTTTATGTGTGAGAGACAGCATCAAGAATTCTACGCCGGCCCCCCAGAGTTGCCAAGTTTGCGCATATAAGGTAATTTGCAAAGTTTCCCACCCCGCGACTCTTGTTCCCTATCTCCGTCGCCTTACCACCTCGTTCCCCTTTCCATCCAAGTTGGCTATAGTAGGCACATACTTTCCGATAACAAAACTTGTGAGCTAGTTATACCGATACGTCAAACTGCGGAGGAAGGGGAGCCGGTCGTAACCCGAACATTAACATCGTCTCCACTTGCTTCTACAAAAAGTGAGTCCATTATTTCTAACCTCAGGCACTTCATGCTTTCTGGGATCCATTCTTTACGAAAGGTGGGCTACCGCCGAGTTTGTTTTGACGAGTCCTCAACACAAAAAACATGCGAAGGCAAGCAAATAAAATTATAAAAAAAAACAAGCAATTGAAGGGTTGATAGCAAAACCCGGTCTCGTCCAAATTATTTATTTTTCTGAAAACGAAAAAAAAAAAAAAAAAACTGTCCCTCACGTTTCTCATACAATAAAATAATCTGACGTACCAACTTTTGCAAAAATTTTCACTCTTCTCTTTTTTTGTAGTTTCTTGGGGAAAAAAAACTTCTGGGCGTATCCACTTTTTGCAGAAAATGTTACATACACATTAATTGAGAAAAAGTATAAATAAATAAATATACTACAACATCGCATACAGAACAAATAACACTCTACAAAAACATCTCAACACACAAACAACACAAACAAACAAATACAACCATACAGGCATATACAAACTCAAATGTAACACCTGCAACAGCTTCTACATAGGACACACAGGCAGATCGTTTCAAACACGTTACAAAGAACACATCACAGCCATAACAAAATTACAAAACACCTCCACATATGCAGAACACATTACAAATGCTAACCACACCTACAGAGACATCAACACAGACATGGAAATACTACACATCCAACCAAAAAGCCAGAAACTTAACACTAGAACAATGTGCAATATATACAGACACAAGAAAACGCAACCCAACGATATTCTCAACACACAACTCAATTTCAAAACACATAGGCTACACTCTTTGACTCTACACTACGAACACACCCACACAGGAAACAAGAGGCGCCAAGACCAACGACCAGCTCCGAAGATGACCGAAAATAGGTCGAAACATGTTAACAAGGTACGTTAATAATATTTAATACAAGAAAGTTCTTATCATACATATTCCGAAGTGATACAGTGTTAAAAGTTGTGTAATCAAGATGTATAAAATAAATATAGTTTATTTAACGAGACTCACAATGGCAGAGCATATATAAAGCGTCGCCGATTTGCCGCAATTTTGTCCCGCAGGAGTTATTTTACATGCCAATAAATCTACTCACATGAGCCTGTCGTATTTAAACACACTTAGATGCAATAGAACTGGGCCGAGATCGAACCCGCAACCTCGAGCACAGAAGGCCAGCGTTATACCGACTACGCTACCCAGACCGAAAGAAAAAGTATATGAAATCATGTTTCATTCTTATTATCAACTGTATCAACAAATAAATACTTTATAAGTGTTTTATTAAATTGAAAACTTAATGTTGCAATGCTTTTCTGAACAAGAAAAATAATATTGTTTTGTTTATATTTTCCTCTTTCTAGATCAGTCTTTGAATTCTTGGCCCGTCACGTATTTCAAGTAAATACCGAAAAAAAATTATTATTCTCATAACAGCAAAATGACCAATGCGCAATAAAAAAATATACTTGCTTACTTACTTACTTACTTACTTACTTACTGGCTTTTAAGAACCCGGAGGTTCATTGCCGCCATTACATAAGCCCGCCATTGGTCCCTATCCTGAGCAAGATTAATCCAGTCTCTACCATCATATCCCGCCTCCCTCAAATCCATTTTAATATTATCCCCAAAGGTCTTTTTCCCTCCGGACTCCCAACTAACACTCTATATGCATTTCTGGATTCGCCCATACATGCTACATTCCCTGCTCATCTCAAACATCTGGATTTATGTCAGGTGAAGAATGCAATGCATGCAGCTCTGCGAATAAAAAAATATTATTATTATTATTATTATTATTATTATTATTATTATTATTATTATTATTATTATTATTATTATTATAGCTGTTTTCACTCATCACACCCACTGCTATTGTATTCTTCTGCCACCTCAACATTCTCCTCATTCTGATGACTTGATTTTTTTCGCTCTGGTTCATTTTGATGGTCATTTATTTGTAAAACGAAATATTTAACCAATAACACTGACAATAACAGCTAATATGGCGATGAAAGAAAATAAGACAACTCTAATGCTATTTTCATGATATTTTCTAACAGGAACCGGATAAGCTTGTGACTTGTCCGTCTTTTGCTACAAAGACATTGGACTAATCCGCTTTTTGCAGAAACGCTTCATTTTCAAACATTCATTTCAATAGCACAAATCCTGTTTTTGTAGAAACTTATGTCAATAGATGCCGCTTGAAATGAAATTAATTGAACTGTAGTGTGTACTCAAAATTGAAATTTTTGGACTTGTGCGGTTTTTGCTATCACCCTTGAATTCAATAACATAAATTTGTGGTTTTTGAATCTTCAAAAAGTCAGACATTTAAAAGTTTTAAGACTTCGTAAAGAACATTCCGAAGAGCTGTAGGTTACTATTAGTCTGTATTAGTCTGTAGGATGGCACATTCTTTCTAATTAGATATTTTGTGTGTTCCGAAACAATTTCGTTCCTCAAGTAATCAGTAACATCATTCCTTAACAGTGACGTAAAGGGGGTAGGTACAGCTTAAAGGAGCAAAATTTTGGAAATATTCAACATTTTTTTCCCTCCAATACTGTATTTGTACAATAACGAAAATTGGTATATGTGAAACAGTGTCCTTCTGCTATACGATAAAAATATTTTTACGATTAAAAAAATAGTTTTATATATATTTTTTTCAAAATTCAAAATTCAATGTGCAGTGATGAAGCTTTTCCCTCATAACTCAAAAAGTATCCAACATTCTGTGATGAAATTTTTTGTGTGTATTTATGCATGTCATATCTACAATATGATGCTAAATCACTTCTCTACCTTTGATAGATTGTCTGATAAAAAATAAATTCATTTTAAAAAATGGTCAAATATCAGTATTTTCGTCTAACACAAAACATGAAAATATATATATATATATATATATATATATATATATATATATATATATATATATATATATATATATAAGTGGCGGTTCCTCCATGGAACAGAGGGAACAGGCTGTTCCCTTCCTCTCTGCCCCCTTAACTGAGATTGTTAGATAGGCCTATACTCCATTCTACCGTATAGGCCTACTTGCAGTTTTCGAAAAGCGAAAACAGCTATCGTTAGCAGGCTTATTGCAGTGAAGTGAAGTCTGTTGTGCGTGATGATGTGAGTGGGAATCTCAAGCAATGTTTTCCCCGAAGCAGGCTCGAGCGGACACGAACTTACCCGAGTATCGCTGGAAACTGTAGAGTTACCTCTTCCCTCGCGGAGTATTGAGAAGTATGGAATATACTGTTTCATCAAGCTACTGTAGTTTATTTATATAGTGATAATTTGGAAAACAATTAAGTTCGAAGAGTTTTTCGTGTGAAATTATACAATAGTTCTTAAAAATCCGTATGATTTACGCATTCACAGCCTGAGTTAAATCTGAAGAAATAATGGCAATGGAACAGGCCACTCCTGCCTATTCCAACATCAACGAGGCAGAGTGACAGCGCTCTGATGCGAACCTAGACAGCGACTGTTGTGTTATCGATCAGCTGCAGTCGCAAGCTTTTAGTTCGATCAGCTGAGAAAAGCGCGGTTATTTTGAATGGCAAATCTACTCCTCTCCTTACATAACTTAAAACTAAAATAAAATCTTATACAAGACATTTTCAAACTAGTTACTATACTGCTGTGAAATGGTTAACTGGGTGCTCGTCAAGCGATAAACTATAGGTTTAATTGAGGTTTATTTATTATATATTTAGCCCTAATAATAATAATAATAATAATAATAATAATAATATAATATCATTAATTTGTTTTATAATAACATATTCTTTTTCTGATTAAGTTTGAAATGAAGTAAAAAAAAAAAAGGAATTGGTAATGTTGCTAAATCATAATACAGATTATAATTATAATTATAATTATAATAATAATAGTAATAATAATAATTATTATTATACTTACAAATGGCTTTTAAGGAACCCGCAGGTTCATTGCCGCCCTCACATAAGCCCGCCATTGGTCCCTATCCTGAGCAAGATTAATCCAGTCACTATCATCATATCCCACCTTCCTCAAATCCATTTTAATATTATCCTCCCATCTACGCCTCGGCCTCCCCAAAGGTCTTTTTCCCTCCGGCCTCCCAACTAACACTCTATATGCATTAACAGACTATTATTATTATTATTATTATTATTATTATTATTATTATTATTAGTGTTGTTTCTGACCTCTTCCACATCGAGAAATAGCACCGCACGCCACTGATATGTATATATATATATATATATATATATATTTATTTATTTATTAAGGAACGTAGTTGAAAGATATTGATTTTCAGGAATAAAATAAAAGAGAGGGAACATGAAAAAGTTGACAAAACTATGAGTTATGAAGGAAACACTTCATCACTGCACAGTGAACTGCCACCGTTACAAATTTTGAAAAAAAAAAAAAAAATATATATATATATATATATATATATATATATATACAGGGTGTAACAACTTTAATGTTTAGAATTTCTGGAACATGTTCCCTGACACGTTCTACGTCGATTAAACCTAACATACCTATATCCAAAGTTGTATAGGTTTGGAGTATTTGTACCCCAAAGTTAAATTTTTTAGTTTAATTTTATCGCTGAATACTGAAAGAAGTAACACCAATTTCCGAAAGTGACATGTCTATGTCATTATTTTTATTAGTACCATATTACATTTTAATATCAACTACTTGTGAGTATGAAAGAAGCAGTGCAAAGTTGAAAAAAATGTCCTTAAGATTCCAAACACTGTACTTCTTGAAATTTGCCAATAGGCACGTGAAAATACCTGTGCACTAGGAATCCTACGATTTGGGAACCGTGCTTGATATGCTGTTGCATTGCCATCACACAGTCCATACACATAAACTATGTCGGCGTATTCCTGATGTGTCTACACAAAAGGCATGTTTTAATGGTCAAGACTCAATAAAAAGACTAGTCACAATACGGTTTATTTTTCTCACAACTGTTATTTTAAACTGTTGTCTGTTTCGTTTCCTTAGCAACCTAAACAATTTTAATTTAATTTCTCTTAAAAGTAAAATTTCCTTCATTCACTGCTTTTCAAATGTTTCTTATGTAGCTCTACTCAGTAATGCCATAAAATAGGCCTTGTATAAACTGTATAATGCTTGGAGCTGCAAGAAGTTCTATTTTTTCCACCTCTGTTATCTCTGTAACCTCTCAATTTCGGATATAGGTATGTTAGGTTTAATCAACGTAGAATGTGTCAGGGAACATGTTCCAGAAATTCTAAACATTAAAGAGTTGTTACACCCTGTGTATATATATATATATATATATATATATATATATATATATATATATATATATCAATAATTTTTTAATCGTAAAAATGTCTTTTTCGTATAGCAGAAGGACAGTGTTTTACACATACCAATTTTCATTATTGTACAAGATTTGGAAGTAAATCCCGAAAAGACAAAGTATATGATTATGTCTCGTGACCAGAATATTGTACGAAATGGAAATATAAAAATTGGAGATTTATCCTTCGAAGAGGTGGAAAAATTCAAATATCTTGGAGCAACAGTAACAAATATAAATGACACTCGGGAGGAAATTAAACGCAGAATAAATATGGGAAATGCGTGTTATTATTCGGTTGAGAAGCTCTTATCATCCAGTCTGCTGTCCAAAAATCTGAAAGTTAGAATTTATAAAACAGTTATATTACCGGTTCTTCTGTATGGTTGTGAAACTTGGACTCTCACTTTGAGAGAGGAACATAGGTTAAGGGTGTTTGAGAATAAGGTGCTTAGGAAAATATTTGGGGCTAAGCGGGATGAAGTTACAGGAGAATGGAGAAAGTTACACAACACAGAACTGCACGCATTGTATTCTTCACCTGACATAATTAGGAACATTAAATCCAGACGTTTGAGATGGGCAGGGCATGTAGCACGTATGGGCGAATCCAGAAATGCATATAGAGTGTTAGTTGGGAGACCGGAGGGAAAAAGACCTTTAGGGAGGCCGAGACGTAGATGGGAGGATAATATTAAAATGGATTTGAGGGAGGTGGGGTATGATGATAGAGACTGGATTAATCTTGCACAGGATAGGGACCGCTGGCGGGCTTATGTGAGGGCGGCAATGAACCTTCGGGTTCCTTAAAAGCCATTTGTAAGTAAGTAACAGTAATGGAGGAAAAAAAAATGTTGAATGTTTCCAAAAATTTTACTGCTGTAAGCTGTACCTAACCCCTTAATATGCGATCTTCTTTTCCTCGCTTAACTGGAATACGCCAAATATTATCTCGCTATAAGCAATCCATTGACTCTAAATAATAATAATAATAATAATAATAATAATAATAATAATAATAATAATAATGATTTATTTAACCTGGCAGAGTTAAGGCCATACGGCCTTCTCTAACACTCAACCAGGAGTAAAGACTGCGTTACAAAAACACTACAAATTTACAAATTACACTACAATTTTACACACAAAACTGAATAAGATAATAATAATAATAATAATAATAATAAAATATAAACAACAAATAAGAAGAAATCAGACATAATATATAACATACAGAAAGAAAGAAAAAAGCATAATAATATGTGAACAGCAGGTCAAAATAAATGAGGCATACAAAAAAAAGACAATTAATAATAATAATAATAATAATAATAATAATAATAATAATAATAATAATAATAAATAAGAATAGTAATAATGATGATAATAATAATAATAATAATAATAATAATAATAATAATACTAATAGTAGTAATAAAATAGTGCAGTACAAAGTATACAGTGAATACAATATTTCTAAGTAAACACAATAAGAAAAATTAAGATTATATATAACTCAACTTACACATTAGAGATATAACATTATCGGAAAATATGAAAACAAAAATAACCTCGAAGTTGATACAGCGTCAATAAATAACTCGCTTAAAAATCATGTTGGGCCTCCTATGTGTTGTTTATTATTGACTGTTGAAGTTCCATTGGTCGTCTTCCTATTGTGCTACACGTCTGAAATTGTCAAGTCCGCCATGTTTCATCTCGCAACTCAGTTTCGACATTCTCCCTCGCTAGGCTTTCCAGATATTGCTGCAGAGTGCTGACCTCTGCAGTCTCATTGCTATTCTTTTTTTCTTTATTTCGTCGCAATCTGCCATTGTCTCATTATCCCAGCAGACTGCAAAAACAGAGCACCCGCATTTCATTTGGTTCTGAGTGCGTTTTCTTGCTGGTTCTACCATTAAGTTAAGTTATGTTGGTAAATACGTTTATTGCGTCCCTCGTGTGACGAGGTCTCCGGGTCGATATCCTTCCGTGTCCTAAAAAAACTGCAATTATCTTATCCGAAGCGACCATATATTCTTTGGGGCGGGGTCCATCGCGCATTTGAAGTCGAATAAAGCTCAGCTTAGAATTATACCTTGAAAGATTCCGATAGTAAAAGAATTGCAGATGTTATCAGATATTTAGCTTAAATTTTCTTTTTCTTTCTTTTTTTTTTTTTTAATCCATTAAGACACACAAGAAAATAAAAGTTGAGAGGCATTGTGAAATAAAACTCTTGTTTCACTTAGAATTCGAATCTGTATAAGTTGGTCATAACAGATTTGAGGCAGATGATCTTAAACAAGCTCGTTGCCATAGCAACAAAACGGGCCGGTTTACTTGCAATTGCAATCAAATATAGTGATTGTGTTGCAAAATCCTTTCAAAACTGAAGAAATAGCGATAGTTTAACTTCCAAATACCAAACTTAGACAACCTTAATAATACATTATGCAACGAGCCTATAATGGTAGTATGTTTGTTTATGAAACAAGCGCAAGCGAGTTTCATAATTTTCATACGAGCGTCTTAATTACCATTATAGGCAAGTTTCATACGACTTTTTATGCTCGACTATATTTCTAACTTGAAATTATTCATAAGTATTCATGTTATGCCTATCTAAGTGAAGAGCGGAACTGACCTTCTAAATTGTGAGTTGTGCGCAGACGCGAAAGTATTGATTTTTTCCGAGGGACGAATGTCACTGACCTTGATATAATCTAGAGAATAACATGAACATTAATATTGGTATAACCTGGAAATTGATTTAGAATTGAAAAACAAGATGACAAATTGAATTTATTTGAATATTATTTACAATTAACGCTAATTATTATAGTAACAGAACATAACCTTCTGCGACAGTATTGGATTTCCAGCCTCCGTGACGTTTCGCTAATTGTTTTTCGATTGCATATCCGAGAATAATCGATACTTGCGGTTTTGTAATGGTACAATGGTGATTTCTCATTGGCTGAACAACTGAATTATAATGAATAGGTGTACTTTAATGAGGTGCATTAAAGGGCTACTACCAGGTGTATAATTACTACATTTCGGCATGGTCGAGTATAAAAAATGTATAAGCGTGACCTTCTTCAACTTCTATACAGCTAATTTTAGAGGAGAAAAATTCGCTCCGGCGCGCCGGGGATCGAACCCGGGTCCTTGGTTCTACGTACCAAGCTCTCTCACCTTTGAGTTACGCCGAAGTCCAATCCACAGCACCGGATCGAACTCCGCTCCTCCACTGTTTTTCCCTTTGTTGCCCTACTCCAAGTTGGGCATGTATGTTGACATTTTATTAAGTCAACTGCCATTATACAAAGAGCGCACTCAGTTGAGTGACTTGGTGGCTGGGATTCCACAGTAATGTGCACAGTAATCTGTTGCTAGAAGATTTTATTAAAGATTATTATTTTTTTGGTCCTAATTGCAGTTGACGTAATAAAATGTCAACATACATGCCCAACATGGAGTCAGGCCACAAAGGAAAAAAACACTGGAAGAGGGGAGTTCGATCCGGTGCTGTGGATTGGACTTCGGTGTAGCTCAATGGTGAGAGAGCTTGGTACATAGAACCAAGGACCCGGGTTCGATCCTCGGCGCCGGAGCGAATTTTTCTTCTCTAATATTAATTGTTATCATAACAGATATATTCTGTAGGACCAAAAAAAAATAATAATCTTTAAGTAAATTCTATACAGCTAATGAAAAATTGTCAGAAAAAGTACAATTTTTTTTTTTGTGCAATAGTACGAATTTTATGTTCTGAATGATGTTCAGCGAATGCACTGAAAAGTCTTACAGCACTCGCTGTATAGTTGATATAAAAACGTATAAGGGAGTTGTGAAGACTCTGCAAAGTAGATAATGCTTGAAGTAAGCGCTTACTAGGTTAATAAAGCTCGATTTCCAAAGGCGTATGAATAAGAAACAGGCTTACTTAAGAGTACATAGACTCTGCACCTGAAATGTAAACCACAGTAAGATTTACTATGTATAATGCCGAACGTTCTATTCTTTACGTATAAAATATATTCCGTTAGTAAGAAATGTGACATCGAAACATATCTACAGCTGTAGAGAAATGGTTAAGATGTCTGACCGTGAAACGGTGGGACTCGAATTCAAATGCTGGTTGGGAGAAGTTACATGGTTGATGTTTTTTCTAGGTTTTCCCTCAACCAATTGAGGCAGAATTGGGATCTCGGTCTCATTTTACCATCACTTCTACTTTTTCATCATCTCAGTTTCTTTCCTATATTTCGGGCTTGCGTCCGATGCGGGCCGCTATCGAACTTGGACACAGGGTATGTGGTCATTGGTATCTGGTGGTAGTGCTATGTCCCGTAGGCTCTTTCTTGGGGCTCATGGTAGCTCTAGGGACCGGAGTTGAAGGACCGCTGTGATGCCTACGTGGAAAGGTGAAAGGTATTCTACATCCTGTAGAGGGAGTTCGACGGCGGTCCGTATGGGAATGTGTAGTGCGCTTCATTCCATTCCGTTTAGTACAATGGGTCCACCTAAGCGGGCATATTACTATTTGCAATAAAATATGCTTTTTTTTATTAAATCCTGCACATTTAAACATAGCTAAAGAATCGCAGAATTTGTTAAAAAAATAGTAATATGCGTTACAAGAGCGGTATGTTGAAGTTTTCATGTTCGAGGAAAAGTTTGAAAAAGCGAAACGTAGTTGAGCTATTTAATTTCCGAAAATTGAAAGCAAACATACCGCTCGTGTATCGTACATTATTTTGTGCGAAGATCGTTTATTACATACCTGAAAGAGGAATTTCTAATTAGTTGCAATGAAATCTCCATCTTGGTTTCTGTTCAATGACGGCAAATTTGCAAAACAAAAATACCTATCTTCAACATTGTTGCTTTAAAATGTTTTCTGTGTTTACTATACTCCAGCAGGCCGTGATATACGTCTGTCTTTTTTTTCCCCCTGTCTATGATGAGTCTGGAATCTTGTTGATTTTTTCATGGCTTCATTAATGTTTCTTTGCATCACGAATGCAGTAACTTTAGTGGAGTTGTAGAGTTTACTTAATTTTTTTAAATATTTAAAAACAGTAATTAACAGTGCAATTTAGGTGAAATTGCAGTGGTAAGTTTCCAATTTATAATTATTACTATATTGAACGTCTCTAAAAATAATATGTTAAAAGCCTAAAGCAGTAAAATCAATATGTCACTTAAGCGGTAAGAAGAGGGAAATTGTTGTGTGTGTTGCGTTGGGAATACTGAATGTGGAATTTTAGACTTTCCGCGGATTGGTTTTATGCGGAAACCAAGCAAATACGCACGATCTCGCACAAAAGTATAATGGATGTTCCTCATTCACATTGGACTGTTTACTTTACCTTAAAGAATAGAAAATTGTCACAGAAGTTGCGAGGCTCTCCCGGATTCTTGTAATTGCATGATTAACTTCAATTTTCCCGTCGCTTAGCAACGGATTACTTTCAAACACGTGAAGGCGAAATCCTGTATAACGTTGTAGAAATGTTGTGTGCGCTTTGATCGCATTATATTGTGTTAGCCAGGAATTTTATTAGCCCCTGAGCCCCATTGTGTACTCGCGTAAGCATGAATCGGATTTCGCGTTTAATTTAAGTTAAGCAAGTATGCAGAACTAATCTAAAAGCAAGGAACCGCAATCTGATCTTCATAATGTGACGCGGATTAAAACTTTGAACAAAAATAAAACTTCAAGCCATTTACTTCGAAATGAAATTTGTAATTAATCTTTGTAATTGAAAATCGGCAGTGGGGCTATTACAGACGTTTGAATTTACGATCTGATTGCCAATTTCTTAGTATGAGTCCTGCTGTGGAATAAGCATCAAAACTTAATTACTCTGAAATTGTGTTCTTTGAACTGTCAAATACAATAGTAATATACGTTACAAGAGCGGTATCTTGACGTTTTCATGGTCGAGGAAAAGATTGAAAAAAGCGAAACGTAGTTGAGCTTTTTTAATTTCCGAGAACATTAAAACAAACATACCGCTCGTGTATCGTACATTATTTTGTTCGAAGATCGTTTATTACATACCTGAAAGAAGAATTTCTAGTTAGTTGCAATGAAATCTCCATGTTGGTTTCTATTTAAAGACGGCAACTTCGGAAAACCAAAATATCTTTCTTCAACATTGTTGCTATAAAATGTTTTCTGTGTTTGCTATACTCCAGCAGGCCGTGATATACGTCTGTCTTTTTTTTTTCACCCGGTCTATAAATGCGAACTTAAAACAAACGGTAAGGTTATGTAATGATTTATTTTTCATTTTAATATTTTAACAATATTATTTATATAACATATTGCAGTAATAACATCAGCATCTGGAATGTTGTTGATTTTTTCACGGCTTCCTTAATGTTACTTGCATTAGAAATGCAGTAACGTGTGTGGTGTTGTAGAGTTTACTTAATTTTTGAAAATATTTAAAAACAATAATTAACAGTGCAATTTAGGTGAAATTGCATTGGTAAGTTTCCAATTTATAATTATTACTATGTTAAACGTCTCTAAAAATAACATGTTAAAAGCCTAAAGCAGTAAAATGAATGTCGCGGTTAAGCGGTAAGAAGAGGGAAATTGTTATGTGTGTTACGTTGGGAATACTGAATGTTGTATTTCACACTTACCGCGTATTGGTTTTGTGCGGAAAGCAAGCAAATACGCACGATCTCGCACAAAATATATTACTGTACCTCACTATAATTATATTAAAGTAAACGAGCCTACTAATTCGAAATACTCTTCCGCGATTTGTAAAATACAACCACGATTCAATTTCACTGAATTCTAAACAATTCCATATCTATTACTTACTTACAAATGGCTTTTAAGGAACCCGGAGGTTCATTGCCGTCCTCACATAAGCCCGCCATAGGTCCCTATCCTGTGCAAGATTAATCCACTCTCTAGCATCCTATCCCACCTCCCTCAAATCCATTTTAATATTATCCTCCCATCTACGTCTCGGCCTCCCCAAAGATCTTTTTTCCTCCGTTATCCGGTGCATATAGAGTGTTTGTTGAGAGGCCGGAGGGAATAAGATCTCTAGGGAGGCCGAGACGTAGATGGGAAGATAATATTAAAATGGATCTGAGGGAGGTTGGATATGTTGATAGAGACTGGATTAACCACTTCCCTGATTAACCCGAGTTAACTTGGGTTGCTAACTTGTGTCAAAATTTATTAACCAGAGTTAACTCGTTTGAGTCCCATTTTCGCTGCTAAGGATTATATCCCGAATATATACGTTTCCATTCTTTCATTAACCTTTTCCTCATTAGATGGTTACAGAAGTTAGTGATATTGCTATATCTGGTCTTGTTTTTTTGTACTTCTTCCTTGCGAGTGGAATTCTAAGCTCATAGAGCATTCACACACAGTAGTGAGTAGATGATAGTTATTTTTGGTGGTTTCTGTTTGTGTTTAGTGTTTTTTGTGCTGTTTTGTGTAAAGATGGATGAAGTTAGTGATTCCGAAACTTTTGATCAGGAATATATTTCCGTAGAAGATTAGGAAATGAAACATCGGTATCAGAAGACGAAGTTATAGACCAACAAACAAATTTAGATCAGTTGATGTGTCTTTTCGACACTGGTTTGAATAGAAGACATCTGGCACCATTTCTTCTGCACCTCCGAGGTCCCCATTGCCTGAAATTTTAACATTGTTTCTCATAACGATAAGTCTCAATTTTTTAAATTATTCTTTATTAATGACGTCATCAACATTATATTCGAGGAGACGATTCGGCATGCTAATAAGTGTTCACAGAATGCTGAAAATAATTCGTGGCGGCCTACTACAGACTCTGAAATACGTGTACTTTTGGGCATAGTGATACTGCAGAACATTATTCACAAACCTGAAGAACAGATGTATTGGTACAAATATTCAATGACTGCTACACCATTCTTCCCAAAACGCTCTCATATAGGAGAGCAGATACTACTGTCCGGAATGCAACGTGCCACTGTGCGTAATACCCTGCTTTCGAGTCTATCACACGACAAGTAACATTTAACGCCTTGATAACAGCACTGGTATTGTACCTCATAAATTAATCCATAAAAAAAAACGTAAGTTGGTAAATAGTTCAGGAGAAAATCAAAGTGGGACAACTACCAGAGCTGGAATCAAGGTGCACGAGATAACTCGGGATAATAATTCAGGTATGAATGTATGTCTATTTCATAGTGATTTTTAGGTATGTAAGAAAATTAGTGATGTACAGTGATTCTGCAATATTAAATGACCTCTTTTCGAAAATAAAAGAATATGACACCTTTTTCACAAAACTGGTAAAATATATAGTAAGGGAAGAGGTTAATCTTGCACAGGATAGGGACCAATGGCGGGCTTATGTGAGGGCGCCAATGAACCTCCGGGTTCCTTAAAAGCCAGTAAGTAAGTAGGATTCGATTATACGAGCTGTAAATCTGTACACATAAAATATACACCTTAACGGCTGCGTACTGGTTGAATGATTATTTTAATACGAAATTAACTGCAGATTTCTTTTCTTGACCGACTGATATGCTCTTATAATTCTGGATTCTCTGTAACGTGTGCTCCTGCATGGAACATCACCGGATTTTGAAATGGGGTGTGGGCTCGCGTCCTGGAAGAGCTTTGTCACTCATAATGGCGAATCATTACTCAGCATTCGTTCAGGAAGAGGAATTACCACGAGTGGAGTAGGCGGAGGGGACCACTTTTCCTTGGAAAAGAAAAATCTGCTCCTTATACACTTGCGCCGGAGCCCTTGAGAAACTCTTTGTACAAGCTGCTGCATCACATCGCCTTCCGAGGAGAGGATTCCATTTATATTGCAATGTTCTGCTGTGGATAAGGCCGGAACTGGAGTCTTTCTAGTGGATAGTTCTTTATAAGAGTATTCACAGCTGATAAGTTATTGGTTTGAGGAAGATGAAGCAGTGATTGATTATTACTAAGCTTAGTATTTCAGCTACGTCTAAGCTGGAATACAGTTGCCTACTCTCATACTGTACCTGACATCACAGCCCAGGGATACGTCCCGTCTGAGACAACAAAGAACCACATCTTACTCACGCTCACTCTAGTTTGTGTTGAAGCCGGAACACGGTCATAGTGAGTGCTTTGAACCAGTGAAATGTAAAAGTCGTATTATTTACTTTATGCTCGACCATGCCGAAATGTAGTAATTATACACCTGGTAGCAGTCCTTTAATGTACCTCATTAAAGTACACCTATTCATTAAAGTTCAGGTGTTCCACCAATCAGAAAATACCATTGTAGCAATATGAAAGGGCAAGTATCGATTATTCTCGGATATGCAATGAAAGACAACTAGTGCGAGATTAGACAAAGTAACAATGGCGGACACTAGTGATAACGAGCTGCTACTTACATCGCCGGAAATTTCGGCAAAAGCACTCGAAGTGACTAATAACTTATTGCCACAAAAATCAAGAAAAATGTACGAAAAATTCTATGTACAATTCATGGATTGGAGAAAATCAAAATCCATAAACTCATTTTCGGAAGACGTACTGCATCTTTACATTTGTTTCTCGGAAAAAATCAATACTTTCGCGTCTGCGCACATCTCACAATTTACGAGGTATTGCACAAGGTCAGTTCCGCTCCTCAGTCAGATAAGAATAACATGAATACTTATGAATAATTTCAAGTTAGAAATATGGTCGAGCATAAAAAGTCGTATGAAACTTGCCTATAATGGTAATTAAGACATTCGTATGAAAATTATGAAACGAGCGCAAGCGAGTTTCATAAACATACTCGCGTCTTAGTTACTACCATTATAGCTCGTTGCATAATGTACTATAACGTGACATTTGTATTTGTGACGAGGTAAAATGCCGAAGACAAAAATTTCGACGTGTGAGAGGCTAGAGGACTTAATTCAGGAGTTCGGAGCCAATAATAATTTACATTACATGTAAGTTGCGCAAAGTAGATTTAAAAGTTACAGGAAAACAGTGCATTGAAAGACACTGCAATACGAAAAGGCATAGAAATATGGTTGAACGTAACGCAAAACAAGCAGTACCATTAAACTGAGAGAGAGTACGATAAGAAATCCATGTTTTGCAGGGATCTATGTGCCATGATGGTCAATGCCAATATACCGCATAATAAATTGAACAATAAACACTTCAGAGAATTTCTAGAAAAGTACACGAAGGAACATATTCCAAGTGAGTCCCAACTCCGTCAGCACTTTCAGGTTGGATGTACTCTACGAACATGCAGTAAGAACATGTTTGTCTGTCTCTTTCTCTGCTGCTTCACCTGGGTTCCACCACAGTCTAGTATATACAGTCGCGAAGCTCAATACGTAGTAAATATGCATACATTAGATAGTTGCTCATCACTAGGATCGCTAATATCGCCTCTTTACAGGCAATGCAAAATATTGCCGGCACAGTCTATTGTTTCTAGCACCCTCAAAACTCAAGCTTCGTGACAGTATATAGTAGACTGTGGTTCCACCTACTATATAGACTATTTATCCGCAACTTGAGTCTTTTGGTAGCAGGAATACTAAACTTAATTATTACATAGAGAACCTAAGTGCGTGAAGAAATCGTGGCCCTTCACTGTCTTATTAAGGCTATGGGTCTGTGAGATTTCTAACTTCTATATTTTACACCAAATTCTGTGGTGTTTCAGTAAAGGGAGATAAGGCATAAAAATGAGTTTTCAGTTAAATGAAAATTAAACATCGAACCCTTCCTGCAAATAATTTTCTACATAGATAAAACTCATCAATACTAGTATTCGTTTGTTTTGTAGAATCTAACAATGACTTATCCCTTTTTACCCGAACATCACAGAATTAATCTGAAACTTTTTCACATATTTCTTACAATAGGAACATGCAATACACAAATTTTCATTTCGATATTCCAATTAGTTTACTTACAATTAATTTTTGTTTTCCTTTTTTTTCTTTTAATACTGAATTACAATTGCCCTAATTTTCAAAGTTTACATAATTTTTCATTTAATTTTATATTTAATTTATTCCTGATAGATGTATGTAAAATATAACACATGATTTCCATTTTTTTTTTCCAATTACTTTTGTAAAAAAAAATATTTATCCTACAGTTATTAATTTTCAATTTTTTTAAACTTATCACACCCTTAACACATGGTGATTTGAATACTTTCAATAGCAGAAGAAAACCCATGTGTCAGTTTACTTCACAAGCTTTTGTGGACTTCTGTGTAAAATTTCACTGAAATTGGAAAAAAAAACTGTATTCATTAGAGCATTTTAATGTTAAAAAATGTTGAAAATTGGAAAATCGAGAAAATGAGTATCAAAGTATATACTATCGATATCCTTCCTATACAGGTCTGCCACACACATTTTTCTCCTGTATAGCAGAGCGAAATATGAACTGAATGAAAAGTAAAATTAGTTAGAATGAATTTTTCATATTGTCATCAATAAAATGATGATTACATATAGCTTTTATTGACTTCGATAAAGTAATTGATACTGTGTAGACAGATCCAAACTGTGGGCAAAAATGTTTAATAAAAATTACTCTTAACATTTAATACACATATTAAAATGCTTCTATTCAAATACAAAAAAAAAAAAAATTGTCGTTCACTTTGGGGTAAAGTGAAGACTCGATACAGTGTTTCCCTACTTCCTGACAAAAAAAAAATAGTATTTTGGAAATGGCCGGTATTGTTCACAACCTCCACAAATTGTTTCTATGCATCTGAAGTCTCATTAGTGTAACATGTAGCTAATGTCGTATGTCGAAAATCTCATATTGCTTTCGTAAACAATTTCCAACACTTTTATTGTTTGAGGTATGAAATTCTAATAATAAAATAGTAAATTTTTAGAGGTTAAAAGTACCTATGTATTAAAATATTTTAGAGCAGTATTGTACTAGTATATAACACATATTTACAAATCACAATTTTTTAACTACGACACTATTTTACTGAGATTGCGATGTAGTGAACATAATTTTGGAGCAGCTCTTCATCGTAATCTTTCTCAATATTTCATAATTTATTGGGATGAGTTGTATTTTGTCTTAAAGGCCTGCCGCATGTTTTCCCATAATGGTACAAACTCATATCTACTCGGAAATCCTATCCTGATAGAAAACATCAATAAAAGATATGACATGATTTACATTTTCTAAACTGTCAGTACATTTGATGTGGAAATACTGCCTGAATCCCGCTACGATTATCGTGTTGTTAATCAGCTGTTCTACATCGTTTTACACGAGTTAATTTTCAGACATAGCGACCTTTCCCAGTCCAGAATCGGTAGCTTTGAATCAACATACATGGAAATAATGCATTGAATTTATATTTGTACTTAGGTGTATCCATGTCACGGAACAGGAGTTTAACAATTGTTTGATATTTATTGTTATTGTTTGTATATTTTGTTGACTTTATTTTTGTTCTTTTATTAAGCATTCGAATTATTCACAAAAGATAATGAACAAATAGATTTTAACTGTATTACCAATGCAGTTTATTTGTCATCAAGCGCTCTCAAAAGTGTAACAATAATACCTTTGTTGACTCATTTGCCAAGTGACCCATGATCGGCAAACTGTAAATTACATGGATATTGAACGACGGTGTAGTGGTTAGTATTCTGCCCCACGAACCGAAGATACACGAGTTCAATTCCAGCCTAGGATAATGGATTGTAAGACAAAAGTGTTGTAAAGATGCCATAGACTACCGTAGAATAAGAACTGATGGTGCAGAATACGGTAGTTTCTCTGGCTTCTTCCGTAGGATGCAATGCAACATTATAATTCTGATATTTGCATATACGAGTACAATCTATAAAAATGACTATAGAATACGCAGATTCTATATTATACGGCTTCGTGTTTTCCTAGTCAGCATTAGTGACTACAAATCACGAAATCCCGGGTTCGATTCTAGTCCTGAGCAAGAAAATTTGTTCGGCTTCTGTCTAATGAGCAAGTAAAACCGTTCATTCCATGTGATAGTAAAAAATCATACCATAATGCAAGATATCTATAAAATTTGTCATGTTGTACAATTTCTAAACTTTAATAATAAGTTTTCTGCATGAATAAATATGATTAAAGTAGAAATTTACGTCCACGATCACCTCAGTTTTCTCCTCTTTCGTCAATGCCGTCTTCAGTTGCTTCAAACACCACTGGGAATTTCAAATTTCAGTATTAATTACCTTTGAACCACAACGCACATGTCAAATATGATTACGGTAATAAATTTCTGAGTAAATATTGGTATTTTTTATATTGAAACATGATCCCCATGCCATTTAAAAGTTCTAACTTTATTCCAGATTAATTTCATTCATTTATTTAATAATAACAACATATTATATAACATGAAAGTACACCGAAAGAGCAAAGCTCGTGCTCGTGGACAGTTGTGTTTTAATAAAATAACATGAGCATTACATAAATGATACATAATTCGCAAAAATGCCTGTTGTTTTTAAAACTAAGATGTAACATTCTAATATCAGAATATTACGCAAAATTATACATAGGCTAATTCGCAAAAATATATGTTGTTTATAAAGCTAAAATTTTACATTCTAATACCAGAGCATTATACAAAATTATACATTGGGTAATTCGCAAAAATACCTGTTGTCTCTAAAACTAAAATTTTACATTCTAATACCAGAGTGTTACACAAAATTATACGTAGGCTAATTCGCAAAAATACCTGTTGTTTCTAAAACTAAAATGTAACATTCTAATATCAGAATATTACACAAAATTATACTTAGGCTAATTCGCGAAAATATCCGTTATTTCTAAAGCTAAAATTTTTTCATTCTAATACCAGAGTATTACACAAAATTATACATACACTAATTCGCAAAAATACCTGTTATTTCTAAAACTAAAATTTAACATTCTAATACCAGAGTATTACACAAAATTATACATAGGCTAATTCGCAAAAATATCTTTTGTTTCTAAAACTAAAATTTAACATTCTATTATCAGGGTATTACACAAAATTATACATACGCTAATTCGCAAAAATATCTGTTGTTTCTAAAACTAAAATTTAACCGTTTAATACTAATTCGCAAAAAATATCTGTTGTTTTTAAAACTAAAATTTAACCTTTTAATATTAGAGTATTACACAAAATTATATATAAGATAATTCGCAAAAATATCTGTTGTTTTTAAAACTAAAATTTAATCTTTTAATACCAGAGTATTACACAAAATTATATATAGAATAATTCGCAAAAATATCTGTTTTTTTAAACTAAAATTTAATCTTTTAATACCAGAGAATTACACAAAATTATACATAGGATAATTCGCAAAAATATCTGTTGCTTCTAAAACTAAAATTTAACCTTTTAATACCAAAGTATTACACAAAATTATACATAGGATAAGTCGCAAAAATACGTGTTGTTTCTAAAACTAAAATTTAACTTTTTAATACCAGAGCATTACACAAAATTATACATAGACTAATTCGCAAAAATACCTGTTGTTTCTAAAACTAATGATAAATTAAATAAATTGTTGCAAAAAGCGAGAAATCAATAATGATGATATTTGTGCAATCATGAGTTTTTTTATATCCTGGAACATTCAGATATTTGAAACGAAATTCCAGAGAGAAATTGCAGTTTGAGACTCACCTGTCATCTAGACCAATACCGGGCCCTGACATCAGTTCTACCGGACCGCGAGATATTCTCTTGGAAGTTGTCATTATACTTTTCTAAGCATTTTTTACAAATAAATACTTTAGAGTGGACATACGCCTTACTTAATTATTATTACTTACTATGTTAGATAAATATATGGACTTAAAAAAATGGAAAGATATTTACGAGTAAATTTGTTGAGACCGTGTGCCCTCGTCTAATAGAAAAAGGATTTATCGTGTCGCGGTGTATCAAAGGTTAAGAACCACTGGTCTAGACCAGCGTTTCTCAAATTCTTTTGAAGTGGGGACCAATTTTTTAAGTCAGAACAGTTCCACGGACCACCTTACTCTTGTTCCCTTCGAAAGCAAATTCATCATTTTTGTAGCATATTTTAATACCGTATACTTACATTTTAAAATAGAATTAATTAATTGAAATTAATTTAATTCAATTAATTTTATACTATTATGAATTAAGTTAATGTTAATAGAAATTGTTTTTTTATATAAATAATTCAAGGCTATTAGAGTTTGGATAATCTTTAACCTATTAACTAAAAAAAAAAAATAAATGTTGGTACTCACATTAATGAGATGGATGAGCCTGCCGATTATTGCAGAGTTATTCTATATTTGGATGTATAGATATTTCATTAATGGCACTATAATCACGGATATTAATATCTTTACACGCAGCTTCTGAACTATTAACACTGCCTAAATGAAGCGTATCATGACATTCCTTTCTTTTCAAAGATCCGGATGGAAGCCAGTTTTTCATGATGTATAATTTAACAGAGACACAGGCAACTACTAGCGTGTACCACATAAGAAGGATTTCAAACAACTAACTGCTAACAGGCAAGCGACGAACCGACAATGCACAGAATTTGTTATAAGTTACTTGTGATTGGCTACAAAAAATATAATTAGAAAAGTATCGTGATTTGAATTTCTGGATCTCATTCGCCCGGATTTTAAAACAGGCGTAGTCTAAAATATCTTATATCGCCATCTGGAAGAACTGAAATAAAAAAAAATAATGCAGAAACATGCCCGATTTGAAACAAATAAAGATGCAATTTGGCACGTTCTATTATTGGTGTACGACGTACAGTATGTGACCATTTCAATGTGCAGACTGGGTGTCGGCACAGCTATTAAGAAAGTCATAAATACATGAAAATATTAGGTACTTTGGTCCTCTGTTATGAATTCGAATGGTCCTTGGCTAGGTTACAGGTACGGCGCCAAATTTGCAGGAAAAGATGGCGAGAAATCCCACGTTCATAGTGCTTTAAATCCCTCTTTTGTTGCTGAGAGTAGAGTGGGAAGTCGATAGACGGGTAGGGTAAACTAAAAAATTTCATAAAATGTCAGAACTGAGAGAAAAAGTGAAAGGCGATTGCCATGTGTCATTTCCAAACTCTGAGATTTTCAGCTAGTGTGATATGCAATTCGTTTGAATTTTATTTTTTTCTGTCTTTTTTGAAGGACCACAAGGGTAGACCTCGAGGACCACAGGTGGTCTGCGGACCATGGTTTGAGAAACGCTGGTCTAGACTATTCAAATTTGTGATATTTAAATCCAGATATAAATCTTCAGTATTCTTAGACTGTGAAATAGAATTAAATATTATAATATTAATGAAAATACACAAACGATTAGGGAAAACTCGGAAATTTTACTTGAAGCAAGTAAAGCGATCGGTTTGGAAGTAAATCCCGAAAAGACTAAGTATATGATTATGTCTCGTGACGGGAATATTGTACGAAATGGAAATATAAAAATTGGAAATTTATCCTTCGAAGAGGAAAAATTCAAATATCTTGGAGCAACAGTAACAAATATAAATGACACTCGGGAGGAAATTAAACGCAGAATAAATATGGGAAATGCGTGTTATCATTCGGTTGAGAAGCTCTTATCATCCAGTCTGCTGTCCAATAATCTGAAAGTTAGAATTTATAAAACAGTTATATTACCGGTTCTTCTGTATGGTTGTGAAACTTGGACTCTCACTCTGAGAGAGGAACATAGGTTAAAGGTGTTTGAGAATAAGGTGCTTAGGAAAATATTAGGGGCTAAGCGGGATGAAGTTACAGGAGAATGGAGAAAGTTACACAACACAGAACTGCACGCATTGTATTCTTCACCTGACATAATTAGGAACATTAAATCCAAACGTTTGAGATGGGCAGGGCATGTAGCACGTATGGGCGAATCCAGAAATGCATATAGAGTGTTAGTTGGGAGACCGGAGGGTAAAAGACCTTTAGGGAGGCCGAGACGTAGATGGGAGGATAATATTAAAATGGATTTGAGGGAGGTGGGGTATGATGATAGAGACTGGATTAATCTTGCACAGGATAGGGACCAATGGCGGGCATATGTTAGGGAGGGCATGAACCTTCGGGTTCCTTAAAAGCCATTTGTAAGTAAGTAAGTAAGTAATATTAATGAAGTCTGTTTGTTTCTGCTTCCTTAGAACCGACTGTCGACGCAAGCGCATTGGAGATAGACTGCAGAGTAGCATAATCTTTGAATTATGTAATTTGATTAGGCTTGCCGTGTTACATGGCGATGATGGTGTCCATTACACCACCACAGAAACGCTGCTGTAATTGTGGAAACAAAGCCCACATCAAAAGAAAGAGTAATGGTGTGTTTCCATTCAGGAGTCTCTAGTACATAAAGTGTTCTATTAATTAAACAAACGTCATTTCCTCTGCTGCAGCATCCCACCCCTGTCCGACGCGAAACTACCCCTACCCTCTTCCCCTCACAACAAAGCGCTGGACAGTGTTAGATGAAATCATCCATCTTCGTGTGCTAGACCGCTGATACTCTAAGCTAAAAAGTCGCAGGTTGATGCAGAATTCACATGCTGTGGTCTGTGGTTTGCACATAGTAAACACTGCAATGACGCTACTATATCGTGTGTTATATGAGACAAATGTGTATTTTATTATTAGTCGAGATTTCCAGGAAAAGACTCGCTTGCAATATCTGTGATCTGGAAAAAATTATTTTATTATGCTGTATGTCTGTCTGTCTGTGTTTGTCGCTGTTTTTTTTTTTTTTCAATTCCAATCGTTTCTCTAGTCTCTTCTAATTGAAGGTTAAAAAAAAAAAAAAAAAACAAGAACCATAGTCTAAAAAATAGAAATTTGAGATATAAAGCGTATGGTGAACGTATTGTAGTGGCCATCTACTGAATTTGTTGTTAGAGGAAAAAATCGCCATAGGCCTATGTTATAGGAGCGGACATTTTCTAAGTGAGATCTAATACAGGGACATCTTTTTATTTTTACTATAGTTCGATGATACTGGCGTAATATACAAACAAATCACTTTACTAGGTATAGGAGGGAAGAAAAGTAGTTCATCCATTTACGTAAACTAGGAAATATTGCTTTTGAATTTGATAATTTCCATTAGGTTTTTGTTTAATCAAAATACAATACTGTATTAACAATAAGTGTTTTTACTCACGAACTGAGCTATCCATTCGGACGTATTCATTATGCGGTGTATATTATACTGTCTACAGCACATTAGCGTAGAATATAGAGAATGCAGTTAAATTGAAAAATAATCATAATATGGATATTTAAACACATTTTTTAAAATGGTGGCCGTTCATTTCGATACAGGCTTCAGTTCTAATGTGCATATTATCGCACTATAGACTAAAGTACCTAATCCCAATTACCAGTTTCGTTCTTCGTGCTAGTAACTCATGTTGAAATAATTCTGTACCTACTTTATAAAAGAGTACCTTACGTACTGTAAATTCAATCTTCACTTCTGCCCGATCCGGAAAGATAAAATTACTCAGACATACTATTTACTGTCCATCCAAGTGGTTATGTCGTAGGGTCGTAGAAAGGGAGGAAATCACGTGACAGTTAATTACTTAACGAGGCCCTTTTATTTCAGTTATTTTAAACAGTTGTATAATATTACGTAGACGTCCAATTCGTAACAGAAATTAATGTTCTCAGAAAAGAGCTAAGACAGCCCAGCCACTAGCTGGCGAATAAAAGCTGGTGGGAGAAACCGGGATACGACGTAGGCAAATGGATGACAGTACCTATGCGAAAATGATTCAATATTGAAAGCTCTTTCGTCACTGGAAAACGCGAACATATTTTTGGAACGTACTGTATACTATGACCGAAAGGCTACTATGACTGTATATGCGGCCTTGGTTCTATGTGGAGGACGGTTGAACTTCATTAGTAGAAGGGGTGGGAGTGAAGTACATTCAAAAACCCAGGTACAGTAAAAATTGAAGTAAAAATAAAATGATGTCCCTGTAGATTTCCTTCCTTCCGCATACTTCCTGTAAGAAAACATCCAACATAATTTATGTTCGATATAGAAACTTAATATCTTTGTCAGTATTAAATTGAGGGGATCAGCGCAACAGTGGTCTAATCCACTTTTTTAATGTAAAAAAAAAAGCAAGTTAAATTTATATAAGTGATAATTTTAGGGGAAACATTGCATGCTTCCTAACAAGCTATAATGGTGGATTAGTCTATTCCACTTACTAGGAAGATAGTTCACGTCAAAGTGAACAGAAGGCTCAATATATAATTTTTCGCATTGAGGAGGGTTAGACCACTGTTGCTCTGATCCCCTCAATTATTGGTGCTGCCACATTTTGACTTTTGCGACATTCTAATAACAGATTTAAATTCTAACTTAGCCCAAAGATTGCAGCGCGTTCATAATGCCTGCATTTGCAACATGCGCAAATGCGACCACATTACACCTTCCCTTGAAACGCTCCAATGGGTAAGATTACAGGATCGAAGATAGGCTATATCCATTCATTAATTTTCCTATATCTCCATCATCTAAACTTCGCTTAACTATCTCTCGGTGCGTTTTAATTTCTTGTCCTCTTATCACAGCCTGGATACTCGTTCTAAAAATGACCCTTTATTATCTATGCCTTGCTATAAAACAGCTCACTATTCTTCTTCTTTCACAGTATCAGCAATTCGTTTCTGGAACTCCCTACCCAGCTCCCTCAAGAACTGTCGAACGATATTGCAATTTAAAAGTGAATTGTTTAAACACGTGACCAGTATTCAAGTTTTAATTCTCCTTTGTGTGTATATGTATATATATTTTCTCCCTGTAACATAGTTCTAGTAAGCTTATATTAAATTAATTTTCATCATTTTACTAGCTTTCTCAAACCTCAAATTAATTATAATTGATTGAATTAAATTAGCTCGTAAATTAAGTTACTACTTTACTTTATAAGCTTATCTAAATTTAAATATATATGTAGTCTGCTAGTCGTTAACTTAACTGAAGAATATTGCTGGAGAACCTTTTAAGTGTAGTGTAAATATTCGTAATTTAAATATGTGTTGTATTGATTAAGGCTGGTTGAGTGGAAGAGAAGGCCTTATGACCTTAACTCTGCCAGCGAAAATAAAACATTATTATTATTGTTGTTATTATTATTATTATTATTATTATTATTATTATTATTATTATTATTATTATTATTATTATTATTATTGTGTGTATATATGTAATTTCTCTCATTGTTGTATAGTTATAAGTTACATTTGAATTTGTTATTCTTGTAATTTGTAATATTGGTTCACTCACCGTTTGCATATTCATAGAGTGTAACTTCTAGCATTATATTATTTTGTAATTATTATTTAGTAAGTTCGCATTATTTTACTCAACTTGTGCTTATATGACTATATAAATTTTTATTAGTAATCTTTAAATATTAGTCTGTAAAATTGTATCAGCTTCTTCTGTTTCTGGCTAAGTGGAAGAGAAGGCCTGACGTCCTTAACTTCGCCAGAATAAATAAATAGATATTATAATTATAATAAGCAATGTCCGTCACACAGTTTTGTTTCACAGAGCTCGATTTGCACACTGCATATAGAAGCTGCACTTAAAAAAGATGTAGTGAATGGATTTATTAAAGGCTGGTTCACAATAAACCTGGAACGAGAACCAGAATGAAAACGAGAAGCAGAGGACGTGAATATGAAAATTTTTGATTCACAATAAACCGAGAACGTGGACGTCTATGCATATCGATATGTATGTCAATAACGATGTGTAAAGTCGATATTACGCATTCTGATGTTATTTGTGTATAATTGACCAATGGCGGTCTCTTATGAGTACAAGGCAGCCAACATAAACACAGGTTAACCAGCTTCGAAATTTCAACTGAAACATTTCATTAGGTACAGTACTGTAAATATGCCCATGCTTCTTTATTATCACAACCTATTTTAAGTCTACCATAACGTAAAATAATTAGAGAAGAAACATTTGTAATAGAACAAAAATGAACACAACAGTAGTTATTGAATTGAAGCGTGAATATGTAGTGTGTAATACAACCAATACAGTAATAAAATATGATTCGCTTCCGATCGGTGTTCAAAGAAAGCCACGTATTCTCCTTCATTTTCTCATCTTTATACGAGGCGCGCCGCTTATCGAAAATGTGAGGATTTCAATATTAGAATCTCATCAAATAAAAGTTGATCCATGATGCACAGCACAGAACAAAATAATGCATAGGTTATGTCACGGTCTTCTTGCTACAAAATATACGACGACAAAATAGCTTTTAGATGGCAATAGAATGAATCTAGTGGGCTGTGATCGGAAACGTGAACGCCAAAGTTGAAACTTCGCCAACTCTCCGTTCCCGATCTCGGGCTCCGGCAAGCTTTTCGTTAATTGTGAATGCTCACATTTAAAAGTACACATTTTAACAATTTTACCGTTTTCGTTTTCGTTCCGATTCTCGTTTCCGGTTTATTGTGAACCAGCCTTAAGACGTAACAGATCGCCTAATCATTAGAAACATTTGTTCTGACTGCCATTGCGAGAAAAACTACAGTTCTTAAAGTCCAGAGGAAAAATTTGAAAAAGTAAGATGACGAAAGTATTTTGTATATTAGTAGCATCTGTAAGAAGTACCTTTGCCAGTCATCCCCACTTCTCGCTTTCTTCTCGGTACCAGGTGAGCTAGGAACGGAGAGCTCGAAACCGAACTGCAATTGCAGTCAACGAAACTATTTATTATTCCCCGGGGATGTCAATCACACTGCACACTTTATTTTAATTTTTTTTTTCAGATTATTAAAACTCAGTCTGTATTTTAAGTCTCTGCAAATATTTGAATGATATCTGAAAACAGTCTCTCTGCTGCCGTCTCTCTCATCTTTTGCCCTCCGCAGACTACAACTGCGTTACCTGGATACGAAACAAAGGACTGTTTGAATATTGAGAACGTGGAAATGAAATAAAAAAAATGCCCTTCATATGTAAGGAAATTATAATTTAGTGTGACAGAGGAAGTATTTCAAATATCGATAATAACAAACGGTTTTCGTCTTTGATTTACTGGAGGCAGTCCCTGCTTTTCGTTTTCAGTTCCTCGCTTCGATCTAACGGCTTGTGTCTACAGCGATACAAATAAATGCTGATTCCATTTTGTAATAAAGCCTCTTCTAATAAAACCATATGGCACAGAGTACCATTATGCGAAATACGGCCTGGTATACATTTTATAGGGACAAAAATTGAAATATCTGAAATTCTTTGTTTTGGTCTGCTATCGCTATTGAATACGAGTATTTTATATTGCAGTTTGACAATATGTCGTCTGGAAAACACATCAAATTATGACATAGTTCTTCATGTTCTGTTTCTTTTTAACAATTTAATTACAAATAATTGATTAAATGGCGATCGTACTCGTGTTAATTATGTAAGCATGTGCGGCGTACAGCTGTTTCGGTGCTATTCGACACCATCCTCAGAACCTACTGGATCTCGGCGCTATCTCAACTTCGCTGCCTGTTGTGTGTGTGCGTTCGTGTGATGAAGAGTTGTGTCAAGTAGTGTGTGTGTTCTGAAATTGATCTGTGTGTTGAGAATTCGACTGGGGTGTGTTTAAGTGTGTCTGTATATTTCATATTGTTCTAGTGTGTTGAGTTTTTGGTTTTTGCGTTGTATGTGTAGGATTTCCATGCCTGTATTTATGTTATTGTATATCTGGTTAGCATTAGTTATTTTTTTATTTTTTATTGGGTTATTTTACGACGCTGTATCAACATCTAGGTTATTTAGCGTCTGAATGAAATGAAGGTGATAATGCCGGTGAAATGAGTCCGGGGTCCAGCACCGAAAGTTACCCAGCATTTGCTCGTATTGGGTTGAGGTAAAAACCCCGGAAAAAAACCTCAACCAGGTAACTTGTCCCGACCGGGATTCGAACCAGGGCCAACTGGTTTCGAGTTCAGACGTGCTGACCGTTACTCCACAGGTGTGGACAGCATTAGTTATGTGTTCGGCATATGTAGATGTATTGTGTCCTCATAACTAACTCATAACTAATGCTAACCACACATACAATAACATAAATACAGACATGCAAATCTACACATACAACCTAAAAACCAAAAACTCAACACACTAGAACAATACGAAATATACATACACACTAAAACACACCCCAGTCAAATTCTCAACACATAGATCAATTTCAGAACACACACACTATTTGACACAACTCTTCATCACACGAACGCACCCACACAACAGGAGCGAAGTTGAGATAGCGCCGAGATCCAGTAGGTTCTGAGGATGGTGTCGAATAGCACCGAAACAGCTGTAAGCCGCACATGCTTACATAATTAACACGAGTAAAATCGCCATTTAATCATTTATTTATATTAAAGTGTTAAAAGTAGTGTGCGAAAGATTGAACATGAATTGAATTGGTTTATATTGTACTTACCTACTTACAAATGGCTTTTAAAGAACCCGCCATCGGTCCCTATCCTGAGCAAGATTAATCCAGTCTCTATCATCATATCCCACCTCCCTCAAATCCATTTTAATATTATCCTTCCATCTACGTATCGGTATCCCAAAAGATCTTTATCCCTCCGGCCTCCCAAATAACACTCTATATGCATTTCTGGATTGGCCCATACGTGCTACATGCCCTCCCCATGTCAAACGTCTGGATTTAATGTTCCTATGTTAGGTGAACAATACAATGCGTGCAGTTCTGCGATGTGTAATTTTCTCCATTCTCTTGTGACTTCATCCCTCTTACAAGCAAACATTCTGATATGGGCAGATAAGAAAGTTAATTTTTTTCTTCCACAATGTTAATAATGTTAAAACAAGTACGTATACAAATTTTGTGGCCACCGCAATTACGAGGCCGTCCAGAAAGTGATTTCCTCTATGGTCGTTTACAGGAAAAAAGCACGATTGCATGGAAAGATTTATTGTAACAGATAACAGCAATTGTTGCGCTATTTGTCAACGTATCCCCCACTGGAATTGAAACATTTGTCATACCATAGGATGAATTTTTGTATCCTTGTGCCGTAGAAGTCAGCCGTCTGGGATCGGAACCAGCGTTTGATAGCCTTCTGCACCTCTCTGTTGATCCCACGGTATGACAAATGTCTCAATTCCGGTGGCGAATATGTTGAAAAATAGCTCAACAATTGCTGTGTCTGATCCAATAAATGTTTTCTTATGAAATTGTGTTTTCTTTCTGTTAACGATCCCTGGCGAACTTATTTTTATGGCCCTCATAATCAGCATGTGTAGGCTGACGAAAATCCTCATGCAGTTGAAGAAACAAGGCATCAACACCGATTCGCAATCAACTTAGTGGCAGGCGTTCTTGGCGATACCACAGAGATTAACTGGAGCTCGTTATCAGGACTTTCTTATTAACGTATTGCCTACCTTGCTGGAGTATGTGCCATGTCAGCAAAGACTAGAGATGTGGTTCATGCATGATAGCACACCAGTACATTTTATCCGTAATGAGCGTGAACACCTGACGGTGACATTTCAGGACCGCTGGATTGATTGGGGAGGCCCCACACCTTGGCCTGCTCGTTCCCCAAACCTAAATCCCCTAGACTTGTGGTTATCAAGAACAACCAGGTCAATTTCAAAGAGTGCGTGATTACTTACGCCGAAGGGCAGAGGAATGCATTGCCATGAATGGACGTCATATTGAGCACCTCCTATGAACAAGTATTCAGATCTCAGAAAGTATGTGTTGTAGGACCTATGTTTATTAGACATTATTTTCTTGTTTTGATGCATACTAGCACCTCCTAAAATATTGGATACTTTTTTTTTTAACATCCTGTATTTACCGAGCGCTCTTAAAAGCTATATTTCAGCCACTTCTATCCTTTTGGCGATACCTTTAGACAGTGTCCAATATTAGAAGGCTAGAAACAGCTTAAAATTTACGAAACTTCATCATGGTGCTCAGAATTAGACTTTAGGGTATTTCACCGTGTAGCCCACTTGAATTTGACATTTGTAACGGTTCGAAACTTCATACAGTTTCCTTCATCGGTGGAGAGAGAGAGAGAGAGAGAGAGAGAGAGAGAGAGAGAGAGAGAGAGAGAGAGAGAGAGGAGAGAGAGCTAGTTTTTTTTACTCTGTATTTATTATTTTGTTTAAAACTGTTTTCTATTTGACAGATTCAAAAGTTACCGGCGTGTTCTAAAGTCTGTATAACCGCTTTATTGAAGTTACGGCTATGTGACAAAATTAAATACAAATAAAATGGTAGGCAGGTATTTGATCCGTTAATGAATGTCACATTTTACCGTAGGTACTACATTTACCTCACGACTCAATAATTAAAACGGAAATTACGTAATATGCACGAATAGAATATCTTACGCTTCGTCGTGGTATTTCGGGGATTTGCCAGAAAACACGAATGCAAATGCCACCGCAAGCACAGACTTATAAAACGAGTCGACATGTTGTATCATATTTCATTTCGCACGCCGCTACTCTCTTGTTTCCTGCTTCACGAGGTTGACAGCGGCGGCGCTACGATCGGACCGTAGCGATCTAGCAACGGTTCCATATTTTTTTTGTAACGGAATTAAAGCACGTCCGGCGGCTTAAATGAATGTAATAAGTCAGAACAGTTGAATTCTGAAATGCGTACGTAATATGAAGTTATGTGACATGGATACAAAGTGACACGGAAATAACGGCTTCCGAATTATAGTCATTGTGGACATGTTTATCTGGTTCGTTTTAGTGATAGTAGGAAGATAATCTTGTCGTTAGTATGAAAGAATGACTTCCGATACAGTGCTAATTCAGTATTCATGTCATAAACAACAATGATAGGCTATATAATAAATTAATGTCACTCTAGGTGCTCAACTGGCTAGTATGTTTGATGCTGAAAGGGTTCAAATCTTGCAAAGGGCGAAGAATTTTTTTTGGACGACGAAAGATAAAGAAAGGTTTCTTCAGCGGGAAAGATTAATTGATATTAGAGGAGAAAAATTCGCTCCGGCGCCGGAGATCGAACCCGGGTCTTTGGTTCTACACAGCAATCGCTCTAACCTTTCAGCTACGCCGAAGTTCAGTCCACAGCACCGGATCGAATCCCTCTCATCCAGTGTTTGTGGCCTGACTCCCAAGTTCGACATATATCGCTCATTTGCGATAAGAGTGACACAACTTAAAAAGTGTTAATTATTCTTAAAAATCAAATTGTAGGCACATGCTTTTTCCAAACGGAATGCAATTTTGCACCTGTATTATATTTCTAGTGTTGTAGCGTATAGTACCATAATTATTAATTAATTTTAATAATTTCAACAATTATTTTAAGTTGTGTCGTTCTTTTTTTAAATAAATATGTCTGTTTTAGTTATGACAGAGAGAATATTTACCTGACGTACAATAATTGTACAATTATTGCAATTGTACAGTAACTGCACAATTATTGTGTTTGTAGAAAAGTAATTTTTGGATAAAGTAATGCAATGCAATAATTTATTGGCATGTCATTACATAATAATATATAAGGATGCTCTGTGACATTCATTAATAAATTTAAATTTTAACGAAGATGTTGTTGTATTGAGAAACGAATGTAATAACTTTTTATGAAAATTATAGTTTATAATTAACCGTATAATTTAAAGACTCTGTTTAAATACATGACTATGAATTATGTTAGAAAAAAAATACAATAGCATCAATCTAGATTGAGAAAGCATTATACAAAATCTGAAATTCTTTACACAAAATTATTTTAGAAATAAATTGCCCAGTAAACATAAACTACAGCAGAACACTTTCAATACAGTTCACAACACCTCTCTACACTTCCAGAGATTACTATTATTATTATTATTATTATTATTATTATTATTACTAATATTATTATGTAATAATGCTTTGTACTATACATCGACCCACGGACTAACAAAGGCCGAGACGAACAAGTGACATTTAATATGTAAGGTCTACTAATTCACGGAACCGACCCCAGCTGGCATTCCGGGGCTGTCCTAAATTAATCATGGAAGCTCATTCAGCAGTCAGATTTATTAGGCACCGGGGGCCATATTGTTCCACTGTAAGTTCCATGCTGTACCCTTAACCTACTTAACCCCACGAATATTATCCCAACGCCTGCCGCTTCAAGATTCAAGTAATGTGTTCAATGACGTCGATGGCAATTGGCAATGTTGCTACATATTACATTACTCGTAAGAGACTAGGTTGTACCATTGTTTCTCAACATTTTTGAGTCTGACCATGAAACCAGGTGGCCCGTGTTCCAATCCCTGTCGGGGCAATTTACGTAGTTGAGGTTTTTTCCGGCGTTTTCCCCAACCCAACATGAGGAAATGCTGGGTAACTATCGGTGCTGGACTCCGGACTCATTTCACGGACATTATCACCTTCATTTTATTCAGACACTAAAGAACCTAAGATGTTGATACAGCGGTCCCCAGGTTGAGAATCACTGTTATACTCTACATCTTAGGCCAAGGGACCGCACAAATGTAAACTGAGGAAAAGCGAGCATCATCATCAAAAATGTTTTTAGTGGGTTATTTTAAAAGCTTCAATTTTTAAATATTTCAAATTTGGAAAATGGTTTGTAATTTTATTATAAAATCTTGGGCCGAAACTAGCACCATGTTTAAGTGCTGCACTTGTATGACATTTAGGCTCAATTAATGGGAAAGTAGACTTTTGTCTTCGAGTACGATATTCATGTCCATTATATTTATGTTTTATTTGATTTCTGTGGTAGTAAGTTAGTAAACTATATTTATAAATTTCCTCAATAGATAATACATTAAAATCTGTATAAATTAAATTTGTTGGGTAATCCATCTTTTTGGTGAGACAAATTGTTATTAATCTTCTGTGTGATAAAATTAATCGATTAAGTACAGATGATGCTACTCCACCCCAATTTATTATACCATACTGTATTAACGATTGTACCAAAGCTAAAAATATTATTCTCAGTGCCTCCTTAGTGATAAAATTTCGAAGTATTATGAATTTATAAATTGTCTTTCTTATACTTGTACACATGAAATCAATTTGTTTATCCTAACGTAAATGCTGGCCTATAATAATTCATAAATATTTGACTTGTGTGGAAGGTGTTAGATGTGGACAATTACAATTATTATTTGTTAATTCATTACATGAAATATTACGTATTACTAAGTGATAATTATTCATAGGTGGAGGTAAACCTTTCGTTGTTAAAGAAAATGGAGTATAGGTAGTTTTCTTAGTATTTAAGAACAGGAGATTAAAGTCAAGCCAATTTTTCACTACTAATTTTTTTTCTCCGAATAATATTTGTAACAACAATAACAGATATAAATTACACTCGAAAATATGGGAAATCCTGCTATTACTGGGTTGAAAAGCTTTCGTCGTCTAGTCTGATTTAAAAAAGAAAAACTAAAAGTTGGAATTTATAAAACAGTTACATTACCGCTTTTTCTGTATGGTTGTGAAACTCAATTTAAAAAAAGAAAACAGCAGCGTTTAAAAATTATTATTACCATTATTGTTATTATCATTACTTACTTACTGGCTTCTAAGGAACCCGGAGGTTCATTGCCGCCCTCACATAAGCCCGCCATTGGTCCCTATCCTGAGCAAGATTAATCCTTTCTCTATCATCATATCCCACCTCCCTCAAATCCATTTTAATATTATCCTCCCATCTACGTCTCGGCCTCCCTAAAGGTCTTTTTCCCTCCGGCCTCCCAACTAACACTCTATATGCATTTCTGGATTCGCCCATACGTGCTACATCCCCTGCCCATCTCAAACGTCTCGATTTAATGTTCCTAATTATGTCAGGTGAAGAATACAATGCGTGCAGTTCTGTGTTGTGTAACTTTCTCCATTCTCCTGTAACTTCATCCCTCTAAGCCCCAAATATTTTCCTAAGCTCCTTATTCTCAAACACCCTTAACCTATGTTCCTCTTTCAAAGTGAGAGTCCAAGTTTCACAACCATAAAGAACAACCGGTAAATAATTTTTTTTATAAATTTTAACTTTAAGATTTTTTGACATCAGACTGGATGATAAAAGCTTCTTAACCGAATAATAACAGACATTTCCCACATTTATTCTGTGTTTAATTTCCTCTCGAGTATCATTTGAGCCGTTCAGAGCAAAAGTGGTGTAAGTCAAAATTGGGTAATGAGGTTCAAAGTAAAACTTATGTAAAATACAGCGCAAAGTAGCAATTAATATGGCCTTCTTGCTATCCACTCACTACTACTAATAGTTTAAATAAATTTAATATTAATTGCTACTTTGCGCTGTATTTTACACAATGTTTATTTTAACCCTCATTACCATTTTTGACTTACACCACTTCTGCTTGAACGGCTCATTTATATTTGTTACTGTTGCTCCCAGGTATTTGAATTTTTCCACCTCTTCAAAGCATAAATTTCCAATGTTTATAGATCCATTTCGTACAATATTCTCGTCAAGAGATATAATCATATACTTTGTCTTTTCGGGATTTACTTCCAAACCTGTCTCTTTAGTATTACCATTAGTGTTATTATTATTATTATTATTATTATTATTATTATTATTATTATTATTATTATTATTGTTATTACTATAATTACTTTATGTATTGGTCTATTCTTGTATTGGCTAATCGCTGTAGACTAGTAAACTAATAAGTAAATCTATACTAATAATAAATCTGTAAGCGAAATTTTTCTGGTAATTTTCGCTTTTCCAAAAATAATTGGTGTTAACATGTATAATTAATCATCCTGAAACCGAAAGTCGCTTTTTTGAAAATTTTGTTTGTATGTCTGTCTGTCTGTCTGTCTGTCTGGATGTTTGTTACCTTTTCACGCGATAATGGCTGAACGAATTTCGATGAAAATTGGAACATAAATTAAGTTTGTTGTAACTTAGATTTTAGGCTATATGGAATTCAAAATACTTTATCTAAAAAGGGGATTATAAGGGGGCCTGAATTAAATAAACCGAAATATCTCGCTTATTATTGATTTTTGTGAAAAATGGTACATAACAAGAATTTCTTTAAAAATGATTTCCGATAAGTTTTACGTCAGGCAAAATTTTGATAGGACTGATATTTAAGTCTGTCTGTCTGTCTGTCTGGATGTTTGTTACCTTTTCACGCGATAATGGCTGAACGGATTTCGATGAAAATTGGAACATAAATTAAGTTTGTTGTAACTTAGATTTTAGGCTATATGGAATTCAAAATACTTTATCTAAAAAGGGGATTATAAGGGGGCCTGAATTAAATAAACCGAAATATCTCGCTTATTATTAATTTTTGTGAAAAATGGTACATAACAAGAATTTCTTTAAAAATTATTTCCGATAAGTTTTACGTCAGGCAAAATTTTGATAGGACTGATATTTAAGTCTGTCTGTCTGTCTGTCTGGATGTTTGTTACCTTTTCACGCGATAATGGCTGAACGGATTTCGATTAAAATTGGAACATAAATTAAGTTTGTTGTAACTTAGATTTTAGGCTATATGGAATTCAAAATACTTTATTTGAAAGGGGGGTTATAAGGGGGCCTGAATTAAATAAACCGAAATATCTCGCTTATTATTGATTTTTGTGAAAAATGGTACATAACAAGAATTTCTTTAAAAATGATTTCCGATAAGTTTTACGTCAGGCAAAATTTTGATAGGACTGATATTTAAGTCTGTCTGTCTGTCTGGATGTTTGTTACCTTTTCACGCGATAATGGCTGAACGGATTTCGATTAAAATTGGAACATAAATTAAGTTTGTTGTAACTTAGATTTTAGGCTATATGGAATTCAAAATACTTTATCTAAAAAGGGGATTATAAGGGGGCCTGAATTAAATAAACCGAAATATCTCGCTTATTATTGATTTTTGTGAAAAATGGTACATAACAAGAATTTCTTTAAAAATGATTTCCGATAAGTTTTACGTCAGGCAAAATTTTGATAGGACTGATATTTAAGTCTGTCTGTCTGTCTGGATGTTTGTTACCTTTTCACGCGATAATGGCTGAACGGATTTCGATGAAAATTGGAACATAAATTAAGTTTGTTGTAACTTAGATTTTAGGCTATATGGAATTCAAAATACTTTATCTAAAAAGGGGATTATAAGGGGGCCTGAATTAAATAAACCGAAATATCTCGCTTATTATTGATTTTTGTGAAAAATGGTACATAACAAGAATTTCTTTAAAAATGATTTCCGATAAGTTTTACGTCAGGCAAAATTTTGATAGGACTGATATTTAAGTCTGTCTGTCTGTCTGGATGTTTGTTACCTTTTCACGCGATAAAGGCTGAACGGATTTCGATGAAAATTGGAACATAAATTAAGTTTGTTGTAACTTAGATTTTAGGCTATATGAAATTCAAAATACTTTATCTAAAAAGGGGATTATAAGGGGGCCTGAATTAAATAAACCGAAATATCTCGCTTATTATTGATTTTTGTGAAAAATGGTACATAACAAGAATTTCTTTAAAAATGATTTCCGATAAGTTTTACGTCAGGCAAAATTTTGATAGGACTGATATTTAAGTCTGTCTGTCTGTCTGGATGTTTGTTACCTTTTCACGCGATAATGGCTGAACGGATTTCGATGAAAATTGGAACATAAATTAAGTTTGTTGTAACTTAGATTTTAGGCTATATGGAATTCAAAATACTTTATCTAAAAAGGGGATTATAAGGGGGCCTGAATTAAATAAACCGAAATATCTCGCTTATTATTGATTTTTGTGAAAAATGGTACATAACAAGAATTTCTTTAAAAATGATTTCCGATAAGTTTTACGTCAGGCAAAATTTTGATAGGACTGATATTTAAGTCTGTCTGTCTGTCTGGATGTTTGTTACCTTTTCACGCGATAATGGCTGAACGGATTTCGATGAAAATTGGAACATAAATTAAGTTTGTTGTAACTTAGATTTTAGGCTATATGGAATTCAAAATACTTTATCTAAAAAGGGGATTATAAGGGGGCCTGAATTAAATAAACCGAAATATCTCGCTTATTATTAATTTTTGTGAAAAATGGTACATAACAAGAATTTCTTTAAAAATTATTTCCGATAAGTTTTACGTCAGGCAAAATTTTGATAGGACTGATATTTAAGTCTGTCTGTCTGTCTGTCTGGATGTTTGTTACCTTTTCACGCGATAATGGCTGAACGGATTTCGATTAAAATTGGAACATAAATTAAGTTTGTTGTAACTTAGATTTTAGGCTATATGGAATTCAAAATACTTTATTTGAAAGGGGGGTTATAAGGGGGCCTGAATTAAATAAACCGAAATATCTCGCTTATTATTGATTTTTGTGAAAAATGTTACATAACAAAATTTTCTTTAAAAATAATTTGCGATAAGTTTTATTCCTTGAAAAATTTTGATAGGACTGATATTTAATGAGGAGTTTTAAAATTAAAATAACTGTCATCTAAGGCCGTGTAATGAATTAAAAAAGAAAAGACTTCGCCTATAAGGGGCCTTGGACAGCAACAATCGAAAGCTATGAAAGATAGCCTACAGATAATGTTTCTGTATTTGTATGGAGTAAATCGGAAGCTAAATTAACCGATTTGTATAATTAATTATTAATTCACCATTGGAAAGTGTAGTTTCTCTAGATGGACATAATGCTATAATGTTATTACAGTAACTTCTGAGTGACTCGAGGACAGGTAAGATTAAAATAGCTTCTTATGCACAGAGAACTTGATAGGCTATTCTGTACATTCGTTTCCTGTATTTCCTAAAATAATTTTTATGACCAAATGAGTGCTCTCTGGATCAAAATGATCACATTTTAATTATGCAAATACAATTTAAATTAAATGACATAATAAACGAATGTTCCCTGGATCAGATGTCCAATTTTAATTATGTAATTACTTTATATTTATTGCTAACAGGTGCAGCGGAGCGCACGGGTACGGCTAGTTTCTAATAAGTGCAGCGGAGCGCACGGGTACAGCTAGTAGATAAATAAATTTATTGTAGCCTCAGTTCTAAACATTTCAGATCGCAAGGATAACATAGATGCTCTCCACTTGTATCCAGAAGTTAACCCAGCATATAGATCGTATAATCTGCATACCACATGTGATTTCCCGTAGTTTGGACAGCCCGGGGCACGATCAAGCAGTAGCGAGTGTTTCCGCTTCATAACTTTTAATTCGCTTGCAAACTTTCTTGCCAAAACCTACCATTCTTCAGAGACTTTCAAAATTTTCCAACTCTCGACTTTTTTTCTGAAGAGATGTGGGATAATCTGGATCCGCAGTCTCAGGAGCTGCTAATAGGGGCAGGGGATCGTTACCCGGTTCGTTTCCTTCTTCGAAGTCGTCGTCGCGTAACAAACGACCATCTCTCAGTGCAGTCACGAGCGTACAACTGAAAACTCAATTTCTGTCTTGTCTGACGACGTACTCGAATCCAATCCCACTAATGAGAAGAAGTCTTAATTATCTTTTTAAAAGGAACTTTCTGTTCATTTTCTGAGTGCGTTTCTGCAAAACACGGTAACATATTTGCTACAAACTTTTCATGTTTGTTTGTCCGTCGAAGCAAACTGGGTTCCTATCCGGCGGTTTTTTTACAAAACTTCTTCTTCTTCTTCTTCTTCTTCTTCTTCTTCTTCTTCTTCACTTCAAGGTATGTGCAATTGCCCGTTCCGGCTTCAAAGGTAGCTCCATCTTTTCGTCGGTCGTCCCTGATCTCTTCGTCCTTTTGGTTTATAATTTATTGCTTTTTTAGGAAGTCTGTAGTCGTCCATTCTCTCTACATGTAATTTCCAATCTTGTCTGTAATTGCATATTTTATCAATACGTAGGTATGTTCCTAGTTCCTGTTTGATATCTTCATTTCTAACTCTATCTAATCTCGTGCATCCTTTTACTTTCCGCAAGAATCTCATCTCTGCCGCTTGTATTTTACTAACTTCAGGTTTTGTTGTAACCCAACTTTCACTTACATATAAAAGAGTAGGGACTGCCATTACATTGTAGAATTTCGTTTTTGTTTTCTGCTTTTATTCTTCAAAGTTCTATTAATTGTGACACATGCTGTCTGGAATGATTGTAATTTTATTTTATATCATTATCCTTTTTGTAACTTACATCACATCCCAGGTACTTAAAAATTAGTGACTTGTTCTACGGCTTTATTATCTATTTCAATCTTAGATCTCACAGTATTTTTGGCTTGAAATGCCATTACTTTTGTTTTTGTCTTTGATATGTGAAAGTTATGCTTCTGGTATATTCTATTTAGTTCATATACTGCTTTTTGTAGTTTTGTTTCAGTATCTTGTATTACGATCATATCATCGGCAAATACCAGAATATTAATTTTTATTCCTCTATCAATTAGAATTCCAGGATCTACTAAAATTTTCCATTCTCGAACAATTTCGTCAGATAATATTTAACAGTGTCGCTGACAAACTACACCCTTGTCTTAAGCCTACATTTCTTTCAGTTTCTCGAGTTAAATGTTTTCCAGTATTTGCGGTAACTTTTTAGGCATTATATAAACTCTTAATCATTGTGATAATTTGTTGTGGGTAGTCTTTAGATTGTAATGTTTGAAATAGTTTTGGCCTGTAGACTTTATCAAATGCTTTCACGATATCTATAAAACCCATGTGTGTTTCTAAGTTGAACTCTCGGCGCTTTTATATTATTTGTTTTTTACAAACCTATATATTAAAATGTTTACTTTTAGTTATTATTATTATTATTATTATTATTATTGTTGTTGTTATTGTTATTATTAAACTATAATCACTATTACCTACTACATGCTACATTTCTGATCATCAGTATAGTGTACCGTATTGGACTCCCAAGAGGGAATAGAGGCGAACTATATCCCATAGATTGGAGGCTGATCAGTTGGCCTGGGACTTGTACTCTGTGATGAATTCAGGGGATTACTTAAGAGGGGAAATTCCCCAATCTCTTGGATTCCTGGTATCGTCTAAGCTTCCTCAATTTAATCTTGAGCTTCGCATTGAACAGGAGAATATGCCAATCAATCAAAACATGTAATTGAAGTTCCGCGGCGTGTTATTATTATTATTATTATTATTATTATTATTATTATTATTATTATTATTATTATTATTATTATTATTATTTGGGGCTAAGAGGGATGAAGTTACAAGAGAATGGAGAAAGTTACACAACACAGAATTGCACGCATTGTATTCTTCACCTGACATAATTAGGAACATTAAATCCCGACGTTTGAGATGGGCAGGGCATGTAGCACGTACGGACGAATCCAGAAATGCATATACAGTGTTAGTTGGGAGGCCGGAGGGAGAAAGACCTTTAGGGAGGCCGAGACGTAGATGGGAAGATAATATTAAAATGGATTTGAGGGAGGTGGGATATGACGATAGAGAATGGATTAATTTTGCTCAGGATAGGGACCAAAGGCGGGCTTATGTGAGGGCGGCAATGAACCTCCGGGTTCCTTAAAAGCCAGTAAGTATTATTATTATTATTATTATTATTATTATTATTATTATTATTATTATTATTATTATTATTATTATTATTATTATTATTCAGGTTGAACTATATTTACAGTCATTACGAAATGATATGAAAATTGTATTTGTCCCGTTCTCACAGTTCTGATGCTTATGAGTAAAGCCCGAATACTTGGCAAAACGCCTTTTTTACTGGGTGGAAACAAATCATTATTTGCATAGATATAAAAGTGATTTAGAATAAATCAAAGTGATAGGATCAATTTTTATTTTACTTATTTTGCCTTTTTAAGGTGTTTGTTACTAATAAATGCCTTTTTTGTCTTGTTTATTTGCAATTTTCTAATTAATTGTAGTGTAAAGTGTATGAAATTTAAATATTTGAAACAATGACTAACTTTACTAACAACAGTAAATAAAAGTAATTTATTTCGGTGCTTAATCTGCTAATAATCGTGCTTTAATACTATTGGTGCAATATGAATAATGATCGACAATCCACAGTTACAAATATAATATTGTCATATCTTCACGATACCAACAATAAGCTTTATAATTTTAAATATTAAGCTCGTTCTCATAGAAGTTGTCACGTAGCATTTACAATTGTTTGCTTTCATATTTTCAAATCTTACTCTTACAGTTTTGTGCTTACTTACTGGCTTTTAAGGTACCCGAAGGTTCATTGCCGCCCTCACATAAGCCCGCCATTGGTCCCTATCCTGAGCAAGAATAATCCATTCTCTATCATCATATCCCACCTCCCTCAAATCCATTTTTATATTATCTTCCCATCTACGTCTCGGCCTCCCTAAAGGTCTTTTTCCCTCCGGCCTCTCAACTAACACTCTATATGCATTTCTGGGTTCGCCCATACGTGCTACATGCCCTGCCCATCTCAAACGTCTGTATTTAATGTTCCTAATTATGTCAGGTGAAGAATACAATGCGTGCAGTTCTGTGTTGTGTGACTTTCTCCATTCTCCTGTAACTTCATCCCTCTTAGCCCTAAATATTTTTCTAAGCACCTTATTCTCAAACACCGTGTTTATTATTGTAGGAGAAAGAAATTTGTGTGAGGAACAGTCAGTTATTGTCGAGTGACAGAAGGTATAAGATCGGTTAGCTAGAATGCCTAAATTCAGTAAACCATTGAAAAGTGAACTTCATGCTTACGTTAGTGAATTTGGTGTCCATGTGTTTTCAACCGATTTAACAGTTTTGTTATGTAAGGTTTGTGAAAAGACGGTCAATCACGAAAAAAAGTATTTTATAATTCAGCATGTTTCACCTACGAAGTAAATATGTGAGTTAGGTTGATATAATTTAAATTTCATTGCTAAAATATATTATGCCTTTTTATAATGTCATGTTCAAAGATTATTTTGCCTTTTTTACCCCTTTTATTGCCTTTTTTGCCTGCCTATTTTAACTGTTATAAATACCTAAACATCCGGGCTCTACTTATTAGCAACCACTGAACACGCTCAAGCCGGGACACGCTGGATGTTTTATCAACATAGCACGAGGAAACACGGGAATTGTACTGCACTGTTTCTCTACCAGGAGTCGAACCGAATCAGGTGAATTTACAGTTGTAAACGTTACCTCTTGAGCGCGAGCACAGTCATAATTGTGATATGCTATACGTTGTTATATAATATAATTGTAACGTAGGGCGTCTCACACCTGATGTGACCCATTCTCGCGTAATTCGCCAGCGTGAAAGTCGATGTGGCGTACGCCGAGGTGCGGTGCACCGCATTGTTTGCAAGTTGTGTGAAATAATTCGTGAGTCTTGCTCGCTAGCCGCCCTCCGGGCTGTTGCGGGTTCATTCAGAGTAGTGACGCCTCCAACAGTAACATCGCCCAAGTTAAATGCACTCTACGTTGCTAGGTTAACCTGCCGTGTGACGTAGTGTAATGTAGGCTTGCTATAACGTCGCCTTTCAACTGAAGTTATTAGAAGATGAAATGATACCGGGTATTAGAGCAATAGAAACGTTTCGATGGCATGTCTGATCGAAAAAATTGTATTAATAGGACTACGGTTTTCGCGAGTATAAATAAAAATGCAAACGTTAATGAAATATATAAATTGAATAGCTAAGAAACGTAGCAAACGACATTTAATTCCTTTTGCAATACACTGCTCCGTCGATTTAATAGAATGCGTTTGAGAAAACAGTACAACGTGGGCTGTTGTGACGAGAATCCAAGCCCCCGCATAACGGCGAGGCATCATGTCACAAACACGTTCACGTCTGAGTATTTCTTACAAACTAAATATTATTCAACGTCTTGAAAATGGCGCAGATATTAAGGATACTGCTGGAGAGTTTAATGTACCGGTAATGCATATTTCTTTCTTTCTTTCTTTCTTTATTAATTAATTTATTTAGGCGTACTCACTTATTTATTTATTTGTTTATCTATCTATCTATCTATCTATCTATCTATCTATCTATCTATCTATCTATCTATCTATCTATCTATCTATCTATCTATCTATCTATCTATCTATCTATCTATCTATCTATCTATCTATCTATCTATCTATCTATATCTATATCTATATCTATATCTATCTATCTATCTATCTATCTATCTATCTATCTATCTATCTATCTATCTATCTATCTATCTATCTATCTATCTATCTATCTATCTATCTATCTATCTATCTATCTATCTATCTATCTATCTATCTATCTATCTATCTATCTATCTATCTATCTATCTATCTATCTATCTATCTATCTATCTATCTCTATCCGTCTATCCGTCTATCCGTCTATCCATCTGTCTGTCTGTCTGTCTGTCTGTCTGTCTGTCTGTCTATCTATCTATCTATCTATCTATCTATCTATCTATCTATCTATCTATCTATCTATCTATCTATCTATCTATCTATCTATCTATCTATCTATCTACTACCTACCTACCTATCTACCTATCTATCTATCTATCTATCTATCTATCTATCTATCTATCTATCTATCTATCTATCTATCTATCTATCTATCTATCTATCTATCTATCTATCTATCTATCTATCTATCTATCTATCTATCTATCTATCTATCTATCTATCTATCTATCTATCTATCTATCTATCTATCTATCTATCTATCTATCTATCTATTAACCTATCTACCTATCTACCTATCTACCTATCTATCTATCTATCTATCTATCTATCTATCTATCTATCTATCTATCTATCTATCTATCTATCTATCTATCTATCTATCTATCTATTTTTATATTACTAAGATTCATTAATCATCCGTCCTCAAGTGAGGTTGACCACTGGGATCCTGTATTAACAAACATAAAAGGAAAAAGAGAAATGAAACTAGTAAAATAATTATTCGATTTGTACATTAAAACAAAAATGTATATGTTAACATATAAATGATAGTGTATAATTTGATGAGAGGCCTTTAGAATTTTCAATCACAATCTTCTGAACCTCATAAAAGGGAATTTTAAAAGATTTAAGGAAATTACATGTAAATTTTGGTAAGCAACCCCTCTCTCCAAATTGTAAGCCTGTAACATTCCAGTTGTAAAGCGAAATGCCATATTTTTCACTGAGGTATGGAACACAAGGTACATATTTAGCTCGCTTGTCATCATTTATCTGCAGTGCTTGATTCGTGTCTCGCTGAAAGCATACCGTAAAAGTTGTTTCATTTATAAAATAAAAAATTGTTTTAAATTATATTTTAATATATCCAGAATTCGTACAATTTTTTCCTTCTATTGATTATTTAATACATAAATAATAGCAGAAAATATCCGTCAAATCTAGAAGACAAAGAAAAATAAGGTATTAAATATTAAAATAGGCAACGGAAGCTAAAATAGGCAAAACAAAAAAGACAAAATAAAAACTATCTACCGTCCTAAAATTTGGGGAAACATGGTTTTTATCTATGTATCTACCCAGTTAAAAAAATAGCCTTTTTCATAACTTCCGGGCTCTAGACTAATGAGTAAAGGCTGGTTCACAATAAACGGAACGGAAACGAGAACGAGAACACAAATAATGTTAAATTAAATACATTCGACAATATTTCCGTTCTCGTTCTTGTTTCCGTTCCCGGTTTATTGTGAACCAGCCTTTACAGAGTAAGTAGAAGTACTTGAAGGATGCCTGCTACTCGCAAGTCTTGACTGGCATCGTTCATATTATTCCGGCAAGCCGAGTCTGCCGTCGATTTGGAACGGTCTTCTGGAATGCCGCCAATGCGGAGGGGTCGGCCTGGAATTCAAATATGAGCGAGTCAGTTTGGAATCTTAGCTACCTGCGGCATTGCGGTCGTGATTTCTATGGGCTTCGGTTTGAATCTGGCCCGTGTAAGTGCGCACACATTCCCGATACAAACGGCTTTGAGCCTCAAATATCAGATATCGCCAGCTAAAATCAACTAAGCATTAATAACATTGACGTCACTCTAGTGAAGAATGTTAACTTCATTTTATTTCATTCAATTTTTATTTTATGTTCATCCTACTCGTTTACTACTGGTTTCTTATTTCTTCAATCCATTTTTCAGTTGTGTTTTTTGTTCCATTTTAATTATTATCATAATAGCTAATCAGTGGCAAAGGAACTGACCACCCTACCCTATTATCTCCTGCCTTAGTTTCCTAATTAGTGATGTCTTCGGCCTCGTCACTAGTATTAGATGGGTCTACTTGTTAATTCTTAATTGTCAGTCGGAACAGTTATACAGGGACATTATTTTATTTTTACTAACATTTTTAATATTAACCTGGCTATACCTTTGGATTAATGGTTCAGAGCCGGAAACACCGTTTGCTACCCCCTTCCACGATTGAAGTTCGATGATTCTGGCGTAAAATACAAACAAATCACTTTACTAAGTATAGGAGGGAAGAAAAGTAGTTCATCCATTTACGTAAACTAGGAGATACCGTAATTTTGAATTTGATTATTTTCATTAGGTTTTTCTTTAATCAAAATTCAGTACAGTATTAACAATAAGAATTCTTACTCACGAACTGAGTTATCCATGCAAACGTATTCATTATGCAGTGTATATTATAATGTCTACACCACATTAGCGTACAATATAGAGAATGAAGTTAAATTGAAAAATAATCATAATATGGATATTTAAACACATTTCTGAAAATGGTGGCCGTTCATTTAGATATAGGCTTCAGTTCTTTTGTGCATATTATCGCACTATAGACTATTGCATCTAATTCCAATTACCAGTTTCGTCCTTCGTACTGTAACTCATGTTGAAATAATTCTATACCTGTTATATAAAAGAGTACCTTACGTACTGTAAATTCAATCTTCACTTCTACCCGACCCGCACAGATAACATTACTCAGACATGCTATCTACTGTCCGTCCAAGTGGTTATGTCGCAGGATCGTAGAAAGGGGGGAAATCACGTGACAGTTAATTACTTTTATTTAAGTTATTTTAATTAGTTGCGGGTGAAGGAAATCGGGATGCGACGTAGGCAAACGGACAACAGTACCTGTGCGAAAATATGATTCAATATTGAAAGCCCTTTCGTCACTGGAAAACGCGAACATATTTTCTGGAACACACTATACTCACTAATTCAATACTGTTTGTGTTTATTACGACCTTAAGGCGACTTTGACTGTATACGCTTGGTTCAGTGAGGAGAACAGTTGAAAGTTCACCAGTAGAGGGGGTGGGAGGGAAGTACATTAAAAAACTCAGGTACAATAAAAATTGAAGTAAAAAAAATGATTTCCCTGTATAATCTAAAAATGTATCGGAGACTTGAGTAAATCATTGGTGACGAGCTGGAATGGGTTTGAATCCTGCTCGGGCTAATTTCCTTGTTGATGTTTTTATAAGTTCTTCCCAGCAGTAAGGCAAATGTCAGGTAATTTTACGGCGAATACTCGGTCTCATCTCGCCATTTTACCATGACGTTATTCTCAGTTTCACAGACATCATATAGCGTCACAGTTGACGCAGCGTCTTTAAATATCGTTATAAAAGGACGTACATCACTTCCTTGTAACTGCTTAGCATGTATAAATTTGCATCTACGAGAGAGAAAAAAAGTTGACGTTTTAATCCGTCACCCGGCAACGAATTTACTGTACTGCTGCGAACCGACTCGTCCCACTGTGCCATATAGACAGACCTGCATGCTGCTTTTTTTTAGCTAGAAAGTGTCATCCTTCCATCATTGTTGTCTCTCTTTTTACAGGTGAGTTCGTGGTTATAATTTGCTGGGTCACGGTCTGGGTTTTTCATATGGTGAGTTATTCATTTTAATATTTACGTAGCAATAAGCCCGTCCTATTTTCATAATGTGCGTACGATGGAGTAGGAAAAACGGACGTGAATGTCAGTTCTGATATCTTCATTAAAATTGTTCTAATTTCCATGGATTAAGTAGTTTTAGATGTTTTGCAGGCAGGTGGTCGTGCATCATGCGGCAGCGTTTCCTGCCACAAATGTAATTCATCCAGGTTCGATTTCCTTCCTTAGGACCTGAGTCTCAGTCTCTCTCTCTCTCTCTCTCTCTCTCTCTCTCTCTCAGGTGCTACTTTGTTTGAAGTAGTGATTTTGCGTCGCACAGACCTTATGACAAAATAAAAATAAATAAACTAAAAATTTCCCTAAGCTTGAATAATAATAATAATAATAATAATAATAATAATAATAATAATAATAATAATAATAATAATAATGGTTTATTTTAACTGGCAGAGTTAAGGCCATTCGGCCTTCTCTTCCACTCAACCAGTATGATAGAAAATTACTACAATGCTATGAATATAACATAATTAATACAATACTACAATACAAGACAATATAATACATAATTAATATAATACAATGACAATTCTTTTCATCTTCACAACACCAATAAAATAATTATGTAATAATAATAATAATAATGATAGTCATACCAAAATTAAATTAAATTATTAAACTCGATCACAATTATAACTTCAATTTGACTGCGCCCGTAAGAAAACGTTTAGCGTTTTCTTGAAAGTGGTTATTGTCTGGCAGCCCCTAATCTTCTGAGGTAGAGAATTCCATTCACGGGGGACTGAGACAGTAAAAGAGGATGAATAGTGGGATGTTCTATGGGCAGGAATTGCTAGGATTTGGCTCTCCTGTGACCTGGTGTTTAGATTGTGACTGGAGGATAAGTAGTTAAACCGGGAACGAAGATAATTTGGGGTAGAAGTGTGGAGAACTCGAAACAGAAGAGAGAGTGAATGAAGTGTTCTACGGTTACTAAGTTGCAGCCAGGATAGAGATTTGAACGAGGGTGTAATGTGGTCAAATTTGTGAGCGTTGCTGATGAATCTGACACACATATTGTGCACACGCTGCAGCTTGTTCGAAAGGTCAGTTGTCAAGTCTGTAAGTGTTACTCGCAATAGTCAAACAGTGGTAGTACGAGGGTTTGCACTAAAGTCTGTTTTAATTCTGGCGGGAGGAAATTTCTGAATGGGTTAAGAGAATGCATGATATAGCACACTCTCTTGGATATTTCCTTTATTTGGCATTCCCAATTTAAATTTTCGTCCAAGAAAATGCCGAGGTTTCTGACGACGGAATGGTACGGAATAGTGGCATATTTATAAAAAATATGTATATAAAGTTTCTAAATCCATTGCACTGGAAGTTCTACATCTGTAAATGTCTCATGTTCGTGTATAATTCTCTCAGAGTTGTGGATGTAATAAATCAGGTGGAGATTTTGAAGAATAATGGTCTAGATGATGATTATTTATTTATTTTTTATTTATTTTCTATTTATTTATTTATTTTATTTACTTATTTATTACATACACACATTACTTTTTAAAAATACAATTTTTGCTCCAAAAAAAGAGTTATCAAAATTTGACTGTTTAAACCTTTAGATTACGCAACAAAATTATTTTTTCAGGAATTTGGTATATCAGATCTAGAACATATTTATAAATAAACATTGCTGATTTACTTCCATAAAAATCCGAATAAATTTAAATTTGATCCTCATGAATAGACTACTCTACGAAACAAAACTACAGTTTCTTTCTAAACATTCCCAAATGCCACACAACTGCTGGATTAAAACAGCAGAAATTTTGGACCCAGAATATATAATGCATTAATTATAGCTTACTCTAAACTAAGTATACACTTAACACATATGGATGTAGGAAACAAATTAGATTAATTATTTAATTGTTTTGTATTTCTTTTAAGCTAATTGAGTTAAAAATTAGTACTATAATATTCACGTACTTTTGTATTTTCTATACATGCTGTATGTATTTTGCTCTCTTAATTTTGTGATATATTTTGTGCGAGATCATGCATATTTGCTTGGTTTCCGCACAAAACCAATCCGCGGAAAGTCTAAAATTCCACATTCAGTATTCCCAACCTAACACACACAACAATTTCCCTCTTCTTACCGCTTAAGTGGTCCACACCTGTGGAGTAACGGTCAGCGCGTCTGGCCTCGAAACCAGGTGGCCCGGATTCGAATCCCGGTCGGGGCAAGTTACCTGGTTGAGGTTTTTCCCGGGGTTTTCCCTCAACCCAATACGAGCAAATGCTGGGTAGCTTTCGGTGCTGGACACCAGACTCATCTCACCGGCATTATCACCTTCATATCATTCAGACGCTAAATAACCTAGATGTTGATACAGCGTCGTAAAATAACCCAATAAAGTAAAATAAAATAAAAAAACCCGCTTAAGTGACATATTGATTTTACTGCTTTAGGCTTTCAACACATTATTTTTAGAGACGTTCAATATAGTAATAATTATAAATTGGAAACTTACCACTGCAATTTCATCTAAATTGCACTGTTAGTTATTGTTTTTAAATATTTGCAAAAATTAAGTAAACTCTACAATTCCACTCAAGTTACTGCATTCGTGATGCAAGTAACATCAAGGAAGCCCTGAAAAAATCAACAAGATTCCAGACTCATCATAGACTGGGGGGGGGGGAAGACAGACGTATATCACGGCCTGCTGGAGTATAATAAACACAGAAAAAATTTTAAAGCAACAATATTGAAGATAGATATTTTCGTTTTGCAAATTTGCCGTCATTAAACAGAAACCAAGATGGAGATTTCATTGCAACTAATTAGAAATTCCTCTTTCAGGTATGTAATAAACGATCTTCGCACAAAATAATGTAGGATACACGAGCGGTATGTTTTCTTTCAATTCTCGGAAATTAAAAAAGCTCAACTACGTTTCGCTTTTTAAAACTTTTCCTCGAACATGAAAACTTCAACATACCGCTCTTGTAACGCATAGGGGAGAGTCGGGTAGTATCGGACAGTGCGTTTTTTTCATCTACCACCATATGGTAGTACCTGAATGACCTGGTTACGTTTTTCTATGCGACATCACAGAAACGTAACCATGTCAATCAGATACTATCATCGTGTGGTAGATGAAAGAAACTCACTGTCCGATATTACCCGATGTCCGATACTACCCGACTCTCCCCTATTACTATTGTATAACTGATGTGAACTGCGCCCGAGCACTAGCTTTTGCTCTTTAGGGGCCGTAATGCCTAATGTAGCGCAAGTGTAATGTATTAAATAAATAAATTTGAAATTTTGAAACAATTAATTAAATAGGCTATATAATTTGTGGTTTTGCTAAGCATGGATTGAAAGCAAGTGCCAATGTAATGTAGTTACTGAATTCAGTCTATCATGTTAAATGTTATGATTTATTTAACGACGCTCGCAACTGCAGAGGTTATATCAGCGTCGCCGAATGTGCCGGAATTTTGTCCCGCAGGAGTTCTTTTACATGCCAGTAAATCTACTGACATGAGCCTGTCGCATTTAAGCACACTTAAATGCCATCGACCTGGCCCGGGATCGAACCCGCAACCTTGGGCATAGAAGGCCAGCGCTATACCAACTCGCCAACCAGGTCGACCAATCTATCATGTCTTTCTGAAATGTTTGACGAAACTAAATTAAAATCTGGATCAGCAATATAGCCGATTACCCGGAGCTTTGCGAGATGCAAACCTTTAAGGAGAAACAAACTGCGGGATTATTTTATAATTTCTTGTGTAGCGTTGAACTGCGTCCAAATTGAAATCAGTCTGTGGGCGTGGCCCCACTTGTTTGTTAGAGAGATGCTCGTATATTGTCTCCGCTTCCATATTAACTTCTCTGTTCAGCTTCGACAGACCCCCACAGAGAGCGACCGTGTGGCAGTGCTCTCGAAAGTGGGGCGAAACCCAACCGCATTCATTCCCGCAGTCACAAAGGCCCATATTACTTACCAACATGTGTACTCCATATAACGACCTTTTCAAGCTGGAGAGACTGTTCACGAGACAATGAGACGATTATATGGTGGATATGGAAATGTGACAGAACGGGGGCCGTCAAAGTATTCTATGGAAACTACCGAAGAACAAATATGCCAGGCAGCGGAATTTAGATACAAGATTTATTTTAGGATTCCGGGTGGATTGACGTATCTGCACTTTACCTACAGCTTACTTACTCACTTATTTACTTACTGGTTTTTAAGGAACCAGGAGGTTCATTGCCGCCCTCACATAAGCCCGCGATCGGTCCCTATCCTGAGCAAGAATAATCCAGTCTCTATCATCATATCCCACCTCCCTCAAATCCATTTTAATATTATCTTCCCATCTACGTCTCGGCGCCCTAAAGGTCTTTTTTCCCTCCGGCCTCCCAACTAACACTCTATATGCATTTCTGTACTCGCCCATACGTGCTACATGCCCTGCCCATCTCAAACGTCTGGATTTAATGTTCCTAATTAGGTCAGGTGAAGAATACAATGCGTACAGTTCTGTGTTGTGTAACTTTCTCTATTCTCCTGTAATTTCATCCCTCTTAGCCCCAAATATTTTCCTAAGCACCTTATTCTCAAACACCCTTAACCTCTGTTCCTCTCTCGAAGTGAGAGTCCAAGTTTCACAACCATAAAGAACAGCCGGTAATATAACTGTTTTATAAATTCTAACCTTCAGATTTTTTGAGAGCACTGGATGATAAAAGCTCCTCAACCGAATAATAACAGGCATTTCCCATATTTATTCTGTGTTTAATTTCCTCCCGAGTATCATTTATATTTGTTACTGTTGTTCCAAGATTCTATATGCATTTCTGTACTCGCCCATACGTGCTACATGTCCTGCTCATCTCAAACGTCTGGATTTAATGTTCCTAATTATGTCAGGTGAAGAATACAATGCGTGCAATTGTGTGTTGTGTAACTTTCTCTATTCTCCTGTAACTTCATCCCTCTTAGCCCCAAATATTTTCCTAAGCACCTTATTCTCAAACACCCTTAACCTCTGTTCCTCTCTCGAAGTGAGAGTCCAAGTTTCACAACCATAAAGAACAGCCGGTAATATAACTGTTTTATAAATTCTAACCTTCAGATTTTTTGAGAGCACTGGATGATAAAAGCTCCTCAACCGAATAATAACAGGCATTTCCCATATTTATTCTGTGTTTAATTTCCTCCCGAGTATCATTTATATTTGTTACTGTTGTTCCAAGATTCTATATGCATTTCTGTACTCGCCCATACGTGCTACATGTCCTGCTCATCTCAAACGTCTGGATTTAATGTTCCTAATTATGTCAGGTGAAGAATACAATGCGTGCAATTGTGTGTTGTGTAACTTTCTCTATTCTCCTGTAACTTCATCCCTCTTAGCCCCAAATATTTTCCTAAGCACCTTATTCTCAAACACCCTTAACCTCTGTTCCTCTCTCGAAGTGAGAGTCCAAGTTTCACAACCATAAAGAACAGCCGGTAATATAACTGTTTTATAAATTCTAACCTTCAGATTTTTTGAGAGCAGACTGGATGATAAAAGCTCCTCAACCGAATAATAACAGGCATTTCCCATATTTATTCTGTGTTTAATTTCCTGCCGAGTATCATTTATATTTGTTACTGTTGTTCCAAGATATTTGAACTTCTCCACCTCTTCAAAAGATAAATTTCAAATTTTTATATTTACGTTTCGTACAATATTCTCGTCATATACTTTGTCTTTTCGGGATTTACTTCCAAACCTATCTCTTTACTTCCTTCCAGTAAAATTCCCGTGTTTTTCCTAATCGTTTGTGGATTTTCTCCTAACATATTCATGTCATCCACATAGACAAGCAGCTGATGTAAGCTTCTCTGTTAACCTGGACTTTCCTAATGGCATACTCTAGGGCAAAGTTAAAAAGTAAAGGCGATGGTACATTACCATTATTATTATTATTATTATTATTATTATTATTATTATTATTATTATTATTATTATTATTATTATTATAGAAGCGTTGGAAGCATTTTCTCCTTAAAAACCATTTTACTTGCCGTGATTGAACTCTCGATCTTCGAAGTGTATGTAAAGTATCGTAATTGTTAGACCGGAATGTTATCTAGCAGTATGGAGTAGAATTTCGAATATCTAACAATTCCGGAACGGCCTTTAACGTCTCTTATTGTTGGAATTTTCCGACTCACTGAAATTTCCGGTTCCTACAATGCTTGTGGGGGAAAATATATTTATATTTTCCATGAATGTATGCTCCAGTTGATTATTTTTTACTGGGTTCTTTGTCACGGTTGAACATGCCCCTTCCATTAAGCTGGTATATTTTTTTTCTTTCCGTCGTATCGAAATGGGTTTGCGTATGTAGGTTAAATATATTTCTCTTGTTTAGATAATATAATGTTATGTTGCTTAGTTATTCAATACTGCAGTGTTTTGTTTAGGCTAAGTTTCGTTGTTTCGAAAAGTCTAAAAAGCTGTGAATAAAAGTGCTCCCTAATGAACAGGATTGGTATTTCAGATTATTATTTTCAAGTCTTCCTGTCCATATCGTGTTCTGTAATATCAGTTTCAAAACTTCATTAACCCCCTCCCCACTCCGACGCAGCCTTTTAAAACGAGATGATATTTCCAAGAACTCGTAATAAACTGGAAGATTAATCATGTACGAGGTTGCCATGGAAACAAGACGAAATCATCTCCCATAGCAAGATATTTCTAATCAATATTTGTAACTGGAACACTGATTTATCTTCATTGCTGTTCAATTTTTATTAAAACTATTGTTTTTTTCTCGGATTTTTATTAAAACTATGTGCAAACAAAAATATTTAAAAACATAAGAAATTAGAATTATATGAAATGTAATTTTGCAGATGTGGAAATACAGAATCGTTTAGAAGTCTAAAAATTATTATTATTATTATTATTATTATTATTATTATTATTATTATTATTATTATTATTTATTGAATAGCTTATATTTTTGTAATAATATGTCATGATTTAGTCGTCACACATCTTACATGTTTTTGCAAAATAGAGAAACAGTCTTCTCCTTAGAAAGAATAAGAAATGACACACTGATTTCTGATTTTTTGAAGTACCAATACAGTCCGTGCGATATTATTGTCTTATTATTATTATTATTATTATTATTATTATTATTATTATTATTATTATTATTATTATTATTAGGCCTACTTACACATGGCATCCACACCTGTGGAGTAACAGTCAGCGCGTCTGGCCGCGAAACCAGGTGGCCCGGGTCCGAATCCGTGGAAGTTACCTGGTTGAGGTTTTTTCCGGGGTTTTCCCTCAACCGAATACGAGCAAATGCTGGGTAACTTTCGGTGCTGGACCCCGGACTCATTTCACCGGCATTATCACCTTCATTTCATTCAGACGCTAAATAACCTAGATGTTGATACAGCGTCGTAAAATAACCCAATAAAATAAATACACATGGCTTTAAAGGAACCGGAGGTTCATTGCCGCCCTCACATAAGCCCGCCATCGGTCCCTATTCTGATCAAGATTAATCCAGTTTCCACAATCATATCCCACCTCCCTCTAATCCATTTTAATATTATCCTTCCACCTACGTCTCGGCGTTCCCAAAGATCTTTTTCCCTCCGCCCTCCCAATTATTATTATATTATTATTATTATTATTATTATTATTATTATTATCATTATTATTGTTATTATTATTAGTATTATTATTATCATCATCATCATTATTATTATCATTATTATTATTATTATTATTATTATTATCATCATCATTGTTATTATTATTATTATTATTATTATTATTATTATTAAATTATATTTTATTTAACGACGCTTGCAACTGCCGAGGTTATATCAGTGTCGCCGGTGTGTCCGAATTTTGTCGCACAGGAGTTCTTTTACATGCCAGTAAATCTACTGACATGAGCCTGTCGCATTTAAGCACACTTAAATGCCATCAACCTGGGCCGGGATCGAACCCGCAACCTGGAGCACAGAAGTCCAGCGCTATACCGACTGCGCTACCCAAGATAATAATAATAATAATAATAATATTATTATTATTATTATTATTATTATTATTATTATTATTATTATTATTATTCCCAACATGACCTTTCCAGTGCTGTTCATGTTACTTCAGATAAATAATAATCCTTTACATTCAAAATTAGCGGTACATCTGTTTGTGTGGTTGCCATGTCTCATTCATCCTGAAGCCAACATACGACGAATTACCAGGGCATATCCCGTTTTGTTGCGAATTCATCATGCCAGAAGAATCGTTCAAATAGAAAAAGTCGTGTACATGTCAGATTCAGCTCTTACGTCATCACGGATGCTGAGAGAGTGCATTTCTATGAAATTTTTTGTAGCGTCAGACTGTTTCCTGTATACTTCATATAATGAGAAAAAGGAAAAAAGCGTTCGTTGCGTAGGTTGGTAATTGAGGCTAGGTATGTCGCTTTGCGGTGTTGGCAGATACTGTTGCAAGCATGCCGGATCGCTGACATTAGGCACACGGCCCGCAAAGTCTGGCCTCTCCTCAGAAACATTAATCGATGGACACGTGATTGTTGGCTTTCCTGATTTCGCATACCAAATTATTCACGTGGTTTCAGGCCGCTGTTAACTATAGGTACGTAATTATTCAGCTCCGTGGACCCAATCATAGTTTCGATAGACAACATTTTCCCTGCTGGCCCCATGAGATACGTCATGGTAAAAACGGCTGTACGCTCGACCTCTCTTCTGTTTGCTAATGCTATTCCTGATAGAAATAATATTAAAATTACGATCACATATTTCTAATAATAATACATTGCTAATATTAATGATATCTCATGAAATGTATTTAAGATGATATGCATAAGGAAAGAGGAGAAGAAGTTAATATTAATTCAGCTAATATACAGGGTGGAAGTGAAATAACCTTACAGATTGAAAGGTACGATAGGGTACACGTAAATTAATACAAAACCTATATGAAGTTATATGATTAAATGCACTGTTAATTAGAAAATTAAGTTTGAATTTTCAGCAGTCCGGTAACATCGCCGCTAACACACTTTACTGTTGACTATGCTGAAATTTTACTGACTGACCTTTCCAGCGACAAAAAAACGGAATTTCAACGCGCTCATAATTTGTGTGTACGTTTTGTAAGCAATGTTCGTAAATATGATTATATTACCCCATCCTTGGAAACAATAGGTTGGCTTAAACTAGGTTAGAAAAGAAATTTACTTTCACTTCTCTTTCTCTTCGAAATCTTGAACACAAAAATAAGGTAGAATGCAATGATGAAAAAAAAATTAGAATGAAAAACAAACGAAAAAGGAAGAACGAAATGACGAAAATAAAATGAGAATTAAAAACGAAATAAACGGGAAGAATTAAAGTATCAAGTAAAAAGGAGAATGAAGAGAAAAACAAAGAGTAGCTTGAAAGTTGAAAAAGGGAGAATTGAAAAGAAATAAAGGAAATGAAAGGAAAAAAGGGAGAATAGAAAAAATAAAGAAAAGTGAAGAATGAAATATAAAGATAAAGAGAGGGAGAGTAGAAAAATAAAGAAAAAGGAGTGCAAGAATAAAATAAAAAAGAAGAGAATGAGAAAACAAAGAAAAATTAATAATTAAAAAATGAAGTAACAGAGAGAATGAAGAATAAAAAGAAAAGGGCTGCAAATAAAGATCAAGAATAAGGAAAATGAAAGACTAAAAGGAGAACAGTTAAAGGAGTAAGAAAAAATGAAAATAAAAGACAAAAAAAAAGGAAACTATTAAAAGAATAATAAATGAGGGTAATGAAAACAAAACCATTAAGAATTAAAAGATCAACAGTAAAGGAGAAGAACGGAAAGAAAAAATGCGTTATGAAGAAATAAGGGATTGAAAAACAAATATAATAAGATCAGAAAACTAGAACTATGATTTTAAAAATCAAAGAAGAAATATGGGATAGAAGATCCGATCCAATACAAAAAGAAAAACCAAAGAAGAAATAAAAGTGAGAGAACCTAGAAAAAATGTATACCTAAATGTAAGTACAAGGAAGGAATAAAGATGAAGAGACCGAGAAAAAAGTGAAAATGAAAGGAAGGGGAAACGATAAGAATCAAAAATAGGTGTAGATAATTACAAGGGAAATATGAAATTGAGGAGATGAATGAAATGGGAATGAAAAAGATGGTAATATGGAAGTAGCAGGAGGTTAAAATGGAAAGAAGAAGATATGAGATGAAAAAGAATTTGAAATGAGATGGAGAAGGTTAAAGGTAAAGACTAGGTTAAGATGAAAAATGGAGGAAAGTAAAGAAAAAAAGATGTTTGAAATTTATAATGAAAGGACACAGAAGAAACAGAAGAAACGAGAGAGATGATATATTTGAATTGTTGATGGCAACGGTGGTGATTGTGATATGTGTTGCATTCCTTGTTGTCGTGGTTCTTAATACTGTGGAACGCTGTGTTGACGGAACGGTCAAGTCTCCATGGTAACTCAGTTCGCGCATGTAAACAAAGCAGCTGTAGCACAGCAAATTGGCGCTTGTTATGAATATTGATGCCACTTGGGTACGAACCCCGTCCCCCGTGTGTCGACAGTTGTAAACCCGTGTTGAGAGAGACGCCATCCCAGAGATTCCAGGAAGGGTGGACTTGTCCCTCCCACTGATTTCCCACAGGAGCCCCCTCTCCAGCTCTTTCCTCTTATTTCTCTACAAGAAGCCCGCTGTCTCTTTAAAATCGGCCCGCTGTTTCCCAAGTTCTTAAAATAGTGGCATGAAATGGCTCACCACTGCAGAGAAAAGACAGGTTAACCATTTTCTCTTTTTTGTTGAGTCCTCAACGTAATTCTTGGCTATGGAGAAATATATTAGGTATATTACATTAATCTGTATTACCCTACTAGCCTTCATAACTACGAGTAAATCTAGGAAGGGTAATGCTTTGATATTTTGTAAGCTATAGTTCAGTCCACATGTAAATTTGTTTTAATTTTACTCTAAATGTATGACAAAATTATGATGAATAATTCAGAAAACTTTTTCATTACGCCTTCTTACTTGCTAGTAGGCCGTGATATACAGTATAACATGAAGAAAAGTTCATACTCATTTTGTCATCGTCCTCAGTTGGAGCGAGTATTATTGTCTGTTTCGCTGTTATTTAAGTTTTTAATATTTGGGAAGCTGAAAAACTATTCTTCTTATATATTCTCAGTACTGTTCAACGTATTTCCCTAATATTTTTTGCTTCTGTATATAGATTTATGCTCGACCATGCCGAAATGTAGTAATTATACACCTGGTAGCAGTCCTGTAATGCATGTCATCAAAGTACACCTATTCATTAAAATTCAGGTTTTCGATTATTCTCGGATATGCAATCGAAAGACAACTATCGAAAGGTCACGGAGGCTGGAAATCCAATACAGTCGTAGAAGGTTATGTTCTGTTACTATAATAATTAGCGTTAATTGTAAATAATATTCAAATAAATTCAATTTGTCATCTCGTTTTTCAATGTCGAATTCAATTTCAAGGTTGTATCAAGACTAATGTTTATATTACTCTCTACGTTATATCAAAGTCGTCGACATTCGTTTCCCGGAAAAAATCAATACTTTCGCGTCTGCGCACATCTCACAATTCATGAGGTAGGCTATTGCACTCACTCACATAGCAATAACATGAATACTTACGAATAATTTCAAGTTAGAAATATGGTCGAGCATAAAAATTCGTATGAAACTTGCCTATAATGGTAATTAAGACGCTCGTATGAAAATTATGAAACTCGCTTGCGCTCGTTTCATAAACATCCTCGCGTCTTAGTTACTACCATTATAGGCTCGTTGCATAATGTGCTATAAAGTGTCTAGTGTAAGATTATACAGTCAGCAGAACGGATATTGCAGCGTGGTTAGGACAAAATGTCGCCATGCTTTTTGGTGCACATGCCCATATTTCGTTCCCCAGGTTCTGTTTGAATTTTGTCCCCGGGACGAAATTCGAAACGCTATTTCCATCTCGTGGAATTTTAAAAACGTTGTTGTTGTTGTTGTTATATCTATACAGGGTGATTCACGAGGATTTACCATCCCATACGGAGCTTATTTCCGAAGACATTCTGAGCAAAAAGTCATTTAAACATTTGTCCTAATCTCAGTATTTCAGAATTAGACTAATTTGATGTTGTTTGTGAAATATATTTTTTCTTGAGTTTTAAAGGTAAAGGAATATTACAGATAAAGAATTAACTATTGAGGAGTATCATTTCTTTAATTAGCTAGTATTCTGAAGCTAAAAATGTGTTGTGAATTCCATAATTGCTTCGTACAAATATTTTTTTTTCCCGATTTTTAGCTACTAAATTACATTTTCTTACGCATTCATCACACACTTGTTACAAATCACGCCACTCTTGTAAATTTTTTAAGACTGTGTACATTAGGATGCATAATTAAACTGTAAACAATCAAGTTCCTAAAGTCGTATGGTTTGTAAAAATGTTTGTGATAAGTGCGTAAGAATGATGTCATTTTTAGTTAAAAAATTAAGAAATAAAATCATTACAAAGCAATTAACACATTTTTAGCGTCAGAACACTAGCCAATTAAAGAAATGACACTTCTGAATAGTTCATTCTCTATTTGTAACATTTTAGCAGTAAAACTAAAGAACTAACAACTTCAAATTAGTGTAACTTTCAAAATATTGAGATTAGGACAAATGCTTATATGACTTTTTTGCTCAGAATGTCTTCAGTAGTAAGCTCTGTAAGTGACGACAAATCCACGCGAATCACCCTGTATATATAAACGCATTGAACTATTTAATCTCGATTTTAACTGTGTAAAATGTTTTCAAAGTGTTAAAAAATATCGTATGAAAGATGTGTTTTTTTTTTGCGAATTATTGTTAAAATATTACATATTTTCAATGATCATTAGTTATTAATAAAATGTGCTTTTGTTGCATTTCTTGTAATTTCACTGTATTATTAAAATAATTTCCATTACATGCGTTAAAAAGCATAGGGGACGGAATTTTGACCTCTTCATTGAACTGTCAAATAATGCATAAATTCATTCATGTTTTATATTCCATTTGTTTCTGCATTTATATATTTTGATTTTTTTTACATTATTTTGTGTGTGTGTGTTTTTTTTGTTATTTTTTAAATATAACATGTGATTTTATGAAAAGTGATCGACAATGTTCAAGATAGTTTCATTGACATAAAATTCTAATGGCTTTCTTTTGCAAAATCACGACACTCCCAGTTTTGGTATCATTTCCCCAGAATGTTAAAGCATATCGGATTATCGGTTGAAAGAAAGAAATGTAGGCACATCTTAAATAATTTTGAGAAAAACAAGTTACTAATTTCTTTAACAAATTTTATTGCTCAGTACACGTACATATTGTAATTTCTATATCGGAGTTTCCTCTAAATTGATTGGCTAATATAAAAAATGACAAATTCATTTTTTAGTCCATGAAATTAAATGTGAGAATAAACATTTGGTATATCAGCGTTATTTTTTTCCACATACCGCCTCCTACCAGGCCTTACAGTAAAGAACTTAGTGCTCTAACACGTTGTATAGTAATGTATATGAAGTGAAAATATATAAACCATAGGAGTGTGTTTGTATTAGGTACAGCAAGTAACCACACCGCCTGTCTCTTTCATTGGGTTTTCTGTTCATACCCCCCAGCACAGCGAGTAAATTTGATGCCGGTGATGTAACTTCATACATCAAATTCGTAGCATCCACCTGCCCCCATAACAAATAAACCAAAAAAAAAAAAAATGCTGCGAGCTACGCAATTCCAGGGGGGTTAAACCCCCGGTTCCATCCCTGAAATTTCACTTGTAACATAAACCACAAATGATACGAAGACAAACCTGCGTTGCAGTAATTAGAGACTTGAGGGGAGAATCAATCTGCGGGCTTTTGTATCGGAAGCTCTTTGTGAACGTGAAATATTTACAAGGCGCTTGATTAAAACTGGGACACACAAGAGTTCAAACACACGGACAAATAACACTGATTTAGCACAACGTTCATTATATATGGATGTATTCATACTTGGTAATGGGGCTGGAATTGACACCCCATATTCTCCCTTTTTGGAAGAGGAGCACAAAGAACTGGACACAACATTATGGTGTGACCCCACAAGAGAAGCTTTTAGTATTTGCATAATGAATTTATATACCTCTTTCTCTTGATCTTTAAGGGTTGAAATATGATTATTAGTTGTGGTAATATGTCTGCCTTTAACAATTTGTAAAATTATAAGATAGTCATGGCTCAGTTATGACTCTCTCACCAAAAGGAACCTTGCTTCGATCCCTGGCAGATTGCATTTTGAGTCTTTGAAGTTATATTAAATGATTGAGAGTAGTGACAATAAAGTTGCTTTACATTTCGTATTAATTATTATTTATACAGGGATATCATTTTATTTTTATTTCAATTTTCATTGTACCTGAGTTTTTGAATGTACTTCACTCCCACCCCCTCTACTACTAAACTTCCAACCGTTCTCCACACAGAACCGAGGCCGCGTATGCAGTACTGAGTTAGTGAGTATAGTACGTTTCAGAAATATGTTCGCGTTTTCCAGTGATGAAAGAGCTTTCAATATTGAATCATATTTTCGCACGGGTACTGTCGTCCGTTTCCCTACGTTGCATCCCGGTTTCCCCCACCTGCTTCTGTTCGCCCCTCTGTAAAGTCTAGTAGCTGGGCTGTCTTAGCTCTTTTCTGAAAACATTAATTTCTGTTAGGAATTGGGCGTCTATAAAATATTATACAACTGTTTAAAATAACTTAAATAAAAGGGCCTCGTTAAGTAATTAAATGTCACGTGATTCCCTCCCCCCTTCTAAGACCCTGCGACAAAACCTCTTGGACAGACAGTGGATAGCAAGTCTGAGTAATTTTATCTTTTCGGATCGGGCAGAAGTGAAGATTGAATTTACAGTACGTAAGGTACTCTTTTACAGAGTAGGTACAGAATTACTTCAACATGAGTTACTCGTACGAAAGACGAAACTGGTAATTGGAATTAGGTACAATAGTCTAAAGTGCGATAATATGCACAAAAGAACTGAAGCCTGTATCGAAATGAACGGCCACCATTTTTAAAAATGTGTTTAAATATCCATATTATGATTATTTTTCAATTTAACTTCATTCTCTATATTGTACGCTAATGTGCTGTAACACTACAATATACACTGCATAATTAATAAGTCCGAATGGATAGTTCAATTCGTGAGTAAAAACACTAAGTGTTAATACAGTACTGTATTTTGATTAAACAAAAACCTAATGAAAATTATCAAACTCAAAATTGTGATATTTCCTAGTTTACATAAATGGATGAACTACTTTTCTTCCCTCCTATACCTAGTAAAGTGATTTGTATATTTATGCCAGTATCATCGAACTCCAGTTTTGGAAGGGGGAGCAAGCGGTGTTTCCCGTTCTAGACCTTTAATCCAAAGATATAGACAGGTTAATATTAAAAATATTAGTAAAAATAAAATGGTGTTCCTGTATTTCCATATCATATGAGATATGAAAGTGAATTAAATTTAAATATGCTTACGGAAATAAAAGTAGGCTTACTTTTAGTCACGTCATCTGTTTGTGTATACTGATTTGTACTAAGCGATTAAAGTACGATGTTATGATAAAAATATGGAAGGAATGCATTTAGATATAATACGTAGTAACAAAAAATTCAAAACCATTAATGCAGATAAGTAGGTACTATACAAATGGATATCGATACACGTCAGTACATTCTATCAAGAACCAGCTTGTGAAGTTCAGACAGAAAAGCGGCGTATATAGGTGTTAAAAAGTATGGGAGGTAATAGTATGCATCAAAACAAAAGAAAAAAGTATAATAAACCTGGGTCCTACAACTCATACTTTATGAGATCTGAACACTTGTTCATAGGAGGTGCTCAATGTGACATCCATTCATGGCAATGCATTTTTCTGCCCTGCAATACAGCAGGCTACCAGATAATCATACCGTAGTTGACTCCCCTGGCATGGAATATTGATACGTCGCAAGGAATACTGAAAAGAAAAGTTTGGTTGCAACAGTCTTGCAACAGTACTTATGCAGCCCGCGAACTCAAGACGCTCAACTTGATGAATCATTTAATTATTCTTCAACGGCTCAGAGTAGCATTCTGATTTTTTTAAGGGTGGTTAAAATAATTCAAGGTATTTAAGGATATTTTTCTGTAGTTTTCAATTAAGCCGCTGCCATTAGAACATATTTTTATGTATTTAAATGGTTTTTAAAACAAAGTTAACGAACTTGTATTTCTATATTATTATGCGAAGAACAAACTGTGTATTGTCACCTTCAAATTGAGACAAAGAGCAAATCTCTGTGATGATTATTAGTGGAGGTAATCACGTTTAACAATAATGATGCGCTATTTTATAATCTTCGATAACACATATCTACTATAATAATCGATGTAGACAACAATAATAAAACACGTATTTATTTTTTCAATCCATAGAATGTGTAAAATTTGTTTTATCTAAATCAGAGACATAAAAGTCAATTCGAGGTCAAATTTGTGCAATTTTACGTGGAATTACTCATATAGAGATCAGAAGGGGGGTCAGAGGGAAAAAGACCTTTGGGGAGGCTGAGACGTAGATGAGCGGATAATATTATAATTGATTTGAGGGAGGTGGGATATGATGATAGAGACTGGATTAATCTTGCTCAGGATAAGGACCAATGGCGGGCTTATGCGAGGGCGGTAATGAACCTCCGGGTTCCTTAAAAGCCAGTAAGTAAGTAAGTAAGTAAGTACTGTTACGTGGGATAAAAACAACAACGATATATGAAGGGTTCAGAGTCATATTGGGCCAAGCGCCAATTATTAAAAACGGAGAAAGCAAGGGTTAAAGTTAAGTGAATAGCATAGTTTAATGAAGATTGACATATCATTTAGTTTGAATGTGTATACTTTATATTACTTGCTATATGTTTCCATTGCAGTATGGTGATAACATCATTTTAACCCTTGTTTTCTACGGTTTTAGTAAATGGCGCTTGGCCCACTATGGTTCTGAACCCTTCGTATTAGATACCTTTTTACCTTTTTAATAATGAAAATCTCGTAAAACAGATATCTTACTCAAGTAAATACCATTTGTGAAAAACAATAAGCTGCTTTTTTATTAAATATTGAAATTAATGCAATGATCAAGTTAAAACATTTTGTTTTGGTCGTTGCCTACAAACGTAAATCAAACAAATAAATCCTCCGAAAGCACTCAATATTATCGCATCTCATTGGTGAATGGAGCTTAAAGCTCTAGTTTACTCCATCCAACTTATACTGTCAGAGTATAGAAGAGGCCGTGGAAGAGGGAATTCTTTAGAACTGGCTGTATAGAGAAGATTGGCGACGGGGAATACGATGACGACGAATAGACTGCACGGGGACCGAACTGCCATCCCTGCAGAACTGTGCTTTGCAGCCGATGCTATGGGATTACTGTAAGATATTGTCCGCGCTTGGTAGCGGATGTGACGTCAGCCGATCGAGTAATCGGCTTCCGACTGGCGTTCATAAAATAGGGATTTGTCGTCAGGGGAAAAAGATACGGCAGTGATATAAACTTCAATTATACGCCTATAGGAAAGCTATTAGTCCGCAAATTCCTAGAAATATGGCACACAAATTTATACTAATTCCACTTTGCTAAGGGATTATATTGCAACTTGTTTGCAATAAAAATAATCTTCATTTCCCGTGACGTAAATTGGATAAGCTTCGTTCCCGTGACAGTCTCTGTAATGGTTTACTGTAATATTTCTATTCCCTGGTGAGTTACCGCTTGGAGAGATGGATAGTAATCAAACTGTGGTGCGGGTATCAGTGGTGGTGTCACTTATTGCAGGAACCACGGGATAGAGTTTGGGCTTTGCATTTCATAGTGATGTTGATCGATCAAAATATTTAATCGACGATAGATTAATCGAGTTTTGATCGATTTGAAAAATGTTTTGATATAGACCTACTGTAATACACAATTATTGTTAAATTTAACTTGTGTTCGTGATAAGCATAAGTATTAAATGTTGTATATCTGTATATATTGTATCGTATTACAAAACAACTATTTTAATTATTTATTAACATATTCATTATGAGCAGAGACCGGAAGTTTAGGCATTATGAATCATTAAAATAGGCAGGCAAAAAGGTATCATAAATACCTAAAATAGGCTGGCAAAAAAGCTTTATAAATAGTTGAATTACGCAATAAAAGGCAATTACAAAAATCTTGCACTGGACCCACAATCTTGCACTAGACCCACAATCTTGCACTTACCACAATGGGATTTCGGCAGCAAGAAAAACTGTACATAAGTCGAATGCAAATTGAGATTTTCGACTCGATATTGCAATCACTGTTGGAAGCAAAGAAATTTTCTTCCCAGTAGTCTTGGAAAGTGCATTTTTGTGTTTGGTTGTACTGATATGTTGCGATATGAAATATTTAGCTAGCTACAACAACGTCGCAGTGAAAACTGAAAGAAAATTAACCGTTAAAATTAACGTTAGACCCGCACCCATTGTTGCCTTGTCAAATAAACACGAGATAATTAAAACGCTTGCTGTTACACATTTTTGCACGGCAGCACTCATTGTTGCAAAGAGAATATGAATTGACTGAAAGAGAATAATATACTAGTGATGGGCGAAGTTGTTCTTTTCCCGGAACAGTTCCGACGGTTCCGGTTCCGAAAAAATACTATGTTCCAAATAACAGTTCCGAAATAACAGTCGCCAGTGGTGATGAGTCGGAGTCGTTGAGTCGTTCAAACGAACGGTACAGTACCCTCCCTCTTCACCTTGCAGCTCACACTGGAGCACTCATAGGCATGACATAGTACACATTCTTATCTATAGATGGCACTGCAATGCACATTCGAATCGATTTTGGAAAATTGCTGTGCATGCGGACAGAACTCAAAAGCTTAATGTTAGTAATTAAACAGCTGTTGACTACAAGGACAGAATACAACACTTTGTTTTCGTACATAAAGTTATAAAGACATGGTAGCCAACTAAAAAAAAATAGCATAACATTTAAAACATATGGTATGTAATTTCTGTTCTCTCTATTACATAATAAAAAAATCATTAATTTTTATTTTTACTTTTCTTAATGCACAGTTATAATAATAATAATAATAATAATAATAATAATAATAATAATAAATATAACAATTTCATAAATAATAAAAAAGATATATATTGGCAGTACTGAAACCTGGAAACCCCGCAGTGGGTTAGTAAAATGTTGGAATCCATCTTTACCAAAGTGTAATTTAAACTTCGCATTAAACCTCGCTCTCCAAATCAGTACTTATATGGGTAGTTTCCAACAAATAATGCTACAACATTTTTGTCGTTCTTTGATAACAGAGAAGATATCACAAAAACTTGTGCTTGTCAGACTTAACCTCAACAAACGACATACAGACATTGTAACTAAACCACTCATTACCATTTACGACTTTAACCTTTGTATAGAATCAGCTGATCAATGAATTAATAATAGTATGCGTACTTTATGACTTTGTAGAATGTTTATAAAACAGAATTAGTCAACTAATGGTGAAATAAACCATAAAGCGGGAATGATTATTACAGATTATTAAATACTTACTATAACATTACAGATGATTGCCCAGTCTTACAAATGTTGATATTAAAGTTCGCGCCACCGCAAGGATTTCAATTTCCATGCGCCCCCCTCCAACCACGTGAGAGTTTCAAGTACCAACTTCATCCAACGAAGTTCCAAGTACAACATAAAGAACAACGAGAACAGTGTAACCGCAGCTGTCATAGGTTCATCGGAACAAGCTCCGACGCTCCGACGTTCCGACGTTCCGACGTTCCGACTGTTATCTCGGAGTCGGAATATACCTTGTGCAACGTGGTACTGCGAGCCCGCAACAGCTGGGCAAATGAGCAGCTCGGAGTCGGAACACTGTTATTTCGGAACAGGAGGTTCCGATCTACTGTTCATTTTTGCAACAGTTCCGAGACCGGAACAGTTCCAAAATAACTGTTGTGTTATTTTTTACCCATCTCTATAATATAAATTCAGTGAAGTCACTTTAATTGTAGCGGTTATAGAAATAAATTAAAATATACCTGTAGGAAATTTTTAATAATAAATTAATAAATAATAGATAAATAATCAAATAAAGGCAAAAAAGCATTTATTTTGTAGATTATAGACCTATATTTATCTTTAAAAAAATCAGAAAAGGCGAAAATAAAACTGTGACGTTTCAATCACAAAGGTATAATTCGTACAGATTTACTTTCAAAATGAAGGTAGATTTAACACATTTAAAAAGGCATTCTGCCAAAGTTCCGGTCTCTGGTTATGAGGCTTATAATTTGTGTCAATTTTTCAAGGAATTTTTTAGGCAAACATAAATAACAAAAAGTATGAAGACTCACCTAGTTAATACGGCTTCATCCATGATTTTAAACGTGAGAGTGCGTTCACATGCTCCGAATTAAGTGCCACTCTGGGTTTAGTAACAATGTTTCCTGCATCACTAAACACGAAAAAAAAAACGTTTTTTTTTCTGTCAAGCACTTCTCCACGATCGTTCAATTTAAATCCAAACGTTTCATAGAGTTTACTTCTCAAATTTTCATATGACATAATGGAGTTTACACTTTTCACAGAAAACTGATTTTTTTTTCTTTATCAAACTAAACACACAACCTTCATACACAAACTCAGTACAGAAACTGCAACTGCAAAACTACAGCGGTCCAAACAGAAGGCTGGCCCCTATTGTAATCGAATTACATGATTTTAGAAGGAGAAGAATGTAGTTACGCTCTTACTGGCACACAGTGTAGACATGGCTATTTTATAAGGGATGAGGGGGACGAATCCCAGAAAAGTATGTATTTCATATGCTAGGAAGATGAGCTGAAAACAAGGTGGAAGTTTTCTTGGAAAGCCATAAAACTTAATAAGGGTTTCGCATTGTGTTTCAACTTTCAATAGAGGTAGACTAGGTCAGTGTCCTCATATCTGCATCTCTTTCTGAAGTGTTTGAGCAAAGATTTTTTCTACGCTACCTGCTTTGCAGTTAGAAAATAACAGTACTATTGTGCTTCTAAGTAAGCAATTTTCGAGATAGGAATATTGTCGGAATTTTTAGTTTGCTGGTAAAATTCATGTTCTGGGAATAATAAGTTAATTAAGTAATAAAATAGCGTTGCAATCGAAAAGTATTGGGAATAAATTTGAATAAGAAACAAAAAAAAAAGTTTCCTTCCCTGGCTGGATTCGAACCACGAAAGTGTTGGTTACCAGTCTATCGTGCTCTGGAGTTAACAAGGCTCTGAAATCAGCTACAAGGGTCGTTCCGGTTTCTTTTTGCCACTACTGTACATCATTGGTGGCTTTCTTTCACCGATGGATGTCTTGTGTTTTCTTATGTGGAGACAGACTTTCTGTTGACGCTTGGTCATAAAGAGTACCATCTTTTTATGTTTTAATATTTGAGAAAGAACCCACCTAAGATCATAATTAAAAGAGAAAAATAAATAGAAACGGAAGAGAAGTAGATATCATAATCGTACAATTCAAGCAATTCAGCATTTTCACTCTTCTGTCATTGTTGTGATGATTTTGAACCAGCTATAGACGTTCATATGTAATATGGTCGTCAGGGCACAAATCTACCCTTTAAAAATCAATTAATTAACGCAAGATAGATATGATCAGTCCTAATGAAATGAGATAAATCTCTACCTACCTCATGGGAATCGAACACTTGACCTAGGAGTTCCAGACTGAGTCGTTGTGTCTTGGAAATTGCGTAAGACTTTATTTAGACGGTTTCCACTTTCTTCTGTCATGCAAACGGAAGCACTGATTCATTTTTCTCTCTTCGTTGACATGTCGTTTCTGGAGGCCCTGCTTTGGTAGGTATTTTGCCGTTTTGCGTCTTTGTCCCAGATCTATTTATAGTCCCTCGGTGCACGTTTGAAAACGTTTCTCACATGTTTACCTCCCATAATCCGTCTGATATTTGACAGCTCATGAATTTACATTTCTTCTTACTGCCATCAATCTTGTGGTAACGCCCAGTATAGAATTAAATTCTTTCATTTTATTTTTAATTCCATCCTATAAAAGTCTTCCAATGAAAAATATGTCATATAATTTTATGTAACTGTGTAAGGAATATCTGTCGAGGTACCAATCCATCAAAAGAGTGGCATTTAAGACCTTAAAGACTTGTGTTTTCATGCGAATTATTCTTCTTTCTGATATTTTTAGTTACCATGAGTACGACGATTAAGTCTTACCTAATTAGTTACAAAATCGTGATCCGATGACCTAAAAAGTTATAGAAGTATATACTCGTGAAAAAAATTCGTTGCTAACTTTGACGTGTCCATCGCTGTGGAGTAACGGTTAGCATGCGTGACCGTGGACAACGGTCCTGGCTTCAAATCCTGGTTGGAACAAGTTATCTGGTTGAGGTTTTTCCGGGCTTTTCCCTGGACTCATTCCCCCGGAATTATTACCTTCATCTCACTGAGACGCTAGATAACCATACCAGTTGATAAATTGTCGTAAAATAACCAATTAAAAACAAATAAAAAATATTGACGTTGCATTAATTAGGTTCAGTGAAACATGATCTGAAATTTGTCACCATTTCGTTTGTAAACTTGCATAAAAAGTTGAAAAGAATGCATGGATCCTTATAGTGTTTAATATTTCACCTTTTTTTTTCGTACTTTTGTATAAATTAGACAAGAATGTAGGAATATGTTAACATCTTTGAATTTATCTCACGTTTGACGTAGCATACGTTATATTTATTTTAATTATTAGGATATTGGCAAAATGTTGGGAATTTCACCCTCTTCTATCGTAATAATTTAAAAAAAAACATTTATATATACAAAAAAGTTTGAGTAAGTTTTTAGTGAAAATTAAATTCGTTCAACAAAAATTTTCACAAGTCCTCCGTATTTAAGGGGTAAATTTGCTTTCTCTAGATCTAAAGGCTAATTCACAATAAACGGGGAACGGAAACGAGAACAAGAACGGAAATATTAAATACGTATATTATAACATTTCCGTTCTCGTTGTCGTTTCCGTTCCCGGTTCATTGTGAACTAGCCTTAATTTGCTTTCTCTAGATCTAAAGGCCAGTTCACAATAAACCGGGAACGGAAACGAGAACAAGAACGGAAATATTAAAATATATATACAGTGGAACTTGGTTATAGCGACCTCGTTTTGTGCGACACCTCGCCTACAACGTCAAATATTCTGTGGTCCCAACTAATTCCCCGTAAGACATATGCTTTCCTACCTTGCTTAATACGACAAACGTATATGCGTCTACCTCGCATATAACGTCATTTTCAACCTCAGTTTGGAATACAATTTTCTAAGAACCAAAGTATTTTAAGAAGTACTTTGTTGAAATCTGCAAACTGGCAAATTCTTTACAGTCTCCTTCTATCATAGACCTCTGGAATGCAGGCGGATTCCCCACCCCTTGTAACCTGCCCGAATTCATGCGGTATTAGATCAGTTTCGACAGGAAGTTTTCACTAGGTGCACGCATTTTAACGCAGTATGGCCACTAAAAGAAGTGAGTGACGCTTTATAAGTTATTAGAATTATGAACATGTTCTATGAAGCTAGGGAAGGGAGCAGTAAAATTGAGACTGAAATTATGAACACAGAACGTAATTTAGCCCTAGAAAGTGTGTATTGGGCAAGTAGAAGACAACAGAGTAAAATGGCTGATTACTTCACTTCTAAGTAAAGTAGTTTGGTGAGTACTGAACAAACTGTTTTAATACAGAATACTGTATTTATAATTGTAGACCTACGTGTATTTTATTACGTTCATTGTAGGCTTAAAAGTCAATACATAAATCTAAAATAAGTCTAATTAAGTTTGATATTTTTAATTTTCCACCTCGCTAGATTGATAATGTGAATCTCGGTTACTACGACACTCGTTTATAACAACATAATTTTAAGGTCCCTTGGATGTCGTTATAACCAAGTTCTACTGTATTTAAATGTGAGCATTCACAATAATTAATTGTGAATTCTCACATTTAAATACGTATATTATAACATTGTTTTCGTTCTCGTTCTCGTTGTCGTTTCTGTTCCCGGTTCATTGTGAACCAGCCTTAAGTTTCACAAGCTCAAACCTGTCTGAAGACAGTGGATTTTTAAGGACGATACAAATCTTACCAAAGATCTTCTATCACAGATGACTCTATGGCTTGAAGCTGATGGTCTCTTTCTTAACGAAGAAAAGACGGTCAACATAACTTTCAACCTAAATCATCAAATAAATAAGAACAACGTACAAAACTACACGAAATAGAACTTTTAATAGGCTCTAGCTTAACTTGGGAAAATATATAGATTGTTATGCCTTAAGTTTCTGGAAGAATGGTACCAAACTTGGGAATGTTTTGATTTTGCAAAAGAGAGCCATTGGAATTTTATCTTAATCAAACACCTTTAACATTGTCGACCGCTTTTCATTACAATTTCAGATATTAACAGTTATAAATTTGTACATATATGATCTACTCTTTTACGCTCGACATAATATCGGCAATTACTAATTAGTGGTTAATATTCATCATCACGAAATTACAAATAGAGAACAAATTAGTATTCCGTACTGTAGATTACAAAAGATCAACACAAACGTTTCTGTTGCGGGGATGAAATTATATAAATAGCTTCCCAGTCAATATTGTAATTTACCAATCAAAAGTTTTAAAACTAGATTTTATAATTGATTATAAAAAATCGTTTTACTGTGTTGATGAATTTGTAAATACAAATTGAAATGAAATTGTTTTTTAATAAGTAAATGTAGTTACATTTTGTTACTTACTTACACATGACTTTTAAGGAACTCGGAGGTTCATTGCCGCCCTCACATGAGCCCGCTATCGGTCCCTATCCTGAACAAGATTAATCCAGTCTCTATCATCATATCTCACCTCCATCACACCTGTTTTAATATTATCCTTCCATCTACGTCTTGACCTCCCCAAAGGTCTCTTCCCCTCACTAGATTTACCCATACATGCCTGGCTCATCTCAAACGTCTGGAGTTAATGTTCCTAATTATGTAGTTACATTTTGTTGTTAGAATTAATACATCACGTATGAATTATTTTAATTAATTTTTGTTTTAATTATTCTTATTATTTTAATTATTTATATCGTTTTAATTATGTTTACTTTTAAAATTATTTTACTGTTTAATTTAATTTTTATTGTTTTATTTAATACTTGTTTTAATTATTTTTATTGTTTGTCATTGTTTTAATAATTTTACTGTCGTAATTAATTTTTATTATTTTAATTATTTTCATAGTTTTAATTATTTTTTAGTTTTAATTATTTTTTACTGTTTCAAATATTTTTATTGTTTTAATTAATTGTTTATTGTTTTAATTGTTTTATTGTTTTAATTAAGTTTGTCGTTTGAATTATTTGTATTGTTTTAATTATTTTATTGCTTTGATTAATTTTTGTTGTTTTAATTATGTTTTTATTTGTTTTAATTATTTTTATCGTTTTAATTAATTTTTATTGTTTTAATTAATTTTTATTTGTTTTAATTATTTTTATTGTTTTAATTAATTTCATTTGTTTTAATTATTTTTATAGTTTTAATTCATTTTTGTTTTAATTAATTTTTCTTTTTTAAATTATTTTTATAGTTTTAATTAATGTTTATTGTTTTAATTAATTTTTGTTTTAATTATGTTTATTGTGAATTATTTTTATTGTTGTAATTAATTTTATTGTTTTTATTATTTTTATTGTTGTGATTAATTTTATTGTTTTAATTATTTTTATTGTTGTAATTAATTTCATCGTTTGAATCATTTTTATTGTTTTAATTATTTTATTGCTTTCATTAATTTTTGTTGTGTTAATTAATTTTAGTTGTTTTAATTATTTGTATTGTTTTGAGCAATTTTTATTGATGTAATAATTTTGATCGTTTTAATAATTTTTATCGTTTTAATTAATTTTTATTATTTTATTGTTTTAATTATTTTTATTGCTTTCAATAATTTTTGGTGTTTTAATTATTTTTATCGTTTTAATTAATTTTTATTGTTTTGATTAATTTTTATTGTTTTTATTATTTTTATCGTTTTAATTATTTTTATTGTTTCTTTTTAATTTTTATCATTGTAATATAATTTTATTGGTTTAATGAGTTTTATTGTTTTAATTCATTTTTTTGTGTTTTCAAATTATCATATGTGACGAAGCCTATTACCTGTAAGCCTAATAAATATAAGACAACGAGGATTGCATGATAGAATTATGACACAAAAACTCTGTTCCTGGTTAAGATGGCTTCTGATAAATTTACAGACATCTTTCCTCTGTGTCAAAATTATACTCCACTACTCGTCATCCTCGCCTCTTTCCTTGTCATCGGGGTAAAGATATTTGCCTTACAGGTACATCCATCTTAGAAATACATTTTTTCACACTGCCAAACTAACAGAAGCCAGAAAAGTCGTAATCTGTCATAGCTGGCTATGTCGGTTGGTTGATTGATAACTTCTAATTTCCACGAAAGCTCAACAAAAAGAGTGTTTGTATGAATGGTATTGTGAACATGGATTACAGGTCTAAAAATGAGGTCTTTAACTAAGAAAACACATTCGGAGAGAGCATAGAAAAACATAATTCTTTATTATTTGCGCCTAAATGATTTACATTCGCTTGGCACTCAAATTTTTTATATGCGGCCATCGCAGCGGGAGATACGCGTACTAGGAGAAGCCTCCGGTACTAGAGACGTTGTCATAGTAATATTAATGTTGCATATGCCCTACATTAATGGAGTGACGTAATTTATGTGGCTTGTGCCAGCGAACAAACTTTATTAACTACTGATTAAAAAGAAGTGTTAAATATTTATGTTTACCATGTCGGATGCGAGAGATTTATTTGGCTGAATGTTTTGTGTTGGAGATTAGACATGTACTGTACTTGCATTGAATTATGGTTAGCTGAGTCTACACTAAGAACATGAGAAACATGAAGGAAAGCTTTCGTTCTGTCTTTCAAATTAAATATTTGATAGAGGAAAGGAGGGGGACATAGAATACCGTTTTGTTTTTTAATCCTATTGTCTAAAATATTCCTATGAAAAGACATTTTTTTGTGGTAATGCATAGTAAATTTATTAGAATCTAGTACATAATAAACAATGAAAACACACGACCCATACAATTAAAGAAATTTAAACAAACACTAAAGATATGAAAAAAGGATAGGTTTACGGAATAGAAAGGGTATATGGAATACCAGAAGGAAGTGAAATAGGGAGAGGGTACGACAAGGACGCCCTTTATTATCTACTCTGTTCAACATCTACTTGGAGGATTTAGTGAAGAACTGTTTTCAGAACATGGGAGGAGTGATAGTAGAAGGAAGAAGAATGAAGTTCATAAAATTTGCTGATGATATATGGCGTTGTTAGCAGAAGAAGAGATGATACTAAGGGATATGCTACTGAAGCTAAATGACAGCTGTGATCAGTATGGAATGAAGTTAAATGCCAACAAGGCGAAAAGCATGGTCATAGGAAGGAAAGTAAAGAAGGCAAACTTGCAAATTCTAAATGAGACAGTAGAGGAAGTGGACAGCTTTAAATCTTGGGGTGCAGGCTACTATAAACAGTAGCATGAGCTGCTGCCAAGAGGTCAAAAGGAGAATACCAATGGCAAAGGAACCTTTTAATAGAAAAAGAGCATCTTCTGCGGACCTACTGAAAAATTGAATAACACTTTTTATTTTGAAAAATGCTAATTTTTCAAAATATTTTTGTTAATAACGCAAGAAACAAATTCACTCATAGAACTGCAACTTCACCACATCATTATCTATAACAACGTGATCAAGGACGTAGCTTGAAAAATATAGACAATAGAAATTTCACATATCACTCTCTCTTAATATTCTCAGCAGTATTGTTTCTAAAATTTGTTTATTATTGAATGCTTTTACATATCGTTGCAAAAATGAAATAAGCTACATTTTACTGGGAAGAGAGGTGTGTGTATGTTTTTTTCATATAAAACAATGAAACTAAAACATCATAATTTTTGGGAGTTATTTTCCCACCAATTTACATTTCCATAATATGTAGGTAAGTATATGTAGGCCTACATATATAACGGGTAGAATACTTTTTTGCATACACAGGCAACTCGTAATGTCTACTTTTAATAATTTAGTGACGTGTGTTAAAATATTCTTTTAATTTTAATTCAAATTTGTATTCTGCAACTACATGCAAAATTAACAGCTTAACAGTCACTGGAGAGTTGAAACAAACATTACGATCTAAATAATTAACTGTATGATGATGGTCATGGCAACACTGATATGTATCTGCTATTAAAGTTATTATTATTAATATTTCCTGTTTCATATATTTATTATTATGATCATTACTACTCTTAGTTATTAAATACTGTATTAATTGCTGGTTATTTAATTTTACATCTTTTATGTTGTGTTCGCAAAAACAATTAGGAATCAACATGACAGTTAAATGAATGAAACAAATTTAACACCTCTACATACACATTATTAAAATGTATTAAAGTTGTAGCGTTATTAAAGTTGTGTGTATACCGTTTGTACCAGAAATAATATTACACAGACCGGGAGAGAGTTCAATAGCCGAAAGCGATGGTATTTGAATAATACCCTTCTCATTTATTGTATTCCATAGATCTTATATTAGCATTGAAGCTTTAAGATGTGGAACAAGTCAAAATTTTACAAGATTACAATTTTTTGGCGAGATGAAGTGAGGTGAGGCCGAGGATTCGTCAACAGATTACCTGGCATTTGCCTTATGGTTGGGGAAAACCTCGGAAAAATCCCAAGCAGGTAATCAGACCAAACGGGAATCTAACCCAAGCCCAGCTCCGGATCAGCAGGCTAGCGAGTCTGCCGACTGAGCTACGTTGGTGGCTCTACAGTAAATATACAGTAGGCTACATGGCAATCAGATGATTCAATTTACAAACCTGAGCTATAATAGTAGATTATGCAACGAGCCTATAACGATAGTAATTAAGACGCGGGGATGTTTATGAAACTCGCTTGAGCTCGTTTCATAATTTTCATACGAGCGTCTTAATTACCATTATAGGCGAGTTTCATATGACTTTTTATGCTCGACCATATTTCTAACTTGAAATTATTCATAAGTATTCATGTTATTCTTATCTGACTGAGGAGCGAACTGACCTTGTGCAATCTCGTAAATTGTGAGATGTGCGTAGACGCGAAAGTTTTGATTTTTTTCCGGGCAACGAATCTCGACGACCTTGATATAACCTAGAGAGTAAGATAAACGTTAAACTTGATATAACCTTGAAATTGAATTCGACATTGAGAAACGAGGTGACAATTTGAATTTATTTGAATATTATTTACAATTAACGCTAATTATTATAGTAACAGAACATAACCTTCTGCGACAGTATTCGATTTCCAGCCTGCGTGACGTTTTGCTAGTTGTCTTTCGATTGCATATCCGAGAATAATCGAAAACCTGAACTTTAATGAATAGGTGTACTTTAATAACATGCTTTAAAGGACTGCTACCAGGTGTATAATTACTACATTTCGGCATGGTCAGCATAAAATACTATATAGTTCATAGCAAGTAAGTTAATTCAATTTAAAAGCATAAATAAATCAATCAGTTGAAATGTACAAAAATTGGTAATACGTTACTTCAAATTACAAGCATAAACAATTCAACAATAGAGCTATACAGATTACTATTCAATTTAGAGCATAGGCCTATACAATTCATCAGCCAATCTATACAAAAATATACAATACATAGTAAACAGATTAATTCAATTTACAAGCATACATTTGTTAAGCTATACAAAATTCTACAGTTCATATCAAGTAGATTAATTCAATTTATAAGCATAAACATTTCATCAGTTAGGGGTATATGTACTTGAACGACCACAAATATTATTAGAAAATGCAGGCTCTAAATTTCTAAAATTTTATAAGAAAATGCACTCACAATTGGACAAAAATTACAAGGTAGGTACCACAACAAGAATTATTACAACTTAAATATCTGATAAAAGTATTTCCCAAACCAGTTTTATCAAAGTATGAAAAAAAAATCTGCAGTTACATCATTTGGTAATCATAACATTGTTATGGCTCTCTGACATCTTTAATATTTTTCCTGCATGTAATAAACACTTATTTATGAAAAGTAGACTATTCTCAGACATGTAGAATAGTTTATTTTAATACAATTAATTTTTTATTTGTCCTTTATAAAATATATTAAAATTTACATAATGTTTTGTGACCTAATTTTTCTATTTTCAAAGAAATGGACATTATTGTAGTCTACCTTTTGCTTAAATGCATGTTAAATCAGTGTACAAATTTTCAGAATTCTATCTCTAATGGTTGTGGAGTTATGAAATAATGTGTGAAAATTTTCAAATTTTGGAAAATTTAACTTAAAGTAAAAAATGAATTCTAAAAGATATAATTAGTAACTATTTTATAAATCACTTTTATCGTATATTTAAGTTCTAATAAGCCGTGTTGTGGTACCTTGTAATTTTTGTCAATTGTGAATTCATTTCCTTATAAAATTTTAGAAATTTAGTTCCTGTGGTTGTTCTCGTACATATACCCTTAAGCTGTACAAAAATATACAGTACATGGTAAACAGATACATTCAATTTACAAGCAGATTTTAGTTAAGCTGTACAAAATTATACAATTTATATCAATTAGATTAATTGAATTTATAAGCACAAGGAGCCGATGTCCAAAATCAACTTTAGTATATCATCCTATTGGAAAATGATCTATCGAAAGACCTCTGAAGAGATGACAAGAAACCATAGAGACCGCAATGGACCACTAGGTCCAAGACTCGACCGGATGATGACGATGATGATTAAAATTTATATCATTGCCACAGTGGGCCAGACTGAGTCAAAAATAGAACAAAATTGAAAAAATCAACTTTTTTTACAATACTTTTGACAGTGTATACTCATAGTAGGGATCCTGGTGAGCACTGAACTGATGATGCATCATCGATAACATGTTTTAACAACTGTGGCTACAGCCTTGAAAGAGAGCTATTGTAACCGGACGATAGCGCACCAGTCAGTCCTAGGCCGTGCGCTTGAGACAGTGGTGTGTGTTACGTGGTCACATTCATGAATAAAGAAATACAATAGCTGAGAATGTTAGAACAAAGGGTAGGTTTTATTAGGAATACATGTAATTTTGAATTGGTTTAAATAGAGTGTAAATATTTGTGATAACTCGGAGGGATGCAATATTTAAGGTAATATATTTTAGTTTTCAATATTTAAAAAGGGTTATAAAGTGCGTGTCATTCGATATTACGAAAACTTTTGTGTCGATGTTTAAACAGACCTTATAGATTGGAGAAAAGTCGTATTCAGCTGCAACTAGTTGCACTTTTCTGTTTAATGTGCGAAAATTCAGATACTTACGTACAGTATTATTCATTACTATTCGAGATGACCGCTGTCTTTTTACACCGTGAAATCATGGAAGCCCTGCTACAAAATGATAATGATAAGACAGCAGTATATGAGTTTGTTATTTCCGAATTAGGATTACTTGAAAATTGTCCATAAGATTTTCCTTCAGAACTAAAGAAAAAAATTAGTTCATTAGGTAGGACTCAGATACCGAATAAAAACAACTGTGTGATGTGAAAGTACTTTTAATTTAAAGAAAAAGTGAAAATTATTGAATAACTAATGATTTTATGCATCCAAGAAAACAATAGAGATATAAAATAATTTTGTCCCATTTTGAGTCGATTCTGGGCCACTGTGCATTGCCATGATTATAATAATTACTAGTGGCTTGTGCAGCAAATGCTGCTGCAAACTAAGTTCGTTAAACGTTCAAATACAAATTATTTAGATTTATTTTCAATGAAGAATACTTGTCTTTTTGATAGTTATTTGCTTCCATAATAATGAAACATACTCCCTCTGAGTGGATTTTTTTAGGCCAAATACTTTTTCTTGAACCTATCCAACTTCAGTTTTTGAGTTTTAACGCGAAAACGCAAGTATCAATATCAGGACGATAGCAGTAGCTATTTCAGGTCATTGTGGATTGTAGGCAAAAGTTAAAAAAAATGTCAGGTTTGCTAAGCTTTCCAACAATAGCATTTTCGTATAGCTGCTGCATATAGAAATGTAGAGCGTTTAATCATTTTATCCTACTAAGAGATCTTGCTGAAATGATCTGGAGACTACAACATTTTCTAGACCTTTTATTTTATCAGTAAGTAATACCATTTTATCTTTTCTTAGGACTGTAATTTTTGCGCTCTCTCGAGCCAATACTGAAGACAATGACACGTATCAATATCTACACTACACCGACATTAATTATATGAAAAAGACCCAACCCCACTGGGTTAATAAGTATAAAAATATTTGATTTTTAATAACAATATTATTATCTACTTAAGTTTTGTAGTTATATATAGCAGTCACTCAGTAAATTATGGAAATGAAGATCTAAATTAAGATATTCTCTACATTTACTTACATAACCTCAAAACGTTTCACTTCCATATCATCAATATAGCATCAATATTATGTACAATTAATGAAAAATAGATGCATCATGATATTAACTATAATAATATTTAATTTCTAATCGTAATAATGTCATCAAACCACCTCAAGTTTCGTAGATTTGAATATCCAATACACAGCTGTACTCAGAAAATTATACACTGCAGAATCAGTGTTTAATAACAAATTGAATTGAGCTCTAATATGTCGGCAATCCTGCAGGTCATGGCCTTCGTGTAATAGCCTATTGTTTATTGTAGTGTGTGTTTTGTTCTGAAATTCAATCAAGTCGGCCGTGACTCAATAAAATTAGTTCTCAAAACTGACAACAGATGGATTTTGGAAAAATAGGAAAATTATGTAGGAAAATTGACATTTCAGTGAAAACTACTACTTTTCCGAAAAACTTTGGATGCCAGGCATGAAAATGAGGGGTCACTCATTAAAATCCGTTCAGCCGTTTTCGCGTAATTTCCATTACCAGTTCAAATTATATATATAGATGTCATTATTGTCCATTGATTGTTAAACGTTACTTAATGTTCCTGTGCTATATATCGTTTACAAAAAGTAATAGAAATCAACCAAATAACTGAATAAATAAAAACATTTAAACTCTCCCCCGCTACAAATGAAACGTGCTCCGAATTGAATGATTGTGTAATCTAATTTTACTTTAATTACAATAAAATGAATTGCATCGAACAGAATTAATTGATTTCTGCGTAATTGCGAGCGACGCGGCGCGGCTATTATCGGTGGATTTCCAGCAAGAGGAAGGCAGGTGACGACATTGGGATGGCAGAGGAATCCATCCCCGTCAAGAAAGTGGAACTGTCACCGGCAAGACAAAACACACTATAAACAAGGTTACCGAAGTTAGAAACTTCATAGATTTCCACAGGGGATTCCAACAACACTTTGGACTAAAAGAGATTAAAATCAAATATTCAGACCCACTGGGGTGTTGACCCCTTGCCCTTCCATTTCTTCTCTACGCAGCGTCACACTCAAGTTTCTAACACTAACAGGATATCAGTGACACACTCTTAGACGAGCTGCTTTTTGCTACAATTTCCCATATGGAAGAGAGACGTTCAGAGTGGTGACATTTTACTTGCAGTATTTCCGTCGTCGTCTAGTTTATTTTTGTCTTCTTGTTTCTCTTCAATCATCGACATCTTACTAAACACAGTAGTGTTGTATCCCTACCATATAGTGAGGATCACGTAAGAGTAGTTCCTAAAAGGCTAATTTGATCGTCTTTTCAGTGTTGCCAACTAATACCAGATATCACCAAATAATAAAATCAAATGCCATGTACTGAAATACTGCAATAAATAATAATAATAATAATAATAATAATAATAATGTGCACTATCACCTTTACCTTTTAACTTCGCTCTAGAATATGACATTAGGAAAGTTCAGGATAACAGGCAGGGTTTGGAATTGAACGGGTTACATCAGCTTCTTGTCTATGCGGATGACGTGAATATGATAGGAGAAAATCCTCAAACGATTAGGGAAAACGCTGAAATTCTACTTGAAGCAAGTAAAGAGATAGGGTTGGAGGTAAATCCCGAAAAGGCTAAGTATATGATTATGTCTCGTGATCAGAATATTGTACGAAATGGAACTAACTATAAAAGTTGGAGATTTATCCTTCGAAGAGGTGGAAAAATTCAAATATCTTGGAGCAACAGTAACAAATATAAATGACACTCGGGAGGAAATTAGACGCAGAATAAATATGGGAAATGCCTGTTGTTATTCGGTTGAGAAGCTTTTGTCATCTAGTCTGCTGTCAAAATATCTGAAAGTTAGAATTTATAAAACAGTTATATTACCGGTTGTTCTGTATGGCTGTGAAACTTGGACTCTCACTTTGAGAGAGGAACAGAGATTAAGGGTTTTTGAGAATAAGGTTCTTAGTAAAATATTTGGGGCTAAAAGGGATGAAGTTACAGGAGAATAGAGAAAGTTACACAACGCAGAGCTGCACGCATTATATCCTTCGCCTGACATAATTAGGAACATTAAATCCAGACGTTTGAGATGGGCAGGGCATGTAGCACGTATGGGCGAATCCAGAAATGCATATAGAGTGTTAGTTGGAAGGCCAGAGGGGAAAAGACCTTTGGGGGTGCCGAGACGTAGATGGGAAGATAATATTAAAATGGATTTGAGGGAGATGGCATATAATGATAGAGACTGGATTAATCTTGCTTAGGATAGGGACCAATGGCGGGCTTATGTGAGGGCGGCAATGAACCTCCGGGTTCCTTAAAAGCCAGTAAGTAAGATAATAATAATAATAATAATAAACCCATATAGCTTTTATTGGTTTTGTGAAAGCTTTTGATATAGTCCGAAGGGATCTTTTATTCGACATATTACAGGATAAAAATATTCCAAATTTGCTATTACAAAATATATTAGAAATCTACACAGACAGCAAAATAAGTGTCAAAATATATAACTGTATATCCGAAAGAAAATTAGTTACTATACTTGTTTTTTTGAAAGATGGGACATGACAGTTTAGCGGCCGAACTTGGAACTACAGTGCTATGTTGCCAATATGGACTACCACGTTGCCAGCTGATGAAAGGTATCAATTGACGTTACGATGGCTGACGTTAAAACATTCATTGACAAGTGACGCAAAGGTAAGAAAACATCACAAAAATTGACAGAGAATCAAAGACGAAACGTACCAATGCTATCACTGTGTGCACAATAAATGTCGCCAAGAGAGCTATTAAGTACTCGCCATGTCGGAGCGGTAAGTTTGGCAACTCAACCGTTGTTACCATAGCAACAGGCCTACCACGCTATGTGACATTCAGTTGTTTTTCCGATCGCAACGCTCCTGTCATGTCCCATCTTTCAAGAAAACAAGTATAATGGAGTTCGACAAGGTTGTCCACTATCACCAACTTTATTTAATATTTATATAAGTGAAATTATTTTAAAATGGAACCAAATCTACACATTAGGAATCAAAATAACAAGCGCTCTAACATTAAATACCTTACTCTATGCCGATGATCAAGTCATAATTTCCAATTCAGAGGATAATTTACAAAGATGATTATATGCATTAAATAAAATATTAAAAGATTTTGGGATGGAAATTTCAGTACAAAAATCAAACTTAATAGCATTTTTAGGACAAGACCCAGTCAGAAGTAAGATAATACACAATAACCAATGCCTCGAACAAGTACAAAATTTGAATTATCTGGATTGTGAAATATCTTATCAAAACGAATAAGATGTGAACAAGAAAATTACCAAATTTACACAAATTCTAGGACTAATAAACAATACATTAAAAGCTAAATTAGTACAAAAATCTACAAGAATAAAAATATATAATATACTAGCATTACCCTCCCTTTTATATGGAAGCGAGATTTGGACATTAAAGAAAATAGACATGAACAGAATCAAAGCAACGGAAATGAAATTTTTCAGGAGGACAGCAGGATATACTCTTTTAGGCCGAAAAAGGAATGAAGAAATTTTAGAACAATTAGAAGTAGAGTCAGTAGAAGAAAAAATAAACAGATACAAATTCAATTGGCTAGATAATGTAAGAAGAATGGAAAATTCAAGAATCCAAAAAATTATGATTCAGTCTAAACCTAGAGGACATCGTCGACCAGGAAGACCTTTTAGAAGACTGCTAGATGGGGCCGAAACAGGTCTACAGAGGCTTAATTCGTGAAGGATGATGATGATAATAGTAATAATTTATTTTATTTATTTATATTTAATGTGCTGTACAACAACCAGTGGCAATAATAATAATAATAATAATAATAATAATAATAATAATAATAATAATAATAATAAACTTGTCTGACAATAGGAACTAGCTTGTCTTCCATCTCGTCTGGGATATTTTTCCCTCTGCACATTCACGAGTCACATATTACGTACTTTACAATAGTATTGAATAAAACATGTTCCGATTATTGCGCCTTAACGCTGTAGCATATGTTACCCGGTATACTCTTGTGTCAGAGATGTTGCCGCATGCACACGGCGATCAATGGCCACCGAGTTTGCTCACTGTGTACTGTTCGCATATTAACCTATGTAATACTGTTGGAAATAATAAAAATATTGTATAACTTCCGTGAAGGAGATATCTATAGCAAGAAATTACTGTATTCGGTCACTTGTATTATACTTGTTCTGGGTACTATTAAGTATGGTCTTACGCCATGTAGGTCACATTACCAAAGATTTTCTCTACTTGTGGATATCTCTTGTTCGTTAACTAGGTTGTACAAGTTTATTCTGAGCAGAAAATTTAAGAACAGGATTAAGGAGTATTAAATAAGGTAAATAATTGGTATACAGGGCTTTCATTTCAAAACTTCCCAGTCTAAATAACTAATTATTTAAATTGAATTCAATTAAAAAAAAAAAAAAAGTCAATATAGATATTGAAGGGGAAGTCTGAAACCAGGCTTAAATGCATTTTAGATTTCATCCCCCAAGTCTCAGCCTCCCCCCCTTTGAAATTTCTAATGGCATCCCTATATTTTTGTACTTAAACTAGTGGGTTGTGCAGCAAATACTGCAAACTAAGTACATTAGACGTTCAAATAAACATTTTTCAGATTTATTTTCAATAAAGAATCCAGACATTTTGAAAGTTATTTTCTTCCATAATAATGAAACATAATCCCTTTGAATGTTTTTTTATGCCAAATACTTTTTCTTGAACCTATCCACCTTCAGGTTTTGAGTTTCAACGCGAAAACGCAAGTAACAATGTCAGAACGATCAATGCGTTTTTCATGTGGGACTAAATAATAGCTAATTCAGGCCGTTGTGAATTGTACGCGAAAATTAAAAAAAAAAATGTCATGTTTGCTATGCTTTCGAACAATAAACATAGCATCTTGGTATACCTGCTGCATGGAGACCTTGAAATGTAGAGGGTAAAATCATTTTATCCTGCTAAGAGATCTTCCTGAAATGATCGGGAGGCTACAAAATTTTCTAGGTCTCTTATTTTATCAATAAGTAATACCTTTTCGTTTTTCCTTAGGATCTGTAATTTTTGCACTCTCTCGAGCCAATAGTGAAGAGAATGACACACATAAATATCTACGCCACACCGCCATTAGGTATATGAAAAAGACCCAACCCCACTTGATTAATAACTATAAAAATATTTTATTTTTAATAACAATATTATTATCTTACGTAAGTTTTGTAGTTATATAGCCTACTACATAGCCGCCATTCAGTAAATTATAGAAATGAAGATCTAAATTCATATATTCTCTACATCTACTTATATAACCCCAAAAGTTTCACTTTCAATTCGTAAATATAGCATTAATACGTATAATTAATGAAAAAATAGTCGCATCATGGCATTAATTATAATAATATTTAATTTCTAATGGTAATAATGTCATCAAAACATCTCAAGTTTTGTAGATTTTAATATCCAATACACAGCTGTTTTCATAAAATTACACACCGCAGAATCAGATTTGTAAATTATTTTTAGTAAGCCTTGAAATTTTTAATAACCAATTGAATTTGAGCTGTAAATATGTCAGCAATCCTGCAGGTCATGGCCTTCGTGTAATAGTCTATTGTTTATTGTAGGCTAGTATGTGTTTTGTTTTATTCTGAAATGATGCAATTAGTTCTCAAAACTGACGAAAGATGGATTTTGGAAAATATGAAAATTATGTAGGAAAACTAACACTTCACTGAAAGTTGCTATTTTTCTGAAAAACTTCGAGTTCTAAGCTTCAAAATGAGGGGTCATTTATTAAAATCCGTTCAGCCGTTTTCCCGTAATTTCCATTACCAGTTCAAATTATATATTATATAGAAGATATGAAAGAGCCTTCAGTTTATACACCTCATTCATTTGTTTTCGCATCTTTAGTTTTCTGTCGTCGCCTGACAACGACATTTTTAACTCCAATCCAGCATATTTCTTCATGCGTGTAATCAAAAAATTACCCAGCGTTGGGAGAGAGTCATAGATAATTTAAGAGATTATATTAATAATTATTGTCTGTCTTCTATTCATCTTAAATAAAAACTTTCGTTACGGCGAAAAAAAAAAAAAAACGCTATGAACTTTTTCAACAACCCAATACTTTAAAATTAAGTCTATATAGCTAGAACTGTTACACCTAACAAAGCAATTTAAATATTCTTGAAGTTATGATATTGATAATGCAGAATAAATTGATGACATTATTACAGATAAAATGGGCGAATCTCTACATAATCTGTCCCTATAGTTAATTTGGGCATAAAATCAAATTAAGTTGGTCGGAATTTGAGAACATGGATCCGATTTTAGAATATTTTTATAAATAAGTGTATATATATATATACACACACTTAAATGCAGTCTGATCCGTTTGGGTATGGATAATATAAATTTATTATTATAAAGCTATTATGATAGTAGGAAAAATTTCTTGCTGGTTATATTGTGATTAAAAGATGGGAGTTTCCATATATCTCCATGTCAGTGAAATGTGTTACAGTGTGTCAGTGAAATGCGTCATAGCGCCACTACAGTGAGTAAGGGCTATACTACACGAACGTTAAAAACGTTGCGTTGACAACGTTCTTTTATAGGAACTTAGTTTTTGGTAATATGATCGCTTGTATAATTGCATGACTATACTACACAAGCGTTAAAAATGCTGCGTTTGGTTGCGTAGCTTCGACGTTGAGAAGTTTCAACGCAGAGGTCTGCGTTGGCAACGCCATGAATTGATTTCCTCATTACAGTATCAGTTCTCCTAATTTTATGAGAAATTAAATTCAAAAGATCATCAAAACATTTTATTGACATTCTGTAATAGAGAAAAAACTTGTCGGGATGCTGTCGGTGATTTTCAAATGCAGTACAATATAAAACTTTCCTGTCGAAAGTCTCTTAATGTTTGCGGGATGAACTCATCATCTTTTTTTCCTCTTTTTTTGAGACAGACTTAACACATAGCAGAGCTATATATGCAACTTGTATAACATCCATTGCAGCTCTGAAACCAAACACAGCGTCCCTAACGCAACGTGTAGTTTACACATTTTTCACACGTTACCAACGCCTGTCAACGCAACATTTTTAACGTTCGTGTAGTATAGCCCTAAGATGAAAGTAAAGTGAAAGACTATTGAAACTTATGTAGGGCCTATACATATGTAACTGTATTGTAGGGGAGAGTAGGGTAGTATCGGACAGCGGGTAATATCGGACAGTGAGTTTCATTCATCTACCACACGATGATAATACCTGATTGACATGGTTACGTTTCTGTGATGTCGCATAGAGAAACGTAACCATGTCATTCAGGTACTACCATATGGTGGTAGATGAAAGAAACGCACTGTCCAATATTACCCGATATCCGATACTACCCGACTATCCCCTAAAATTAGGTATTTTATTTATGTTTTATTATTAATTGTGATTATTGTGTGAAATTGTATTGTGTATTCTTATTGTATTGTGTATTGTAAATTTTATTGTGTATTTTTTTATGATTTTATTGTGTATATCATTTTATTTTGTATTGTTTATAATGTGTATACCACTGCCACCGGGTTCTTGCCCACTTGCAGTGTAAATACATACATACATACATACATACATACATACATACATACATACATACAAACATACATACAAACATACATACATACATACATACATACATACATACATACATACATACATACGACAATCAAACAGCGCATAATCTGAAAGGACAATTGAAAATCGTAGATGATTAAAATGGCTACTGCAAATCAACAGCGGGCACAATGTGTTCTTTGGTATGCTGAATTTGAGAGTGTTAAAAGAGTTCGAAGGGAATTTCGACGTGAGTATGGTGTGCGTAATGTACCTAAATGTGATTCCATAATGTTGTGGTATCGAACACTTGTAGAAACAGGTTCTGTGTTAAAAAAACATGCAGGAGGTCGTAGGCGAAACCCAGTACGAGAAGCAGCTATCTCTTGGCTTGGCCCCCGAACTCCCCAGATCTAACCTCTCCTGACTTCTTCGTGTGGGGTTTTGTTAAAAACATTGTCTAAGGAAATTTCGCCGTGAGTATGGTGTACGTAATGTACCTAAATACGATTCCATAATGTTGTGGTATCGAACATTTGTAGAAACTGGTTCTGTATTAAAAAACATGCAGGAGGTCGTAGGCGAAACCCAGTACGAGAAGCAGCTATCTCTTGGCTTGGCCCCCCAAAGTCCCCAGTTCTAACCCGTTCTGATTTATTCGTGCGGGGTTTCGTTAAAGACATTGTCTATTCACATAAACCCAGGAACATTGATGATCTGAGAGTAAAAATTACTCAAACTTTACAACAAATCACCCCTCTTATGTTACAACGGACATGGGCTGAATTGCATCACCGTTATGAGTTTTGCAGGGTGCGCAATGGGGGTCATGTTGAGCTCTGAGGAATCTCCCATCTTTCAGTGTTGTATGTACAAAGTTTCAACAAATAAAGTTCAGTAGTAAATGTTTTACGGTGTTTTTATTTTATCCATACCCAAACGGATCACCCTGTATATAAATACATAAATAATGTAGAAATATTGCTGCCAAGTCACATGGTGGGCGAGACCAACAATTTCTCTGTAGACATAAATACGGGTGCAAGTTGGAATGGGACTCTCTAGGCCACTTCTACGTGCGAGATGATTGTCTCCGCGCATGCGTCTCTCTTTGGGATTTGTCCCCAGCTTGTTTCTTCTTATAACTCAGAGTTATTGCCACCTCTACTGCCATCCTATTTATTTCCTCTGCTTTATATCTCAGATTTTCTTGTCACCATCATTGCACTCTAAAACAAAATACAATAGATACAAATGATCCTATTTTTTGCTCTTTCTTTCTCCCAAATCTTAGAGCTTCAGGGAGTGAGAAACTAAAGCTAAGACATTATTCTTTCTTTGTCGCAGTAACATCTATTGCTTTTTCCACCTAAATAAGCCCAACCTTACTATTTCTCACTAATGGAACACAGGTTCAGTTCTTGGTCAGTTACGTAAGACTCGTAAAAAAAAAAGCAATGTAGATAGGTGTATGTTTTCTGCGAATGGAATGAAGGTACTCCTACTGCACTATCGCTTCTTCCTTGTCATCTCTTCATTATCATCATTACAATCGTCAGCGCCATTAGTATTCACATCATCATCACCAGCAGCAGCATTATCATCACCAACGTGGCAACGTGGCGTCAGCAGTCTGTTGATCATGTTATCAGTAACCTGATGTCATTACATCATAGTGAACTTAATCGCCGCCATGTCATCGGCATCCTGATCGTTATCATATCATCATGTCATCCTGACCGTCATATCGCCATCACCATGATCATCAGCATCCTGGTCGTCATCTTCATGACATTACCATCCTGACCATCTTCATGTTAACTGTATCCTGACGATCATCATGTAATCATCTCATAGTATCCTGGCTATTGCCATGTTACCGCATTCTGGCCATATCGCCATGTCATCGTCATCCTCGACATCATGCCATTATCATCCTGACCATTATCACCTCACCACTATGTAATCAGTAGATTATCATAAAATCATCCTGGCCGTCACGTAATATTGTTGCCAGCATTTTATCATATTGTAAGCATTTTATCATTATGTCATAAACATTATAATCGTCACCAGTATTCTGATCATGTCATAAGAACCATCAAGTGTGAGCTTCCTGATAATCATATCATCAGCATCCTAATCATCATGTAAAAATCCTGATCGTCTTAAACATCCTGATCAGCATGTTGTAAACATTTAGAGCATCATGTTTTAAGAATCCTTTTCATGTTTTAAGTATCCCGATCATCATGTTTTAAGAATCCTTTTCATGTTTTAAGCATCCCGATCATCATGTTTTAAGCATCCTGATCATTATGCTTAAGCATTCTGATCATGTTTTAAGCATCCCGATCATCATGTTTTAAGCATCCTGATCATCATGTTTAAGCATTCTAATCATGTTTTAAACATCTTGATCATATTTTAGGCACCCCGATCATAATGTTTTAGGCATTCTGATCATTATGTTTAAGCATTCTAACCATGTTTTAAGCATCTTGATCATGTTTTAAGCATCCCGATCATCATGTTTTAAGCATCCAGATCATCATGTTTTAAACATCCTGATCATTATGTTTAAGCATTCTAATCATGTTTTAAGCATTCTGATCATGTTTCAAGCATCCCGATCATCATGTTTTAAGCATCCTGATCATGTTTCAAGCATCCCGATCATCATGTTTTAAGCATCCTGATCATTATGCTTAAGCATCCTGATCGTGTTTTAAGCATCCCGATCATCATGTCTGAAGCATCCTGATCATGTTTTAAGCAACCCGATCATTATGTTTTAAGCATCCTGGTCGTTATCTTTAAGCATCCTGATCATGTTTTAAGCATCCTGATCATGTTTTAAGCATCGCAAGCATCATGTATTAAGCATCATTATCATCATGTTTTAAGCAGCCTGATCTTCATGTTTAAGCGTTTTGATCATCATTTTTTAAGCATCCTGATCATGTTTTAAGCAACCCGATCATCATGTTTTAAGCATCCTGGTCGTTATGTTTAAGCGTCCTGGTCATGTTTTAAGCAACCCGATCACCATGTTTTAAGCATCCTGGTCGTTATGTTTAAGCATCCTGATCATGTTTTAAGCATCCCAAGAATAATGTTTTAAGCATCATTATCATCATGTTTTAAGCATCCTGATCATCAAATCGTAAGCATCCTACCATAATCGTCATCGTCTTAGGATTATTCTTATTGTCATCGTCGTTGCGACCTCCCTTACGTCTGTCTCGTAAAATCCAAGCTGATCATTATCACTATCATGAGCATTCTGATCATAGCCATCATCGTCAGTAGTCTATATCTTAAACACCACCAACGTTGTTGTCATTATTGATTTCATCATTAACAATCTGTAATTATTGGATACTTCAGTCCAATTTTTTGTCGTCTGTATAAAGGATTTTAACCCACAGTATAAATTTGAAAGGTAGCGCGATTCTCTGATTATGCGTTCAGCTTAACGCAAGGTCGTCACTTCAGAGTTCAGACGATATGAGGCACACACATCCACTGTCTATGAAAGGAGAAGTCATAACTACTTCAGCAATGGGGCGCGAGTCCATTGGATTTGCAGCCAGACGCGATCCCTCCTGAGTCACAGCGTGGAACAGAAATAATAACGCCACCACGGAATGTAAATCTTGTGGAGAAGAATGCATCAGGTGGAAATGAGCTCAGAAATGCAGTAATGGAAGCATTTAATGGGAAGAGAGCTCGCATAGTTTGGAGTTGGCCGTGAAATAAAATAGCACAGAGTGATAGAATGCAAGTTCTGTAGAAATAGACGCTCACGGAGGAATTCAGGAACATTAACACGAATTTCATGGACGTGCGCTTTAGAGATATGAGCCTTAAACAAAACACGCGCGTCTCACATCTCGGCTGCCACTGTGGTGGCACTTCATTAAGCTTTCACTCCATTGCAGGAGACAGCTGGTCCCGAGATGGTCGTCAACTACTGACTTGTGAGTCGAGGGACAACCTGTTATCCAAGTGTTAAACAAGAATGCAACATTTCTCTTACTAATATAGTTAATATGTAAATATTTGTGTGGTTATTTATTTATATAAATACCACCAATTATATTAAACATTACAGGGTTATGTTTATTTAGAAGCAATTAAACATATTTTGTTAACGATTGAACTCTGAATTCTATATATATAATTTGAACTGGTAATGGAAATTACGGGAAAACTGTAGAACGGATTTTAATAAATGACCCCTCATTTTGAAGCTTGGAACTCAAAGTTTTTCAGAAAAATAGTAGTTTTAAGTGAAATGTCAATTTTTCAACATAATTTTCCCATTTTCCAAAATCCATCTGTTGTCAGTTTTGAGAACTAGCTAATTGCATTTCAGAATAAAACAAAACACACACTGCAATAAACAATATTACACGACGGCCATGATCTGCAAGAATGCTGACTTATTTAGAGCTAAAATTAAATTGATTATTAAAAACTTAACTTACTAAGTACACGTTTGATTCTGTGGTGTGTAATTTTCTGGGTACAGCTGTGTATTGGATATTAAAAACTACAAAACTTGAGGTGGTTTGATGACATTATTGCCATTAGAAATAAAATATTCTTGTAGATAATGCCATGATGTGACTATTTTTAATTAATTATACATATTAATGATATATTGATGATATGAAAGTGAAACGTTTTGGGGTTACATAAGTGGATGTAGAGAATGACTTAAATTAGATTTTGATTTCTATATTTTACCGAGTGGCGGCTATATAGTATATGTTACTTACGTAAGATAATATTATTAAAAATCAAATATTTTTATAGTTATTAATCAAGTGGGGTTGCGTCTTTTTCACATATTTAATGGCGGTGTGGTGTAGATATTTATATCCGTGGTTCTCTTCAGTATTGGCTCGAGACAGAGAGAGAGAGAGAGAGAGAGAGAGAGAGTATCTTTCTTTCATTATTATGGAAGCAAATAACTTTCAGAATGTCTGGTATTCTTCATTGAAAATAAATCTGAAAAATGTTTATTTGAACGTCTAATGAACTTAGTTTGCAGCATTTGCTGCACAAGGCACTATTATTTCTATAATTTTACGTGAGTTTGTGTATTATTAATTGAATGCTTTCTTATATCGTCACATCTTTTGTTATAATAAATATTTTTCAAAGTCCTTAATGTCGAATTGTGTGAACAGGAAATAGGAATGGTCTTTTATCCATTGGGGAAAAAGCGTATCTTGAAGCAGACACGTACTATCTCATTAAATTACGTGTTTTATGTAGTCCACTTCTGTCTGAACGTTCGGATCAAATTTCTGGACATTTAAAAAACAAAATTAAAATTCTTTCAGTAATCTATTATCATAATACATTGCTCTCTTAAATTAACTGAGTATATTGGCAATTAAATCAATGGCTTTCCCAAAATACAGTATGAAAAGTTTCATATAAAACAAATTTTATCTCGTAAAGGAAGCAAAACCGAGAAAAATGATATTAAACTTTTTTGTTCACTCTGTATGTATGCATAAGATAACCTGTTGGTACTAAAAATATTAAGGCATAGATTTTTGTGCAGATATTGAAGTTCAGTTAGCTTTTCATACTCGAAATCTTTAGAGAAGACGTGAAAATATTTCTCCCATCTTTTTTTAAAGGCAGCATACAGGATGTTCACATGACTGTGTTAAAAACTTCTAAGGATGATAGAGAAGGGTCAGAAAGAATTTTTGATATGGAACCCATGTTCTGAGGTCCACATTTGTAGAGTAACGGTCAGCACATCTGGCCGCGAAACCAAGAGGCCCGGGTTCGAATCCTGGTCGGGACAAGTTACCTGGTTGATGTTTTTTCCAGGGTTTTCCCTCAACCCAATATGAGCAAATGCTGGATAACTTTCGGTGCTGGACCCCGGACTCATTTCACCGGCATTATCACCTTCATTTAATTCAGGCGCTAAATAACCTGGGATGTTGATACAGCGTCGTAAAATAACCCAATAACCCATGTTCTGAGAAGCAACAGTTTAGATGCTAGAAGCCCATGCATGCGCCCTGCAAATCCTGCCATCCGTTTGCCATGCATAAATTCTATGTAGGCAGTTGGTCACACAATGATTTTTACTGAACTATAACTGTAATATTAGCCTTCAAGGAATATGTTTTTCATCAAGCAGTAGGAGAAGTTATTCCGGAAACTTACATTACGTGAGATGTTCTAGTACTGATGGATGATTGCAGACAATACTAGAAATATTTACCTCAAATTTCAGGAGTCTGCGTTCTTCTCATCTCATCCTTTTTACATATGCAAAGCCATAGCTGTCCTGTTACTCAAAATCTTTGGTGATACCGTTGTCGAATGAATCCACTCAGCTTCTCTGCCAGTACCTCCAGAAGCCCGTGCAGAAAGAGTATCTTAGCAAGATCTGATAACGTATGCTGAGCCATAGCATCAGTAAACGTAAACTGAACTGGCGCTATAGAGAACAAAGGCTGGTTTCTAAAATGAATGTGGAGCCCCAGGTGCCGTAAACATACATGATATGTCAACTTCCTAGTCAAAAGCACCTGAACATTAAGCAAAATACCCAACAGAAATACCTAAAAGTTTGTCCTGATGAAGGATAACATGGACACATTTATTAATAGTTTTAATGGATTATAATAGTTAAACAGTTTGTTTCTGAACACAGGTCCCTCATGACAAATTGTTCCTTTTGACCCGCTCTGCCATCACTACAAGTTTGTAACATGATCATGACAACAGCTTGTTATATCCTAGTATTCCTACTGAGAGCGCACCTCTGTCATGTATATATACGGACGTGGACAAATTATTAGACTAAATTAATTATATGTGCAACAAGGCTGTATTTATCGGCAGAAATAATGAACAAAAATGTATTTTGCACAGATATAATGAACAGAAAATTGAGTCTAGAGGTTACTAATATTTTGTGAACATTCCCTTATTCTTTATTAACACGATGATTTTGTCAGGGATGCTGGAAACCAAAGTTTGACGCTTTCTTTGAATATCAGCATCATTTAGCCAGATATCAGACAGTGCTTAAATGAGTCCATGTTTTGTTGTAAGCCTGTTTTTGTTCACTTTCCTCTTCAGTATAGACCACAGATTTTCAATTCCGTTCATGTCCGGTCTTCTTGCAGGCCATGGGAGAACAGACTGTTAATATCTTCTGCAGTATATAATTAAAATACCAGTTGTACCAACACAGCCAGACAAAATATACTTAATCGTTGTAAAAATATACTAGAAGATGTAAACAATCATATTTACAACAATAGAGACTCTGTGAACTAGATTGATAGTTGATATGACGAATTATATTATGTTTCCAAGAAAAATGTTTTAGTCTAATAATTTGTCCACGTCTGTAGTGGCCACAAAATCATTCCGTGATTATAAACTGCTATAATTTCGTACCTACGCGCATTACCAAATTCATATCTGTGCTATTAGAAAGAACGGCTCAAAGAATGTCATGGGATGTGTAGTTATTGTAATTGTTGGCGGAAAACGATAGATGGCACCAAAAGAAAAAAAAGATAGATTTTATGATGTGCTGGCATTGCCACTTTTAATATATGGATGTGAAAACTGGGTATTAAACAGCGGAATTGCGATTTTTAAGAGAAACTCAGTAGATATGTACAGTAAAGAGATCATGTCAGAAACACAATAACTGAGTGAGATCTAAATATATACGATTTAAAGGATAAAATGACATGTAAAATCTAACTGACTACAACATATTGAATGCATGGATTCAACACGTCTTACAAAATAAATAGTAATAAACCAGAAGGTCGGCGTGTAGTTGACCATCTTGTATTCAGATGGGAGGGTACCGTTTGATTCGTCACAGGCATATAACCTATTCTTCTGTCAGAAGAAGAAGAAGAAGAAGAAGAAATATACTTATAATTTCGTCATAAATCAATGCTACCTCTTAATATCTACATCACTGTTAAAAATCAGTTTTTGAAAATAGCTAAATATTAGAAATACATAATTAGAATAGCTGTTCTAATTATTTGTTTTTTGTTTTGTTTTTTTTTTTTCAAAATAAGTTACGTGCGTGTACTTGAACTACTCGGTTTGTAAATGAAATCAGATATATCTTATTCGGATGCGCAGTAAATTGTTTACGTACCTCTTTTGAATGATAAAAAACCGTGGCGCGACAGCCCATGAGGGGCAAAAACTGACCGGACATCCATATGCCTCAGCAGGAGTGAACGATCATCCAACCAGGACGAGGATAACGTGTGGCTAGAATGATGATCCCACAACCCGGCTACTCACTATTACTTACTTACTTACTTACAAATGGCTTTTAAGGAACCCGAAGGTTCATTGCCGCCCTCACTATACCTCCCCAAATTAATGATGATGCTGGGTGGGTACTGGTCGTATACAATTGCCGATATTTCATGAGAATTCTTTAATAAGGAATCGAACCAACGCTCATTACTTAACGCTAGTTTAAGTCATAATACCTTAGGCCACGCAGTTATGGCACGGAACCCATTGAACAATTGTTGAAAAAAATAAAGTATAAACGGAAATATCCCTAGAATCATGGAAATAAAATTGAGCTGTTGCGAAGTGCGTGAACCTTGTATTGTAGAAAGAATGTGTCATGATAAATCGTTACACCCATTGTTTATTTATTTAGTTGTTTATTTCCTTATTTGCTATGATTTTGTTTAAATTAATATACGTGACATTGAATATGCTTAACTAATTCTTCTCGCGATGATATAGTACAGATACGGAAATAAAATTTGGAGTTCTCTTATTACATAAGCTTCGCCTACAACACACTGCGCATGTGGAATAAATAAGAGCCCCTGTGCAACTTGTGGACAGTCGTGTGAAATAGTTGCCTACATACAGGTGGACTCCCATCAAGACCCGTTCCAAATTTTAATTCCGTATTTCTACAAGGGGCAATCAATAATTTTCCGGACTACCCTGAATGCAAGCAACACACAGGGCATAGAAACGGAGAAGTTATCTAGAACCAGGGAAACGCCTGGAACCTATACTAAATGCATCACTTGAAAGGTAGAGAAGAAGACTAGCCATAATGTGTATATGGAAAGATTCCAGGAAACATCGCAATAGGTCCTTGACATATTTGCACAAAATCACGTGTAGAAGCTCAGTTCTTAACCCTTTCTTACCTATAGATACCATATGGCAATAATTAACTTTATAGCATTTATATACTTGTGTGTTACATATGAAGGTAAATTTTGCTGGATAACATCTATTTCAATACATTTTCATCAATATAGTTTTGTTTCAAATGTTGCTACTCCCGTAACTTGGTCACTGAATTGGTCCTAATACAGCTATTTGTTTCAACATGGATTGCTTGTCAATTTAATTTGGTCTATAAAGGGTTAAAGACAATCTGACGCTGTTTGATAGACTGGCTCAACAGAAATGGAAGCAATGATCTTCAGTGACACGCGCAAATATTTAACGGTGCAATAAATACGAGTAGCTACAGTTCGGAAACGTTTTGATTGCATCTTGTATAACGCCGATATAATGAAAATGTTTACAGAGTTAAGAACTTTGTGGCTTTATTCCTGCAATTATTTCTTACGATAAACATGATTGTGGTGGTGATGTTAGTGATTAATTGACTATGTCTTCATACTTTATTTAAGAAACTTTCTAAACGAACCTCCTCCTATCCTACTCGATAGAATATGAATAGCTTTCCGTACTGAATTCAGATGTGAATCATCCACTCACTGTAGTATAAGGAAGCTTTCACCTTTTGAACCAATTTTTATAGGGGATTGAAGCGTGAAGTTAGAATGAGAGATGAGAAGAAGTCCCGAAGACCGTGGAATTTATTGCATCACTTTACCCTTTACAATTAAATTAAAGAGAGAGACAATTTAAACAGAACAGCTGGGAGTTAAAAATACATTGTGTTGCAAGCACGTGGCGAAGAGGGAAACCTTGTGCTAGCCTGCAGGATGCCTTCGTTAACCCTAATTTACTTTTCTGTTAATTTTATAACCTCGTATTCTTGTTCTTATTCTTCTTTTGTCTCGCCTTGAACTTTTTCTGTTCTTCTTGAGTTTTTCTTTTCTGATTTCTTACTTCAAATAGTGGCTTCGTCTTTTTCTTCTGCTCATCTTCAACTCATTTTTTTCTTTTCCTCATTTTCCTACTACCAAGTCTTATACTTCTACTACTGTACTACTACTACTACTGCTACTATTACTTCTAAATAGTACTCCTCTTCCCGTTTCTTATAAGCTTATTATATTTATTCAATTCTTGTTTTTTCCTGCTTCTTATTTTCGTTTCTTTGTCTTCTTCGTCTTACAGTTTCTCTTCGTCCACTATTTTTTCCTTTTCCTCCTGCTTCTTTTTTTCAAATACTTTCATGTTATGTTTATTTGCTTGTTTATGCCCTTCTATTCTTAATCACAGAACTTTTTTATATTCATTCTCATCACCATGGAAATAACTCGCCTCTGGAATGCTTTACCTAATGACGTCAGGTTTGTTGGACATTATCACAATTCAAAATTAAATTGAAAAATTTTGTCTTATTCCATACTAGTTTTTAAGTATTACTAGATGTGGTGATTTGTGTTTCTTTTCTAGATTTAAAGTTGCAAGTCTCTTTTTTATGTTAGTTAATATCTTAGCCTTGTTAATTAACTAGGATATAATTTTGATACGTCATCTTAAGTTTAGGTTCACTCGTTTAAAGTTTGTGTGACTGTAATCTGTACATATTTTCATATGGTTTTCCTTTAAGTGTATAGTTCGATTTTTTCTGTTATTGTATAGGCCTATATATTTCTGGTGAGTCGACACCTGTGGAGTAACGGTCAGCGCGTCTGGCTGCGAAACCAGGTGGCCCGCGTTTGAATCCCGGTCGGGGCAAGTTACCTGGTTGAGGTTTTTTCCGAGGTCTTTCCTCAACCCAATACCAGCAAATGCTGGGTAACTTTCGGTGCTGGACCCCGGACTCATTTCACCGGCATTATCACCTTCAATTCATTCAGAAGCTAAATAACCTGAGATGTTGATGCAGCGTCGTAAAATAACCCAATAAAATAAAAATAAATATTTCTCGTGATGTGGAAGAGAAGACTGATGACCTTAACTATAACAGAATAAATAATAGGCCTAATAATAATAATAATAATAATAATAATAATAATAATAATAATATTAATAATAACTACAACATGATCATTTCTCCCTCTTTCTTCTGTAGTCATTGGCGTAGCTCAGGCGGTTCGCGCATTTGCTTACTGATTCAGATCTACCCTCGGATATACTAGATTCGATTCCAGCTTGGGTTGATTACCTGATTATGGTTGTTTCGAGGCTTTTCTCAACCGTAAAGCGAATGTTAGGTAATCTCTTTATCGCAGATTTAATCAGCACTAAATAACAAAGTAGTTGATACAGCGTTGTTAAATAACCAACTAAAATCTCTCTTTTTCCTGTTATTAATTTCCTTTTCTGTTTTACTACTACTACTACTGCTATTCTTTTTTTCCGCCGATTCTTCTTCTCGTTTGTTTTATCTCATACTAGTCATTTCCTCCGTCTTTATTTTTTCTAATGTACTTTTTGATTTTCTTCCTTTCTTATTTCTTATATTTCTTCTCTTTCGTTTTATACCTATCCTCTCCAGTTCGCCTGGAAATCGTCGCTTCAGTTTTTAATATCATGAATGAAAATTTTCTAACGAAGGTACTTAAAACAGTTGCATCTGACCTCACCGAGGATTTCGGTCACTGGCCGCTACTGGAAGGTACAGTGCCCGGACAATAATTACAGTAGTGGCACAAATAACCCGACCGACCCTTATAGCTGATTTCAAAGCCTTGTTCACTCCACAGCACGATAGACTGATTGCAGCGATGTTTTACTACTTAATTAACTTATTATTCCCAGAATATGAATTTTACCAGCAATCGAAAAGTATTGGGAATAAATTTGAATAAGTAACAAAAAAAGTTTCCTTTCCAGGCAAGATTCGAACTACGAAAGCCTTAGTTACCAGTCTATCGTGCTCTGGAGTGAACAAGGTTCTGAAATCAGCTACAAGGGTCGGTCCGGTTTTTTTGCCACTACCGTAGCTACATCATTGTCCACAAGTCCGTTCTCTCTTGGCGAAAATCTCCTTAGTGATACTTTTAAAGGACTTTCAATCATTCTCTTTCCCACATACACACTTGACTGTTTCTTTAGACTCATTATACTGACGGGGAATGTGGAAAAGCCTTGCACAGCTACTCATGAGAAAGAAAGTTTTTCTTTTTAAGACCCAATATTGAGTATAGAGGAAAAGGTTTTGCGTTTCCAAACTTGCGACAAATAGACACAAATATATTTTTCTCTATCTTCTTTTTTCGTACAAATTTTGTGTTCGTATTCTAGAGCGTTACTTTTTATTGAGCCGAGGAGGAATTCTGCAATGCGAACTCCTGGTCATTTAAAAACGAAGGAGAATCCTTATTGTTTCCCCCATATAATTTTATGGCACTTTTTCCATTTATATTCAAATGTCTTCTCTGCAGGCAACCGCAAGATGAGTTTGCACAAAAAGGCATAAAGATGCACCTATAACCTTCGAACTCGGAGACGCTAAAGGCGTCTGTCTCACCTCGCTGCTTAGAAACAAAAAGCAAGACAAGAAATTCCCACGTGGCCAAACCGAATCCAGTTTCCATCCTACGTTCTCCTTTTTGCTATTTCCAGTAACATTTCCACCCTCCTCTCTCTCCCTTCATAGGCGACAGAACCTTCCGTCTTGCATCCCTTTTAGAACTCTCCCCCTCCAGCGCTTTTTTTAGCCCCTTCCCGAAAGACAAAACTAACATCGTTCCCAGAGTCCTTAAAGCCGTGCCCCCTTCTCTCGCCGCCGGTAATATACACATACTAAGACTCGGAATCTGCTTTCTGTTATTTTAAAAGCTCTTTCTGCTTTCTTTTTTGTCTGTTTTGCTATTCTTTGAGTGCTCTCGTCATGTGAAATAGTGCGAAAGGTTGAAAAGAGTCGTGGATTGAGGCCTATTGGGGCACTTAGCTTGGAAAAGTAGCTAGACCTCTGTCAGGACAGTCGCAGAAATTGCAGGAAAGGAAGTCTGTGTGCTGGTAGAGCGTCATCTAGAGTGACAGGGCGTTCTGGATAGCACCGGGACCTTCCTCTTCTTCTTTCTGATAGTTAGAATGATTATCTGTGTTCCCTATGGGCTGGAAGTAGAGTAGGTATATAGCACAATATATTTTTATATTTCTTAGAGTTGCAGCTCATTTATTATTATTATTATTATTATTATTATTATTATTATTATTATAATTATTATTATTATTATTAAACTAGTTCGATTAATTAAAATGTATCTCAGTGAAACGTACAGCAGAGTTCGTATAGATCAGTTGCTGTCAGATGCGTTTCCAATTCACTGTGGGCTAAATCAACGAGATGCACTATCATCTTTACTTTTTAACTTTGCTCTAGAGTATGCCATTAGGAAAGTCCAGGATAACAGAGAGGGTTTGGAATTGAACGGGTTACATCATCTGCTTGTCTATGCGGATGACGTGAATATGTTAGGAGAAAATCCACAAACGATTAGGGAAAATACGGGAATTTTACTGGAAGCAAGTAAAGAGATAGGTTTGGAAGTAAATCCCGAAAAGACAAAGTATATGATTATGTCTCGTAACGAGAATATTGTACGAAATGGAAATATAAAAATTGGAAATTTATCTTTTGAAGAGGTGGAGAATTTCAGATATCTTGAAGCAACAGTAACAAATATAAATGATACTCGGGAGGAAATTAAACACAGAATAAATATGGAAAATGCTTGTTATTATTCGGTTGAGAAGCTTTTATCATCCAGTCTGCTGTCAAAAAATTAGAAAGTTAGAATTTATAAAACAGTTATATTACCGGTTGCTCTGTATGGTTGTGAAACTTGGACTCTCACTTTGAGAGAGGAACATAGGTTAAGGGTGTTTGAGAATAAGGTGCTTAGGAAAATATCTGGGGCTAAGAGGGATGAAGTTACAGGAGAATGGAGAAAGTTACACAACACAGAACTGCACGCATTGTATTCTTCATCTCACATAATTATGAACATTAAATCCAGACGTTTGAGATGGACAGAGCATGTAGCACGTATGGGCGGATCAAGAAATGCATATAGAGTGTTAGTTGGGAGGCCGGAGGGAAAAGGACCTTTAGGGAGGCCGAGACGTAGATGGGAGGATGATATTAAAATGGATTTGAGGGAGGTGGGATATGATGAGAGAGAATGGATTAATCTTGCTCAGTATAGGGACCAATGGCGGGCTTATGTGAGGGCGGCAATGAACCTCCGGGTTCCTTAAAAGCCAGTAAGCATTATTATTATGATGATGATTATTATTATTATTATTATTATTATTATTATTATTAATTTTAAATAAATTAAATTATTTTGGTCTTTCCTCTAACTACCTGAGCTAGTTTGGAAACTATTTAACAGTTAGACAATCCTATGTTGGACTAGGAAATCCTCTCTCGGATCCATACATTAGTTTATGTGGAGTGCCCCAAGGTTCTACATTGGGGCCCCTATATTTCCATTATTTATAGATCTGCACTGGTTGGGAAAAGTGGCGTAAGTCAGTTTTCACAATCATCTCTTTATTAATTTATTGACAACTTACGGAAATCTGCTCGCTTGAAAAAAGAGACATAAGTATTTCTCCCATTACAATAATTCATACAGAAGAAAATCACATCGACATAAACCAGTGTGAAGACTGTTTTTTTCCTTCTCCTGCAAAATTAACATTTTTTACTTGTGCCATTCTTCCCGAGCACTACAGAGATGATAGCTGCAAAATAATAAGTTCAAACTGACTATTTTTCGCGAATGACCTCAAAATTTTTCGCAAAATCAATAGTCTGGCTGACTGTCAAATTTTGCAAAATGATACAAACGCTATTGCGCTTTGGTCAGCTAATAATGGAATGAAAATTAATGAATCTAAAACTTTTATCATTTCCTTCTAAATAAAAACTACTTCAAAATTTAATGACTCTCTTAATAATGTCAACATAACTAGGAAAGACTTTATTAGAGACCTTGGAGTTTTACTTGATTCCAAATTACATAATCATGTTCAACATTTATATAATCATTCCATAAGAATACTTAGTCTTATAGGGCCGTATTCATAGACATTTTTAGCGCAGGCTTTCGGTGGATGATCAGCGTTTTTCGTATTCATAAACCAGTGTTAGCGATAGGATATGATTTGAATTCTGTACTAGTAACCAGTGGATAGCCGGGGCTAGCTTAGTACGCTCGTAGCGCGTGCTGCGAAATGTCTATGAATAGCACCCATAAGGTCTATAACTTATTCTTTTTCTACTCCCGCTACTCTATTAGATTTATACAATACATTAGTCAGATCCAAACTTGAATATGCATCTGTTGTGTGGAATTCTACTACTTCTACTGATTCGGTTAAATTGGAAAATATTCAAAGAAAATTTATTTCCCTATCTACTTTAAGATTTCTACCAACTTCCTCTGTTTTCAATTATGAGCTAACCTATAATTATCTGAACTGTTCTAGCCTTTATGTCAGAAGTCTTGATCTCGATTACTTATTCTTTTCTAAGGCTATAAAGGATGCCATTCATTGTGAATCCATCAATAAGCAATATCTACCTTCGGATTTCTTCTAAAAGAGTAAGATTAAAAAAAATACACCAGTAAGCCTAAATCTCTTTCAACGGTTGACAGATGCATAAAACTTGCCAGTTTGTATTGTATGAAATTGGATCCTTTTAATGTATAGTTTGAATATTTATATTGTTGTTGTTTTAATATTGGATTCTAATTCAATTCTATCCTATGTTTCATTTCAATTGAGTTATTCTTCATTTCACATCTATCAATGAACGTCTATTCATGTACATTTATTGCAGTTATTGTCATTTTTTGTAATTTTTGTCATCAGACATCTCTGTACTCAAGTTCTTTCTCAATAGCCATGGCCCGCTCATGGAATTCGCTGCCGCTCGAAATCAGGGGTAGTCTTAGTCCTCAGTTGTTTAAAATTAGGTTGTTTAGAAATGTTTTAAATGCAAAGAATTAGTTTTTTAGGTATAATTTTTATTTATTATTATTATTATTATTATTATTATTATTATTATTACTATTATTTTACACAGTCATTACTTTATTTTTCCATTAACACTAATATCTAGGTAATTGTCATTGTCTCAATGTAACACGTGCTGTGCTGATCATACTAATTGTACTATTCCTTTAGTTGTGAGATTATATTCATATGTATTAATTCTTTTTTTTTTTTTTAGTTAATACTGTATACTAGATGTATTTTCCTGTTTGTGATTATGTATTCAGTCTCTTTTTTTATTATATATTTTTTATTATTATTGTTATTTTAAAGTTAATACTGATTGTGTATATGTATTCAATCTCTCTTTTTTACTTAATTATGTTTATTATTATTTTTAAGTTAATATTTGTTTACCGGTATCTATTTTTTTGTATGTGATTTGATCCTGGTTGAGTGGAAGAGAAGGCCTGATGGCCTTAACTCTGCCAGGGAAAATAAAACTATTATTATTATTATTATTATTATGTTCTCAACTATTATTGGCCTCTGGCTGTTGTACAGCACAATAAAATATTAGTAAATAAATGAGTAATAATAATTATTATTACTACTACTCTAGGTTGTGTGATACCTGTAAATCTGCATGATTATGGCATCAATGCTGTAGAGTAGGCTAATTGCGAATGTCTCCTGTATTATGACAAAAGTTGACAGGTCTGAAATATGACCACAAATTGAGCATAAACTTATAGCAGTGATATCCTTGTGGTGGCTCGTCCCTTGGATGCATCACACATCCAGTATTTATAATATTTTTGTTTTCTTTTCAGGTGAGTGAAGTCCAAATATCCGTGAAGCAGGTTATAATATCTGGTGAGTTATATCTACTTAAATCAGTTTTGCTATGAGATAGGTTGATGAATGCTATTACCTTGCATGTTCATGAAATTACGCTTCCAGTGATTTTATTATTCTTGCAATCATAATATTGACATGAACAACGCATGCGCGTCACAAAAAAACGCTGCCACAACGTCGAAGTAAATTGCGCACGAATAAGCAAACAATGATTCAAATAATATTGAAATAAATGGCACGTATACTACAAATTGTCCATGCTTCTGTAAACTAATTTAGTATGATTAATCATTAGAGACAAGGTGTGCAGAAATAGTCATTGAAATGCATTTGCAAATGTGCACAAAATATAGTTAAATATGCAACTCGCATATATGCTGTTATACTTGACATAATTTATAATGTGATAGCCATCATGCTAATGAATTTACCTTTGCAGTGCAGTATGTAAAGGAAGCCTTTCTGAGATTTTCTTTGATGAATATTCTGTATCTCTTATTAAAGGAAGTGTAATATAATAAAAATGTTGTTCCTACGTCATAAGACCATATCGGTAGTCTATTCATACATTACAAAAACGGCAACGTTGGTAAACACCAGATGCTAAAATAACTTATGTCCTTTGTTCCTGTAGTCATTACAGAAAATAAAATTGTCGCTTCCTTAACCATTTCTCACCTGAATTTGTTTTTGTGGAGACCATGGAGAAACAAAAAAAAATGACAAAGCAATCCTCTTTCTAATAACAGCTGGCCAAGGAACTGACGGGTGCTTCACTCTATCGGTAAAGAACGAAACTACTGAGGATACCAAATGGAATCATCAGGCAATCATATGAGTCAGAGATTATAGAAATGTTAGTGATTCCAAATGGATTCATTCGAGCGAAGTAGAGTTTTAAGTGAGGCATTTACAAGTAAAATAGGTATTTACTAGTAAAATAGACATTATAGGCACTGTAGAATTCCCATGTAATATTCAAAAAATCGATAATTGTAAAACATTTCATGGAAGCTATTTGAAGCGTGTTTCAAAGTTGCGTCCTTTGCATATCCAAGTCCCTTTGAACGGAAATAATACTCAACAGTAATGAATTATTCCTTTGTTTCAACCATAATTTACACCACTAAGCGAACGCTAATCTACAGTATGTGTCAGTATTCTGGCAAGTATATAAATACTTGATTTCTAGGCAAAATACGTGATAATTTTAGTACTGTATGGGGGCATACTGTATTCCACGGTCAGTATGTTTTTTCTAAGACTCTTTAGTGTATTCAGTACGGTATTTTGGTACGGCTTATAATATAGCTTTAAGTTAAAATTACACATCGGTAGGATGTAATTTTTTGGCTTTAAAGATATACGCGAAATGTGTGAAAAACTTAATTTCCTGCATGAAAAATGTAAATTTCTTAATATTAATTAATTAATATCAAATTGATATAAATTTACGAAATTACTTTCCACTCACGGACAGATTTCCTGAAGATTTCGCACGAAAAATTACTCTTCCTTTCAAATAAAAAGTGAAAATTTTCTTCGTTATAAATTATACATGGACATTTCTACATATCGATGCTGTTGAACAGCAACCTCCTATGTAAAAAAAAATTCAATTTTACAGGTGAGCGAAAAAAAAAACATTTTAATTTCTTGAAAATGAACAAATATCTGACACAAGAGGATATTTAAATTTATTCTTGTGAGGACTCTATCCATGTCTTAACTTAAGATGAAGTTGTAACAGATTCAGGAATATTTCTTCTACAGTTCTCTTTTATTCTCATTGTAACCTAAATACTGCAATCAGCACTCTTCAGACATCCTTACAGGAGCTGTCTAAATGGTTCTCTGACAGGAGATTACTACTCAACATTACCAAGACAGAAGCTAAAATCTTCTGTTTAAGGCCTATTCATAATCCACCTCCTTTGGTTCTTCTAAATGAACAAGTTACATGGCTCTCTAGTCAAGAAGCTGTCAGATATTTGGGAATATTATTAGATACGAGACTTACGTGGAATGCCCATATAACTCGCATTGTTACACTAGCCTCTTCTAGAATTCGAAAATTATACCCCTTGGTTAATAGACGTTCACAAATTGGATTGGACTGTTCAATGCTACTCTACACCTCGCTTGTACGACCTCTTTTAACTTATGCAGCGCCAGTGTGGGGGACTGCAAATAAGACTCACATGCATCGCCTACAAGTTCTCCAGAACAAGTTCCTGCGCACTGCAACAGATGCCCCCTGGTTTGTAAGAAATCAGCAACTGCATCAAGAATTGGGAATTGTTTCACTAGAACAGTACGTCCATTCAATTTCAAAATCTTTCTTCAACAAACTTCCTGGTGTTCATGGAGCTGTGACATATAACATTGGAGCAAGATCTTGTCAGCCATCTCGACTTAAAAGGAAACTCCCTCAAGACATCCTTCTTAGTGATACTGACGACTCTTCATAAATTTAACACAGAAAATCATCATGATATTTTTATTCTCATAATTCACAAAAATGATTAATTAATTAATTTAAAATAAATTAATTAGAGGAGCCTTTACAGCCAACCTCAGCATGATATTCTGCATGTGATATTCCATAATTTAACAGTGGTCTGTATAGCAAGTTTGCTGGTCGACCAATAAATAAAAAAAAAAGGAATATTTCTTTGTTGGGAAACAAGTGAAATCTTATTTCACTCTTTTTTTTTTTACATACGAGATTGCTCTTTAACACCATCGACATTTGATCGTTCAGCATTAGATACGTGTGGTATCTGGCAACTATGTACGCATAGTTTCAGAGACTATTTCCAGAGAGCAGCGAAAACAGACAACGGTCATCAGTAGGCCTATTCTTTCTCGCAATAACTGCCTTCGTGTGATCAAGAAGGCAGTGCCTTCACAGTGCAGTGAATTATGAATTTAATTAATAACGGAAACAATTTTCTGTTATTTTCAAAGGGATTGTTTCAATAATAATTTTTAAAAATGTCATTTTATTATGTTTTAAGCTTCTTTAAGGTGCCAAATATGCACGAAATTGCTTGTTCTTTTTTTTTTTTAATGAAATATTCACTGAAGTCAAACCATATTAATCACCGAAATCAGGGTAAAATAATCGTCATAAAATCAAAGCCCTACACATCAGGTATGAGGCAGTGTGGTATAAAGCTTTTCACAGCAAAATACATCAAAGATAAACGCAATCCAATTGATATATACTCAGTTTCTATGAGAAAGATATTCATGTACACATTCCTGCTAGAAATAAAATCCAAATCTGCTGTTAATAATAACAACAATAGTAATGTGCTGGTGTACTTTATTAATATTAATTCCAAATTGTCTCACACACTACCAGGCATTCGCACAGAATGTAACAAGATCGGTAGTGTGAGCTGCAAGATCTTACAATCGTACGGAGCCTCGCCGCCGCAGACAGAAGAACGGCTGGTTTCCGTCATTGCATCCCTCCCCGTGACGAGTGAGGGGAACTCCTAATGGAGCATTGTCCCAGTAGTGTAATTAAATAAATAGAGATGGTGGCGGCATCTTGTACAGCGTCTTGCGACAATTAGGACGCTGCTGAGGGTCCATTCATTGCGCACGGGACGAGCAACACTTCGGCAGGACAGTGTCGCAAGATATAGAAGATTACGACCTCAGAGGCTGGAGGGGTGAGGGAAGGAAATATAGGCTGGAAAAGAGAGAGGTGAGAGGGAAAATGAGGTTGTGAGAGGGGGGGAAGGTTCCTTTAAAAAGAACAAACGATAACAGGAGACGCCTTAGAGTCGCTAGTACATGGATATTTAAATAAATTGTTATAGTTACGCCAGTTCTTGCTTCTAATGCCTGACTAGAAATTTTGTATAGCTTTATCTTCATCTTGTTAACGGATAGTTACTTTAATTTTTCAAGATAATTCGTGTAATGGCTAGTTTCACCAACCTCCGTTATCATTATAACGTCTCGTTAAATAATTTAATGACACGTTAGTCAGTTTTGCGTTTCACCAAGTATCATTATTGCTAACGCATCTTTAAACTCATCGTTAATTTATTAGGACCTATTCATCGCGTTAAAACAGTAACGATGCGTTAAAAAGTCAACAAAATGGCGGACATATTCGATGATGAAATTCTTTATTTAGAACTTCAACATAATGACGAATTTATATAGGTCTATTGTAATAACACTCGGAATAATCATTTTGAGGATTTAAGTGATAAAGAATTCCACGAAAGCTACCCATTAAGGAAATAAGTAGTAAGAATGATTCTAGAAGAAACTGAATATAGATTAGAATACGACAGATGGGAATCACCCACTTAACGCCTCTTCAACAGATTCTTCTCGCTTTAAAATAATGTTAAGGGAAGTTTTAAATTAGTCATTAGTGATATGAACGGGGTGTCAAACGCTGTTTTTGTAGATATGTAAATAAAGTATCAGACGTATTATCAACATTACAACCACAATACATTCATTATTTATATAATAGGCCTACAGCTTGAAGCGGTTGGCGTCGTTGTTGGTCGTCGTCGCCCTCGGCTGCCAGCTCCGTCATATATGGAAAGTATCTCGAGGATGGCACGTCGATGTCAATAATTAACTATATACACTGATTAATTTGGGCGCCAGCCTCCTCGAGATTACTCCGGTAGAGGTATGAGATTCCCAGGTCAGCTGCAAAACGGTCGGGACATGGGGTTTGGGAGACATGCTCGTAGGTTGAAATGATGTAGGCGCACACCAGAAGTTGTTGGTAAGAACTATGAAAACGTTTATTATTATTATTAAGTGTTCGTTTCAGATCAGCAGAAATGCGCGTCTAAGTGTATAATATCTCGCTCTCACTTCCCGCAAGTTGGTATACTAATTTCTGAGTTCACGTAATTATATCTTTTGTACTATAAAACACCAGTAATATAACGGACAGTTGATAACGTAATGAGAGGAAAGAATTCAGACTTATAATAATAATGCAACACACGACTTCTTACTACACCCACTAAAAAATTCTAAGTCCGTAAATTGTTATACTTCCGAGTTAGGTTTGCCGAGAATATGTGGAGTGCAACTTCTCCGTACGCGTTCTATATGCCTTCTGTCTATCTGCCAAATCTATCCCCTACTTTCAACCACCAAACATAGAATTTCGCCCTCCTATCTATATATCACGTGTCTCTATTAAGAATCCTGATTGGCCATGATTACACTTACGTCACTTAAGACGCGTTCTTCAAAAATTGTTCGTTAACTAGAACATCCCCTTACTTCCGGGGTTCTGACAATTCTCTGACATATACCAGATCATCTCTTTTGGAACCTGGCTTGGCGTCATCTTACTGACCACCCGCAGGCAAAGTCCATACATTCCCTCATCAGTCAACTCCACGCCTGGACACATGTTTCCTGTCCGCCTAGCTTCCTTTCGGCCTTCCTGTCCACCTGTTACTTCCGTCTCAGATTTTGAAACTAACTTACACGTCCTCGCATCCTATCCGTATAAGAATATTAACACGAAATGCTAATCTAATGAAAATCTCCTCATCCTATACGAGGAACCGTCTCAAGCTAAATTTTCCGTCGTCGCTGACAACGATAGATTGTGTACTTATTCCACTCGTTCTTACTGCCTCTCAACCATTTGCCTAAGATTGATTCCTCATGCCATGCCAAATAAAGTCAGCCGTTATCATGTGTAACCAATGAAATTCGTGATTTCGAAGCCGTGGACGTATGAGAAATAAAACATGCACGATACAAGGACAAAATCCCCACGTTAGTAAACGTATGTTAATTTTAAAGAAACGAGACTTAGTGAAACAGTCAACTTTCAAAGATCTCGTTAAAATTAAACGATCCGTTTGTTGACAAGTCGTTTGTGCTTATTTAAAGAAGCTTGGTGAAACCGGCCATAAGTCTCTTTGAGGCCTAAAATTTGTGCTTGATCTTCTTTTCTTTTGAAGGTAAAATTCTCTGCATAATGAATTTCTTTGTTGAAATTAATCTTTTCAGACATACTATCAGTTCCATTTCGTCTGTAATGTTATCTACCGTAAGAAACATTTCAAGAATGAATTCATTACAAACTGCTTTTGATTGAATTTCTATTTTGTGTTGCTTTTTCAAATAAGTGTCCTTTATTGTTAATACAAATGATTATGCTTTATGTGCATCATTTTGAAAAATAAATTGACTTGTACAGTCGGTCGCGTCACATTTGATCCGAAGAACGCGGAAAGATCCCCTTCATGCATCAAGGTTGCGCGGACCTGAATTACAGCAGAACTCCAATTATCGGAACTCCAAATATCCGGATTGTCAATTATCCGAATGATTTAAAGAATACACCATGTAGTCTCACTGTAGATGCACACTTGTCTGGATGAATCTTGGAGTGTGTATTTGCAGCACTTCTTGTTTTTCAATCATTATTTTATATAATTCTGGATTCCAGTGCTGCAGAGGTGAACTTGTTGTAGTGTGAAATATATTATTATACGGTTGTCAATCAATTTATATAGTTATTTTTATTTCATACTAGCCGTACCCGTGCGCTCCGCTGCACCTGTTAGAAATAAATATAAAGTAATTACATAATTAAAATAGGACGTTTGACCCAGGGAACAACTTTTACAACAGCGCAAGATAATCTGCTTCGCTCATTACCCAATTTTTTTTGCATTGCATTTATTGCATATATATTTTATTTATTTTAACACGATTCATTTGAGCATAGTTAAAATTTGAATTATAAAATAATGGATTGCTAAGCTAACGTACTACTACTGCATACAAAATCAATACACTCTCGTTGTTCGTTAATTTTCTGAGATTAAAATGAGTGTATATAAATATTATTTTAAGAAATACAGAAAACGAATGTACAAAATAGCCTATCAAATTTTCTGTGCATAAGAAGCTATTTAATCTTACCTGTCCTCGATTTACTCAGACGTTACTGTAATAACATTATAGCATTATGTCCATATAGAGAAACTAAACTTTCCAATGGTGAAATAATAATTAATTATACAAATCGGTTAATTTAGCTTCTGATATTACTTCATACAAATACAGAAACATTGCCTGTAGGCTATGTTTAATAGCTTTCGATTGTTGATGTCCAAGGCCCCTGTTTCGATTGTTGTTGCCCAAGGCCCGTTATAGACGAAGTCATTTGTTCTTAATTCATTGCACCGTCTTAGATGGCGTTATTTTAATTTTAAAACTCATTTCTCTCATTAAATATCAATCCTATCAAAATTTGGTAAAGAATAAAACTTATCGGAAATCATTTTTAAAGAAACTTCTGTTATGTAATATTTTTCACAAAAATCAATAATAAGCGAGATATTTCGATTTATTTAATTCAGGCCCTCTTATAACCCCCCTTTTAAATAAAGTATTTTAAATGCCATATAGCCTAAAATCTAAGTTACAACGAACTTAATTTATATTCCAATTTTCATATAAATCGGTTAAGCCATTATCGCGTGAAAAGGTAACAAACATACAGACAGACATACAAACAAAAATTTCAAAAATGCGATTTTCGGTTTCAGGGTGGTTAATTAGGACCAATTATTTTTGGAAAATCGAAAATTACCAGAAAAATTTCGGCTACAGATTTATTATTAGTATAGATTCAAAAATATTCATATCATTCACAAATTAAATTAAAAATATCATAGCCGAGTTGAAAAAAGTTATTCGCGAGTAATTAATTTTCATACCAGTGTCTCAAAAAGCAAATCCATGAACTAGAATGTGGCATGCCAATGAAGTAAGTTTTTTGCATTACTTTTGGGCTCACACTCGTATGTTATTGTGTAATTTTCATTTTTCTTTTAATTTTTACCATCGCTTTTGAACGCACTGTATAGAGATTTTCAGTTGTCATTACACGACACTGTTTACTCCATTTACAACACTGATGTTTCTCGGATCCCACTAGCTTCCATTGTAGTAAGATATATGTTGAAGCAGTGAACCAATGAAAGGAAACAGTGTGCAAGATTGCTATCGATTGGCTGTCAGTGTCACACAGGCAAATAACTTGATAATAGGAGCTGGTGCCCAGCTTGACGCGATGTGTTTTGGAAACCATCGATATAATGGACTGGGAAGACTGGGAGCAAAGACCTGGCCGGATGACAGAATATCGACAGCTTGTGTCAATCAACAGGACAGCACTGCTTCGTTGCTTGGATACGATGAGGGAAAGAACACTGCTCATGGATACTGCAGCATGTCGATTCGTTTCGTGAGAGATTTTTGGGCTTCTTTTCAAATTTTAGCTGATTTACTCGAAAAATTAACTGGTTGTAACTGTGTTAATTTAATTCTTGATTCCTGAATTTCATCCATTATTATTATTATTATTATTATTATTATTATTATTATTATTATTATTATTATCCAGTCTTCATTTATATGATTTAATTAATTCATTTGTAATTCATTTTATTTAATTGCCATTATTTTAATTATCTTACTGTACTAATTTTAATAATTATTTGTGCTATTTATTTTGTTGCATTTGGACAATGATTAATGTTGACTATTATATTGATTGTATTTCATCTCACTGCCATTTTCTATCATTCATTCTCATCATCATTTGTTGTTTTGTTTTGTTCTGTATCGTGCTAAACTGTAATTGGCCTTGTGCTGTTGTTTTGTACGTTAATATTCTAAATAAATAATTAAATAAATAAAATAAATTATTATTATTATTGTTATGACAGTCTACAATCTAAATATTTTTAAACTTTTAATGTATGTAAGCAAGAATATTACTAATTATACAAGTATAGTAGATCTGCATCGCTATCAAACGAGAAATAATGATCAATTAAATGTACCACATGTCAGGTTACAAAAAACACAATCAAACTATGTAATTACTGCAATAAAAGTATGTAATAAGATACCAACAAATATAAAGGCACTTAATGAAACACAATTTAAACATCAGATTAAGAGATGGCTACAAAATAATCCCTTTTATAATATGAATGAATTTTTTGAAAATGATGTAGTATTTTAGTTAAATTTTATTATTTTTAACTCTTTTAATATTTTAAATATTGACACATTGTTTTTTATATTATTACATTGACGAGGCCTCTTGTATTCTTGTACCTTCAGGCAAATAAAGAATACGAATATGAATATTATTATTGTTATTATTACTACTACAAAAATTGGAAATTTATCCTTCGAAGAGGTAGGATATCTCGAAACAACAGTAACAAATATAAATGATACTCGAGAGGAAATTAAATGCAGGATAAATATAGGAAATGCCTGTTATTATTCGGTTGAAAAGGTTTTTTGTCATCTAGTCTACTGTCAAAAAATTTGAAAGTTAGAATTTATAAAACAGTTATGTTACCGGTTGTTCTGTATGGTTGTGAAACTTGGACTCTCACTTTGAGAGAGGAACAGAGATTAAGGGGGTTTGGTTATGATTTAAGACATGTCAGTTCCTGGCGTTTGATAGTTCGTTGGCATATAATATTGAATCAGTTTTTCTAAAATACTATTATTAAATGAATAACTAATAAATAGTTACCCTCACCTCAAGATTAAGAAGATTAAAATTGAGATAAAACATAATAATGTTATTCTTCTAGGGAGAAAATCTAAAATTATCAATATTCATGCACGTACAGAAGAAGTATAGAAACATATAGGCCTACTAGTGGTCAGTAATAATAATAATAACAATAATAATAATAATACATTATTCAGCGTGGCAATTAATGTTTCTATATACTCCTTATTGAACCGTTGAGCAAAATAAATATATCACATTTTGTCCGACAGAACTACAAATAAAGTTCTCCTCATTCTTTACGAAACCACCTCTTACGGCTTGTAGAGACAGAGTTTGTAGAGCGACATGATACCGCCATTGCTTGCCTTCAGTACGTGAATGAAACTCACAGCAGGAGTTTCCTGTACATTGCTGTACAGGAAACTCCTCGTACCCGTTTGAAAGTCTGTGATTACACGACGTAATCACGACACCCGCTTTGGCCACCGCTGGTCTAGTGCTAAGTTAAAAAGTAAAGGTAATAGAGCAGGCATGTCAATTGATGCCCACAGGAGCAAGCGCGCGCTTTAGAGCCCAGGAGATCCTGAGCGCTTTACAGCGGAAAGGAAAAAGACAGACGAAAGAGGTGGTATATGCCGCTTGGTCGAGCTATATTCAGGGATGGCCAGCACTGATTCAATAAAGGGTAGGGAACTTATTAAAACTGTATCCATGTTAATTTTTAGATTTTCCTGAGAAGTATAACTGCATTATAAGAATGTAAGTTTTAATTTTAATGCTCATTTTTCATTTTGATTTTTTCATTCAAAAGAAATATTTTCTCAACTTTTCGTATAGAAAAGTGAAATTTTCAGGTATAGGCCTATTTATTTAGTAGCCTTACAGAATGTTTTCGTAAATCTAATATACCGTATATACGTATTACTGAAGAAAGTATATTCAAAATTTTGAAATTATTCGCATGGAAATTGTTTGCAAGGAAATGAATTAACAAAGCAACTACTGTTACATCATAAGCAAAAGATACGTGCCCATGTGTTGTAAAAATGTCAGCTCTTTAGTTTAGTAGATTTCGAGAAAATAATTTAATATTCTAATGATAGGAAGTTGCTCACAAATATCACCTTAAAAGCATAATGCGATAAGAGTTTTGTTATGTAATATTAGTTACACTTAAAACAGATACAGTACCTAGGTAACTTTGCTTTGTACTGTAATATTGTTTTGATTAGTTTATTGATTACTTTTGTAAGGCTAAAGATACCATCAATATAAATTCCAACTTATCATGTCATACTCAATCTCTTTCTTTGGAATATCACTTTCTTTATGAATGATGTGTTTCATCCACTTAATACAGTATAATATTATACTACTATGGGATTTAAGTGAATATTTCTTCTTAACTCTCTATTATGTTATTAAGATTTAAAACACAATTGCAATATTAAGAAATCAGTGTTAGTACTTTTGTTTTACAGACAATATAGATAATATTAAACAGAAAGCAGCCATATAAAAATAACGATATAAAATTTCACATTCCGTTTTAAGTTTGTGCACTACTGTTTTCGTAATCCAACAGGTTGCTTATTCGTATACACAACCCTTCCTCTTTCCATACTTAGCGCTTGCTGCCCGCTCACGACGTCAAGGTCAGAAAAATGCGCTTGCTTTGACATCACTGTGATAGAGCATCTCCTTGCAGTTCCTCAGTTCATCAAAAATTTAATAGCATCCTTCGGAATAAATTATTTTTTTTTATTTAAAAGTCTTATGCTATGTATATATTGCTAGACAATTAGACCGTCGTATTCCAGACGTAAAAGATAATCCTGCAGTACTGAAGTCGTTGAAAGCTCACTGTGTTTATAAAGGATTCCAGTACTGGAACCAGCTGTAATGGGACTCCATCGAAGTGCTCCTCTTGTACAAGACTGAATGAATCAGGCCGAATGTGAAATATGTGTTTTGTTGCTGTCTCTTTCTACCTTTTTAATTTAGTTAATGGACATCCTTTTTCTCTATCAGTACCAGCATTATCGCATTCCCACAGCTGACACTAACCAGCATTTAGTCTTTGTTAGCGCGAAAACAAGCGTGTGATTCCACAGCGATGGTATCTCAGTGCACAGGAATCCGTGTTATACAGTAAATCAATTTAACTCCAGCTTTTCCCCAGTTATGCTATATTTTAATATTTTACTCTGAAAATACGTTGTCGTAAGAAAGTCTGGGTCCACACCTGTAGAGTAACGGTTAGCGCGTGTGGCCGCGAAACTAGGTGGCCCGGGTTAGATTCCCGGTCGGGCAAGTTACCTGTTTGAGCTTTTTTTCCGTGGTTTTTCCTCAACCCATAATGAGCAAATGTTATGTAACTTTCGGTGCTGGACCCCGGACTCATTTCACCGGCATTATCACCTTCATCTCAATCAGACGCTAAATAACCTGAGATGTTGACAAAGCGTCGTAAAATAACGTATTAAATAAAAAAAAATAAATAAAGTAAGGTTCCAGATTACTACAGGGACATCATTCTATTTTTACTTCAATATTTATTGTACCTGAATTTTTTAATGTACTTCACTCCCACCCCCTCTACTAGTAAACTTCCAGCCGTTCTCCACAGAAAAACCAAGGCCGCGTATGCAGTCATAATGTAGTAAGGAGTACTGAGTTAGTGAGTATAGTACGTTCCAGAAATGTTCGCAGTGATGAAACAGTTTTCAATATTGAATCATATTTTCGCACAGGTACTGTCATTCGTTTGCCTACGTCGCATCCCAGTTTCCCCCACTCTCTTCTTCTCGCCCCTCTGTAAAGACTAGTGACTGGGCTGTCTTAGCTCTTTTTTGAAAACATTAATTTCTGTTAGGAATTGGACGTCTACGTAATATTATACAAGTGTTTAAAATAACTTAAATAAAAGGGCCTCGTTAAGTAATTAACTGTCACGTGATTTCCCCCTTCCTATGACCCTGCGACAAAACCACTTGGACGGAGAGTAGATAGCATGTCTGAATAATTTTATCTTTTCGGATCGGACAGAAGTGAAGATTAAATTTACAGTACGTAAGGTACTCTTTTATAGTGTAGATACAGAATTATTTCAAATGAGTTACTAGTACGAAGGACGAAACTGGTAATTGGAATTAGGTACAATAGTCTATAGTGCGATAATATGCACAAAAGAACTGAAGCCTGTATCGAAATGAACGGCCACCATTTCCAAAAATGTGTTTAAATATCCATATTATGATTATATTTCAATTTAACTTCATTCTCTATATTGTACGCTAATGTGCTGTAGACAGTATAATATACACTGCAAAATGAATACGTACGAATGAGTAGCTCAATTCGTGAGTAAAAACGCTTATTGTTAATACTGTACTGTATTTTGATTAAACAAAAACCTATAATGAAAATTATCAAACTCAAAATCGCGATATTTCCTAGTTTACGTAAATGGATGAATTACTTTTCTTCCGTCCTGTACCTAGTAAAGTGATTTGTTTGTATTTTATGCCAATATCATCGAACTCCAGTCTTGGAAGAGGGTAGCAAACGGTGTTTCCGGTTCTCAATCGTTAATCCAAAGGTATAGCCAGGTTAATATCAGAAATGTTAGTAAAAATAAAATGATGTCCCTATAGAAGTCTTGCTCCGGCGGTATTTTCTCTGACAAGCTAGGTTTGTCATGCGAGGCTTCAGCAATATCTGTACAGGGTAGTTCAATCATTATGATATAGACTTAGGCTAGAGCTGCGGTGGCGAAAATGTAATCGTGCGCCGAGCCACTGTGTAACCTGCAACGTGCATAACACCTATGGAGGGAGGAGGTCACCCGAAGGGGAAGTGAAGCAACTGTCTGACTTATTAACGGATTTTCATTTTCCTTACGTCAAGCACTTGAATATAATTTTATACAGTACAAGGCTACAAACTAATGTTTAGTACGTGTAACGAAGAAAGAAATGAACAATAAATGAACAATATCACAACCTAAAATTAATTGTCTTCAGAATGTCTCTGCGACTGAGTTTCAAAATCAGGAATTATGTCACTTACTGCCAGTCGTAGTTGATCACGAAGGTATTTGTCTGTCAGTCGTGATCTAAATTTGGTTTTTACTATTTTAATTGATGAAAATAATTTTTCACAAACGTAAGTTGTAGCGAACATGGCTTCAACAGAGCAAGCGGAAGAACGAAGCTTCGGATATTTATTTTTTGGCAAAGATTTGAATATTCAACATTTGTGAAGTCCTTACATCTAGCTTTCATTTGACATCACATTGTAAATCTGTGAGTTCGAAGTGAAGAGCTAACCGCATTATTCGTACATCTGCTGAAAAAGGGTCGACGTACAGAGATGATGATGATGATGATGATGATGATGATAACAACAATAACACTTAACCTTTTAATGTTTCATCAGTAACATGTAGTATAATGCCGTTTTATATTATACGTACAACCGTTTTTCTCGTAATACTTGTGAACAAATCATACATTTAATATTCTCATCATATTGACAGCAAAAAAATACGTCCTCCCATCCTACTTGGAACTTTCATGCATGGTTTCGAGAGAGACATATGCCACTCGCAGGTCAGAGACAAATACAAATGGAACGGAGTTTGACTCCAGTGAGTGAGAGGGTGGGGGTTGGCGGAGGTTAGAAGCAAGCGAATGCACAGCTATCACTGCGAGCCACAATGTCTCGCGAGTCACGTTCTCGCCACGACTGAGCTAGACGATTGGAAAAACACTTTTAAGAAAGAAATTTGAGATCACAAACCCAGATCCTGTAACGTTTCTGCTACTGATTTTAAGTCATAATATCTAACATAATTCGGAGAAATTGGGCAGTCCTTCATGCATTCATACGTACATTTTTGGACGCCTATTAGCGTAGTTAAATGTTCCTAATTACACCGATGTTAAATAACCTCTTAGTTGATAAAATATCGGTAAGTAATTGATTAAAAGCTGTTTGTTTTTTTGTCAGGAACCTTAATAAATAAATATACGATATTTGCAGTCCGTTATTTGGTGGGAAACCGCGTAAATTGCCTTAGGTACTGCTGAAATTCAAACATTCTATGAAATGGCCTCCCATGTAACGAACCCCTGTGCTCTGTATGGCAGTTTATGCGTTCACATTGCCCATCGTGTGAACGGGCGGGCCTACCTCATTTGTTTGTCTCTGCCCGGAGCACGTTCTGCTTGTGCGGACAGCTGATTAACTCTTTATGCAGCAAAGAGCGGACGTAGCAACGCTCTTCATTTGTTTGTCAAGTCCGAACTCTGTGAAGACTTGAGGCTGCCCCCAGTCGTCCCCTTTTACTTTGTGCAATGTTGTGAAACATGGTGAAATTCGAGTATATAGGCCTACTTCCACGCTGTGGTACATTTATAACTGCTGGGGCGATGAGAATAGTGAAGACTTAGGCCGGGTGCACGCAAAATCAGACGCGGCGCTGCGCTACGTTTTGCTTTACAACGCCTCGCGACAGCTTAAAACTGTCTGCTCGCGACAACTGATTTGCTGGCTGTGCGGGTTTGAAAAACTGGCCTAGGCTATAGTGAGAATCAAGTAAGAGTAGTTCCTAAAAGGCTAATTTGATCGTCTCTTCAGTATTGCCAACTAATACCAGATATCACCAAAGAGGGTAAAATCACAATAATACGTACTGAAATAATAATAATAATAATAATAATAATAATAATAATAATAATTACTTACTTAATGGCTTTTAAGGAACCCGGAGGTTCATTGCCGCCCTCACATAAGCCCACCATCGGTCCCTATCCTGAGCAAGATTAATCCAGTCTCTACCATCATATCCCACCTCCCTCAAATTCATTTTAATATTATCTTCCCATCTACGTCTCGGCCTCCCCAAAGATCTTTATCCCTCCGGCCTCCCAACTAAAACTCTATATGCATTTCTGGATTCGCCCATACGTGCTACATGCCCTGCCCATCTCAAACGTCTGGATTTTAATGTTCCTAATTATGTCAGGTGAAGAATACAATGCGTGCAGTTCTGTGTAGTATAACTTTCTCCATTCTCCTGTAACTTCATCCCTCTTAGCCCCAAATATTTTCCTAAGCACCTTATTCTCAAACACCCTTAATCTGTATTCCTCTCTCAAAGTGAGAGTCCAAGTTTCACAACCATACAGAACAACCGGTAATATAACTGTTTTATAAATTCTAACTTTCAGATTTTTTGACAGCAGACTGGATGATAAAAGCTTCTCAACCGAATAATAACAGGCATTTCCTCCCGAGTGTCATTTATATTTGTTACTGTTGCTCCAAGATATTTGAACTTCTCCACCTCTTCGAAAGATAAATTTCCAATTTTTATATTTCCATTTCGTACAATATTCTCATCACGAGACATAATCATATACTTTGTTTTTTGTGGACTTACTTCCAAACCTATCTCTTTACTTGCTTCCAGTAAAATTCCCGTGTTTTCCCTAATCGTTTGTGGATTTTCTCTTAACGTATTCACGTCATCCGCATAATCAAGCAGCATTAAGGCTCATTCATAATGAAAATTAAACATAACGTAAGCGTTAACTTAAGAATGTAAACGTTACGCTAAAATCAAGAAGTCATACCATCATTCACGATGGGAACATAAACATAACAACAAACATACTTGGTAACCATGGAAACATAACAACGACGCCATTTCCTCATATTCTGTCGTATACTTCTGCGCTCCACGATTGTGTTCTGTTTGCAAATCACGTAAACATAAGCATGAAAGTTAGGAGTTCGCAAACTTTCATGTTAACGTCTTACGGTAATGTTAATGTCAGTGTTTATGTGAATCATTGTCAATGATCCCATTTGGTAACCTGGCCGCAAACTTCTGTGTTTATGTTACGGTTATATTTAATTTTCATTGTGAATGGGCCTTTAAAATCCATATTTTTTTTCTTTATTTTTTTTTTTAGGAAATATTGCCCTTTCCTAAAATTCTCTTAGGAAAATATTTGGGGCTATGAAAGATGAAGTTACAGGAATGGAGAAAGTTACACAACGCAGAACTGCACGCATTGTATTCTTCACTTAACATAATTAGGAGCATTAAATCCAGACGTTTGAGATGGACATAACATGAAGCACGTACGGGTAAATCCAGAAATGCGTATAGGGTGTTAGTTGGTAGGCCGGAGGGACGAAGACCTTTGGGGAGGCCGAGACGTAGATGGGAGGATGATATTAAAATGGATTTGAGGGATATGGGATATGACGGTAGGACTGGACTATTCTTGCTCAGGTTAGGGACCGATTGCGGGCTTATGTGATAGCGGCAATGAACATCCGGGGATTTGCGATACAGTTAGAAATATGTGAAGGACTTCATGTGCAAATATTACTTTTTGTTTAAACGAATTGTGACACCTGTTCATGCATAAAAATCCAGATTTTTTCTTTATTCTCTTTAGGAAAAATTGTCATTTTCTAAAATTCTCTTAGGAAAATATTTGGGGGTAAAATAGATGAAGTTACAGGAGAATGGAAAAAGTTACACAACGCAGAACTGCACGCATTGTATTCTTCACTTAACTTAATTAGGAGCATTAAATCCAGACGTTTGAGATGGGCATAACATGAAGCACGTACAGGTAAATCCAGAAATGAGTATAAAGTGTTAGTTGGTAGGCCGGAGGGACGAAGACCTTTGGGGAGGCCGAGACGTAGATGGGAGGATGATATTAAAATGGATTTGAGGGATATAGGATATGACGATAGGGACTGGACTATTCTTTGCTCAGGTTAGGGACCGATTGCGGGCTTATGTGATAGCGGCAATGAACGTCCGGGTTCATTAAAAGCCTTTTCTAAGTAAGTAAGTAAGTTAATTTTCGTCTTCATTACTACAGCATTATTAATCCATATAATTATATCATAACTTCATTGTCTTTGGGCTTCGTCCGAAATTCAAAAGAGTATTAACTGTAACAATTAGCCCACGCATTTACTAGTATGGGATTCTCAGGCATCGTAAAAGTGAAAAGACTCTGAATCGGCGATGCTCAAGTTTTTATGTCTGGCGAAATGACCCTCCTGTAAGAGGCACACGGTCTCCGTGAAGTGCGTCCCATTTACTTGCCGTCACGCTGTGTGCCGTGTTGCCTAACTAACTTAATTTGCGGGGGACTGGGTTCATCCCTTTCTTCTGTGTCTGTAGCCCCAGGGGTAGGAAGCTAAAAGGGTAATCTCGTTCCCGTCACAGCAACACGAGCATATGAGGCTACTGCACTCCCAGGGGTGGACATTTTAAAGACTAGATCTGTCCACTTGCATCTTGAGTGCGCAGTCTGCCACGATTTCGTACAGCACTTTCTTCCCTACTCATTTTTACTTGTCTTCTTCATTCTCTTTTTTCTTTTATATACCTTACCTTTTATGCATGTACGTTTTTTTTGTTGTATTTACAGCTATTGTTGTTAGGCCTTGAAAGTTAGAATTCCCACCCATAAACTTGTTGCTAGGAAATACCCAATGCGTTACAAGAGCGGTATGTTGAAGTTTTCATGTTCTAGGAAAAGTTTGAAAAAGCGAAACGTAGTTGAGCTTTTTTAATTTCCGAGAATTGAAAGAAAACATACCGCTCGTGTATCGTACACTATTTTGTGCGAAGATCGTTTATTACATACCTGAAAGAGGAATTTCTAATTAGTTGCAATGAAATCTCCATCTTGGTTTCTGTTCAATGATGGCAAATTTGCAAAACAAAAATATCTATCTTCAACATTGTTGCTTTAAAATGTTTTCTGTGTTTACTATACTCCAGCAGGCCGTGATATACGTCTGTCTTTCCCCCCCCCCCCCAGTCTATGATGAGTCTGGAATCTTGTTGATTTTTTCACGTCTTCCTTAATGTTACTTGCATCACGAATGCAGTAACTTTAGTAGAGTTGTAGAGTTTACTTAATTTTTGCAAATATTTAAAAACGTTAATTAACAGTGCAATTTAGATGAAATTGCAGTGGTAAGTTTCCAATTTATAATTATTACTATATTGGACGTCTCTAAAAAATAATATGTTAAAAGCCTAAAGGAGTAAAATCAATACATCACTTAAGCGGTAAGAAGAGGGAAATTGTTATGTGTGTTAGGTTAGGAATATTGAATGTGGAATTTTACACTTTCCGCGTATTGGTTTTGTGCGGAAACCGAGCAAATACGCACGATCTCGCACAAACCCTTTTTCATAACATAAAACTATACTGAAATAAGCCCATTACAGTGCACTTGTTACTTAGTTACCAGTACCATATAGTTTTTCGAGGGCTTTGGAATAATATTGGTCTAAGTTTTCAATGCAAAATATATTGTATTTGTAATTTTAAAAAAGATGTGAAATGCATTACAAAATCTCACTCTATTCTTTTTCTTCAAACTTTTCCTCAAAACGCGTTTCGTTTGTAACATTAGAAAATTCGATCATGTAACACCGTCACTAGAATTGTCTTGGAATCCACTTAAAGAAAGGAGATTCTTCAACTCCCTCTTATTACTATTTAGAAGCATCCTCACATCCACACCCTCCTATTTTTCATCTCGTTTTGTTTACCTTTCACTACTTACTTCGAACCAGAAAATTTATCTTCTCTCTATTCCTCTGCACAGAACATCCTTCTAATCATCTCTCAGCATATCGATTCCACGCCTCTGTAATTCTCTCCCTGACCATGTCAGAGAATGTCGGACAATATCAAAATTCATATTTAAATTTTATTAAAGAATCATATTCTATTTCATTGAACTGCTTGTTGAACACCTGCCAGGTTGCGAAAATTCGGATTAACCCATGATAATTAATAAATATTTTAATAATGCTGTTGCAAAATTGACAATTAATATGTAATGTATTTGTTATTATTATTATTATTATTATTATTATTATTATTATTATTATTATTATTATTATTATTATTGAAATACCTGGGAGCAACAATATAGTACATTATGCAACGAGCCTATAATGGTAGTAATTAAGACTCGAGTATGTTTGTTTATGAAACGAGCGCAAGCGAGTTTCATAATTTTCATACAAGCATCTTAATAACCATTATAGGCAAGTTTCATAAGACTTTTTAAGCTCGACCATATTTCTAACTTGAAATTATTCATAAGTATTCATGTTATGGTTATGTAAGTGAGGAACGGAACTGACCTGAATTGGGATGTGCGCAGACGCGAAAGTATTGATTTTTTCCGAGGCACGAATGTCATTGCCCTTGATATAATCTAGAGAATAACATGAAGATTAGTCTTTATATAACCTGGAAATTGATTTAAAATTGAAAAAAGAGATGACAAATTGAATTTATTTGAATATTATTTACAATTAACGCTAATTATTATAGTAACAGGACATAACCTTCTGCGACAGTATTGGATTTCCAGCCTCCGTGACTTTTTGCTAATTGTCTTTCGATTGCATATCCGAGAATAATCGATACTTGCGGTTTTATAATGGTACAATGGTGATTTCTCATTGGTTGAACAACTGAATTATAGTGAATAAGTGTACTTTAATGAGGTGCATTAAAGGGCTACTACCAGGTGTATAATTACTACATTTCGGCATGGTCGAGCATAATAGTAGCCTACATTATGCAACGAGCCTATAATGAAGGTAATTAAGAAGCGAGTATGGATATTTATGAAACGAGCGCAAGCGAGTTTCATAATTTTCATACGAGCTTCTTAATTACCATTATAGGCGAGTTTCATACGACTTTTTATGCTCGACCATATTTCTAACTTGATATTATTAATTTTCTTTGTATCTGACCTTGACCAATGTCCCGTATGTTGTGAGATGTGCGCAGACGCGAAGGTATTGATTTTTTCCGAGGAACAGATGTCCACATTGACCTTGCTAGGCCATAAGAACCTACAGAGATAACATTGAAATTAAATTAGACATTGAAAAACGAGATGACAAATTGAGTTTATTTGAATATTATTTACAATTAACGCTAATTATTATAGTAACAGAACATAACCTTCTGCGACAGTATTGGGTTTCCAGCCTCCGTGACTTTTCGCTAATTCTCTTGCGATTGCATATCCGAGAATAATCGATACTTGCGGTTTTATAACGGTAGAAAGCTGACCTGTCATTGGCTGAACAGTTGTAACCTGAGTCGACATTGGCTGAAAGACCTGACCTTTAATGAGTAGGTGTACTTTAATGACATGCATTAAAGGTCTGCTACCAGGTGTATAATTACTATATTTCGGCATGGTCGAGCATAAACAAATATAAATGATACTCGGGAGGAAATTAAACACAGAATAAATATGGGAAACATCATGTAGGCCTACTAATACACGTGTGTATATAGCATGCCCCAAAAGTTCGGTGGTAGTTACAGATCTTGTGTTTCTAGTGGACGGAAATGAAATGTGATTTTTTTTATTGGGTTGTTTTACGACGCTGTATCAACATCTAGGTTATGTAACGTCTGAATGATAATGCCGGTGAAATGAGTCCGGGGTCCAGCACCGAAAGTTACCAAGCATTTGCTCGTATTGGGTTGAGGGAAAATCCTGGAAAAAACCTCAACCAGGTTACTTGCCCCAACCGGGATTCGAACCTGGGCCACCTGGTTTCGCAGCCAGACGCGCTGACCGTTACTCCACAGGTGTGGACTGAAATGTGATGTAGATGACAGAGATGGAACGTACAATATGCGGGAGAAAACTGAATTTGTGATCCTACAAGTCTCAGGCAAGCATGTGGGGAATTTCACAGTCATCATCCAGTTAAATCGAAACCTGGCGAACTGCGTGTGTTAAATCTTGAGATGATTAAAGGAGATTGGATTGTAGCATACAAACCACATACAAGGCGCGTACAAACATCTCTCGATAATAATGTTTTGGTACTTGCTAACATAACAAGTCCCAAACGATCTGTGCGAAAGATTAGACAGGAAATTGGAATTTCCAAAACCTCTGTGCATCGTGTTTTGCAACGTAATGCTTTTCATTTGCAACGTAGTTAATGTAATGTAAAGTCAACACGGAACATGACATCTGCACTGTTAATTTCATTGTTAATTACATAAACTGAGTTTTACAAGGCTGAAACTTATGACGTTGCAAAACACAAAGCACAGAGGTTTTGGGATATTCATCACGTGTTTGCCCCTGGGATAGACCTGAAGCGAGCGGAATTGCGAGTTCGGCTTTCTCCCGCATAGGGCGCGTTGCCATCCCTGTCGTCTAAAACACACTCCATTTTCTACCTGAAAAAGCAATTGTAATTATCACATAATGTCGACAATAAAGATATTCCTACAACTTCTCTTGAACAGTCTGTATTGACGATACTTGTTTATTTGACAAGTAGTATAGCTCTATACTTACAATCTTAGTATAAACCAGTGATGTCAAAGCAAGCGCATTTTTCTGACCTTGACGTCGTGCGCGGGCAGCAAGCGCTAAGTATGGAAAGAGAAAGGGTTGTGTATATGAATAAGCAACCTGTTGGATTAAGAAAACAGTGGTGCACAAACTTCAAACGGAACGTGAAATTTTATGTCGTTATTTTTATATGGCTTCTTTCTGTTTAATATTATCTGTATTGTCTGTAAAACAAAAATACTAACACTGATTTCTTAATATTGCACTTGTGTTTTAAATCTTAATAACATAATAGAGAGTTAAGAAGGAATATTCACTTAAATTCCATAGTAGTATAATATTATACTGTATTAAGTGGATGAAACACATCATTCATAAAAAAAGTGATAGTCCAAAGAAAGAGATTGAGTATGATATGATAAGTTGGAATTTATATTGATGGTATCTTTAGCCTTACAAAAGTAATCAAAAACTAATCGAAACAATATTACAGTACAAAGCAAAGTTACCTAGGTACTGTATCTGTTTCTAGCGCAATAATTAATAATAGATCTCTATTAGAAACAACAACAATCAAATTTCTTGGCTTAAAATCGATGATGTGTTAAATTGGAAAAATCATGTTAAAGAAATTACCCCCAAACTAAATTCAGCTTGTTTTGCTATTAGATCTATGCAAAAGATAGTAAATATCAATACCTTAAAATCAATATACTTTGCATACTTCCACTCGGTAATGAGTTTTGGAATAATATTCTGGGGAAATTCCACAGATAGTAACAATATATTTCTATTACAAAAAAGAGTAATTAGAATAATAGTAGGTGCCAAATCTAGGGAATCGTGTAGGACTATTTTCAAAAAACTACAAATAATGCCCATGGCTTGTCAGTATATCTTTTCATTAATAAACTTCCTGGTATATAATCGTGAAAACTTTGTAACTAATTCAACAGTTCGTAGCATAAATACACGTCAAAAATGACTTTCATACTCCATCGGCAAGTCTATCGTGCTATCAAAAAGGAGTGCGTTATATGGCAGTAAAAATTTTCAATAGCCTCCCTATCGATATAAAAAATTAAACTGAAAACATAAAATTATTTAGGGCCAAATTAAAGAAGTACCTAATTTCTCACGCCTTCTATTCTGTAAGTGAATTCATGACATTCAATAACACTTCATGAAATTGATACTAAAACTTTGTGTTGTACTAGTAGACTATATTGTAAATCTCGTCTGTATATATTTCATCTAGACTGTGACTATAAATTAAGACTTTATAATAGTATTAAGTTTTTTTTACTTTTTCCATATTCTAGCTGTAAGCAATGTATGAATACCATGGAATGTTAATAAATATAATACAATACAATACAACTGTAACTAATATTACATAACAAAACTCTTATCGCATTATGCTTTTAAGGTGATATTGATGAGCAACTTCCTATCATCAGAATATTAAATTATTTTCTCGAAATCTCCTGAAGCTATAGAGTTGACGAGGGGGGGGGGTTGCCTGCTCGAAACCTGGGTACACAGCGAACCTTAGTGTAGTCAGCCGATGTGGGTTTAGGAAATGCGCCTAGCTTGAGGGTTAGCGCAATAGATCGTAGCAGGTCGCAGTGCTGGGTCATAGTGCCCCCCTCCCGTAAATTCCATTCCATACATATGCTTAATACGTTTAACTCATAAATAAAGTCTCCCATCTTAGGGGCTACGAAAAGAACGCCTTTATTGTGAAGTGCAACAAAAGAAAGTTCACTTTATTTGAGAGCTCAGTAAATAAACTTGAATTCTTTAATATCCTTCTTCGCTATTCTCTACTCGCTGGGCATGAATCTCGCTTATAAAACATTTTACTTATGAGCTGTTTGTTCCATCATCCCATGACATTGTTTTCCGTTTTGCACTTGTTTCCGTAATTTATTTTTATTTACGTCTTCAAACTTCTTTTGCTTTCTTTTCATGTCATGATACCTCTTTTTTCTGTTATTTCTCTTTACGCATATGGACTATTCCATCTCAAATCGACCGAAATATAGAGAAAATTGACCTTGCAATTTTTAAATACAATGAAACTTTTTCTGTCCGTTGACAACTGTGATACAATGATTTGTGCAAAGTTTGAGGCATCAGAACTTCATAGTGTTTAAATTTAAAATATTTAAATGTATCGTATTTTCATAAAATTAGCAACTTTAAAGTGTTGTGGTTCCGAAACCCTTTCACCCAATGATCAAAATCATGGTTTATTTTGATGCTCAGAAATTAAAGTTTATATTGACATGTAAACAGTTTTTCTTACTTTTTATGGAAATGGAGAAATTTAGATTTTTCTTCATTAAGACGCCTTTGCCCACGAAAAAATATTTTTAAAATATATGGTTAGATTCCGCATTGAAAGTACAAATAAACATATTTTTTACTGGTGCACCGTTGATAAGAAAGTATTGAAAATATCAAATAAAGAAAATAAATAGTACACGCGTGAACTAACCAGCTGACTGTGAGGCGGGAGCTAGCCGAGGCAAGCAAGGCCAGGAGACATACAAACGTGATGTTTCGTCTAGTAGCGCATAGCTGGGCTAGCTTTATCACAGGTTTTCATAAACACAGGAGTAAATGACGTCCAACGCTCGCTTATCTTCAGCTCTCGGCCAGTGCGTGCGGTACTGTGCCGTTCAAGTCTAGGCGTGTGAAAATAATTAATTTAAATACCCTCCAAACTTATTGCCGAGCCACTAAGCAAACAATGCCGAATCCCTCTTAATAATGCAAGGTTTTTTCTCCGTATTTTTTTACATTTTTACAAATGGGCAAAAACCTAAAAGTAAATAAAATCAGATTATCTGTCTCTCAGTATATAATAGAAATAAAGATTACTTCTTATCATAACCTACCAAATGTTACCTTCAAAATGAGCTCCCGTTCAATGTTCTGCAGTAAATGGTTCCAGAGTTCTGAGCGCTGAAAGAGGCTTGTTTTTATAAAATACGCTAAATTTGTCGCTCAATAGTACGAAAACCGTTTGACTTCCGATAGTATATTTTTGAAAATGCATTCTCCTCAGCATCTTGTATAAATAGGGAAAAAATTAGAGTATTAAAAAGATGCTAGGTTTTTTACTGATCGATTTCATATGGAATAGCTCATATATTTTTTTGTTTCTGTGTGTAGTCTACCTCTCATACCTGTCATTTCCTTCATATCGTACCTTCTTATTTTTGTTGGCTTTTTTTCCGTCTGTTATTTTTTTTCCTGTTTTATATTCTGCTTTTTTTATCTTATTTCATATCATATCATTGTGTTGTCTTTTTTTGCCATTTCTCTTTATTAACTCATTTCTGTCTATTCATTTCCGTTCGGTTTGCTCTATTTACGACAGTTTGTATCATATATATTCCTATTTTATTTGTACATATAGGATATTCGTTTTGTATGTGTTTGTTCATACATGCGTAAGCACTTTACTCAAAGTCCAACTATCTGTGGCTGTGTGCTTCTTCTGATATACATGTGTCACAACATCTGCGAACTCTTCAGGCTGAATTCAGTATCTACAATCAATATGAAAATGTCATGTAAGCGTCTGAGTTCGTCTTGTTTCCGAGTTACAGCTTGTTTTTGTGCACAAACAGTACTTTTCACAAACACATTTCAGTGCCATACAATATAATGGAAAATAGTTATATTAGTTTAAAGAGCAATTAAAAATAAATGACACTTTCTGAGTTTCTCTAACTGACCAAAACTTTAGCAGCCTAAAACTTATGTTGTTTCTTTCTCGGTTCTGCGGCAAGTGTTAACCTTGTCTTCTTTATTCAGTCCATACAAAGGGCTGATGGTAGCCTTTCTTCACTGAATAGAATTTATTACACCTTATACGACCCTTATTTTAATTGAAGAACTCAGAGCCAAAGGCGACCAACCCAACATTTTGTATTGTTCATTATTAAGCCTTTTTTCAAAACTATACATTGTTGTTATATATTCATGCTATATTTTTGCATTTATTAAATGTAGACCAATTAAAATAAATTGTGAAACCACTCATTTTTTGTCAGGATCCTCTTAATTTCAACGCTTATTTACTCATTTTGTAATTGAGGGTTAGTCGCCTTTGGCTTTGACCCCTTCAATTATGGTTGAAAATTACATCATCAAATGAAAATACTTCTGTTTGGAGAATAATATATCCTGTTTTAGTGTTTACCTAGTTTATACCATGACAACGTTTTTTGGTTCGTTTTAACATTCTGCTTATTGTATTGTTTATGTTTTTGTTTCGTTTTATTTTAGGTAAGGCGCAAATAGCCATTGTAGCTGACGCGCCCTTTTCAAACGCCACTACCTATGTCTATCTATCTGTCTGTCCGTCCGTCCTTCCGTCTATCTATCTATCTATCTATCTATCTATCTATCTATCTATCTATCTGTCTGTCTGTCTGTCTGTCTGTCTGTCTGTCTGTCTGTCTGTCTGTCTGTCTATCTATCTATCTATCTATCTATCTATCTATCTATCTATCTATCTATCTATCTATCTATCCTATTTTTAGATTCTTTTTGGCTTTCTTGGTTTGATTTCTTATTCTTTATTTTAATTTCCTTCGAATTGAGTTAATTTTTTCTTTTAATTATTCTTTCCGTGACATCTGAAAAATGGCATGAAGTCACAATAGAATATCAATTTTTTTTAATTAAAGTTGGCATTGGTTCGTTCTATACTCGTTGTTAGATTATTCTGTAGGATACATTCGACTTTTCATTTTACTTGTATCCAAGACCAATACAATGATTAACGAAGAATAAATTTCAGAAATTCTCAGTCCGATTATTTATGGCATCTTTTTTTTTTTTTTTTTTTTTTTTTAAAGAAAACGTCTGTTTCACGAAATGTCGATATTCGCATCAGGGACACTAGGTAATTATCGTAATGGATTCTCTTGAACAGTTAATTCTGTTTATTGTTATGATAGTGTTATGAACCTTGTCCTCTAATTTTATAAGCAGGCTGTTCAAGGAAATTCTACAAATAATATATTCACTATGTAACCATGTTCTTCAACGACGGTTTGCAGAGCTATACCAACCTCATGTTACTACAGCAGATGCTGTAAGGGATTCCAGGAAATGAGCAAACATCTTCGACACCCTCCGAATTGTAATGCATGCATGGTTTTTCAGTACGCCTTCATATTAGACACTGAGATCACATACACACACACTTCATCTAGTCCCACAAAAATAAATCTAGCAGGTTGAAATTTGGCGACCGCGGTGGCTATTAAACTGGTCCATCACGGTTAATCCAACGACCGGGAAAAATATGTTCTATGTGATGTCGTATATGGACGTACAACATGGACCACATAAGCACTGATTTACTGTCATCGTTTTGAAAATAAAAAATCACAAACATAGCATGAATTATTATGCCACACAACTTAGTCTACATAATAACATGAGAAGCATCGTTTGGAAATGAGTTTTCCCCATTTAGTATGTATTTTTCTCGTGAAATGAAAAAATCTGGTGTGCTCTGACCAATAGACCTTACTTCCTTTCTAACATCATATTAAAATGATTGAAAACGCGTTTTGTTACTTTTTCGTCGTAGATTTGAATTCTGCGTTCACAGATTTTAGAAAAAAAAAATGCTACATTTTCACCTTTTTATTTAAGAATGGAGAAAACATGTTATGAAACGATGCACCTTATATGACGTGATGCTACAGATTTCCTTATAGAATGTTTTGCTTATTATATTTGATATGGAATCACTTCTTGACATTTCCAATAGTATTTTCCTAAAATCCTATATACCTATTGTGGCGTTACACTAGTGGAATTGCGTTTTGAAGTCGCTATACATTTTTTATGTTATCGTATTTTATTTGGATTTAATGCTTTACGATAAAACCTTCTAAAGTTCTCGAATGTGTATTATATTACACTAAATTTAATGCTAAAAGGATCCACTGAAGAAGAAGAAAAAAATAAAATCGATTCTTATTTTCCCTTACTTCGCGACCTGAATGTTTACAACTGCGTTGAAAAAAAAACATATGACTGTGGAAGTTTGTGTAGTGGCAGTTCGTAGAAAATAAACACAGAATATCGCAATAAACTCTTTCTATTAGCCAACATTATTACAGAAATTTCTGTGTGGGGTATATGATGCTGTAATATTGCGGGATGACTGATCAAAAGAAACTATTAAACTTGTATATGACGTACTTTTTGCACTAGAAAACTGAAACCAACAATTAGATATTATATTCAGTATATTATCTGTGGACTAAAAACAACATCGAAACGCTAGCGCAATTCAACTGTTTCGCGAATACATACAATTCCGTATCTTTTTGTGTATATACTGTATGTGTTTATCATTGTGCGATATTGCAGGAATAAACCCTTGGAACTTTTCGTCCCTTGAGAGAGCAGGAGTAAAACCGGCACTGAAAAACTTTTTGGCGAGATGTTTGCAAATACCGAGGGCTTCTCCTCGTGTTGGTTTGTTTCACGCTTTCCTCTCTCTGCAGTCCGTACATCCTCGATCTGTGCACTCTGATTCAACTTTATTTGCGAGCAAAACTTTCACATTAGAATACCCCCTTGCCCCTCCCTCCCCCTCTCCAATCCCTGCGCAGTTCTGTGAGCTCTAGAACTTAACAAACTGGCACTTGCTTTGATCCAGATTTAATAGGTCTCAATTTCAAAGCTTTTACGCGTTGTTTTATTTTTAATCCCTGTTTTCTATCTTGAAAGAAAACTTGCCAATAGCTTTCCTTTCATATTTCCCTCCCTGCTCTTCTTTATTTATTTCTGTAAGCCGATCATTGTTTGCTGCCGGTGTCTTTGTAAACTGCTTCAATGTTTCCAGCGTCCCTGTCCGTCTATCCAAACTGCTGGAGTTTTACTTCATAAAACGTCTCCAATTCTTCTCCCCCATAACTTGCCACAAGATCTTTCTCTCTTCCCCCCTCCCAGTGTTTCTACTCTCTTATTCCATTCCTGCTAGCTATATATTCTTGTTTTCTTTACATTCACTTGAAAATCCTTCCTCTCCATGGAATCAGTCCGATTCTGTAGCTACGTTAAAATCATTGCATTTGTAACTATAGCGACAGAATTCATAATACACTTGTGTTGTGACAAACGACTAGCACTAATGATCTATACTAATAATAAATCTGTAGCCGAAATTTTTCTGGTAATTTTCGATTTTCCAAAAATAATTGGTCCTAACATATATAATTAACCCTGAAACCGAAAATCGCTTTTTTGAAATTTTTGTTTGTATGTCTGTCTGTCTGTATGTTTGTTACCTTTTCACGCGATAATGGCTGAACCGATTTCGATGAAAATTGGAATATAAATTAAGTTCGTTGTAACTTAGATTTTAGGCTATATGGCATTCAAAATACATTATTTAAAAGGGGGGTTATAAGGGGGTCTGAATTAAATAAATCGAAATATCTCGCTTATTATTGATTTTTGTGAAAAATGTTACATAACAAAAGTTTCTTTAAAAATAATTTCCGATAAGTTTAGGCCTTGAAAAATTTTGATTGGACTGATATTTAATGAGATAAATGAGTTTTAAAATTAAAATAACTGCCATCTAAGGCCGAGCAATTTATTAAAAAACAAATGACTTCGTCTATAAGGGGTCTTGGATAGCAACAATCGAAAGCTATTAAAGATAGCCTACAGAGAGTGTTTCTGTGTTTGTATGAAGTAATATCGGAAGCTAAATTAACCGATTTGTGTAATTAATTATTATTTCACCATTGGAAAGTGTAGTTTCTCTATATGTACATAATGCTATAATGTTATTACAGTAACTTCGGAGTGAATTGAGGAAAGGTAAGATTAAAATAGCTTCTTATGCACAAACAACTTGATAGGCTATTCTGTGTATTCTTTTCCTGTATTTCTTAAAATAATGTTTATCTCAGAGAATTAACGAACCACAAGAGTGTATTGATTTAGTATGCAGTAATAATATGTTAGCTTAGCATTCCATTATTTTATAATCTAAATTTTAACTATGCTCAATTGAATCGTGTTAAAATACATAAAATACATATGCATTAAATGCAATGCAAAAAAATTGGGTAATGAGCCAAGCAGATTATGTTGCGCTGATGTAAAATAAAATTTGTTCCTCCTGAGATTCAAGAGCCCCCATAACAAATTGAAAACTTACTTATTGCTGGATGTACATCCGTTATCAACACATTTTTTATATAATGTAATATAATATAATACAATATAAGTTATTTAAGTTATTTGAAGGGTTCAGAACCATAGTGGCCCAAGCGCCATTTACTGAATACGTAGAAAACAAGGGTTAAAATTAAGTTATCATAATTCAATGGAAACATATAGCAAGTAAAATAAAGTATACACATTAAATCTAAATGATATGTCAGTCTTCATTAAAGTATGGATGCATGTAATAAAAATTAAGAAACATGTTAAAGGAATCGTCATTGCACCAAATGATTGCTCTATGGACCAAAATGATCGCATTTTAATTATTTAAATACAATTTAAATTAAGTAACATATTAAACGATTTATCTTTCTATCAAACACGAATCTTCCCTGGATCAAATGTCCTATTTTAATTATGTAATTACTTTATATTTATTTCTAACGGGTGCAGCGGAGCGCACGGGTACGGCTAGTTATAAATAGAGAAAGATAATTAATATCGCAAAGCGATTTTCACAGTGATAGTCTTTTTTTTTATCTCCTTTCCCCGTGTTCAACGAGTTTAACTTGATGTAGACCGGTTAAGATGTTTCATGCCACCGAAGGACTTAGGGACTAGCGATTTAAACTCGTGCTCCGAGGCTACTTTCGGTCATGGGTTAGAATTCTACTTGGACTAATCACATGGACGATTTACCTGCAGTAATTAAATATTCAAAATGTTTATTTTATGCTCATGCTCTAAAGATATTTAAATTAATACAAAATGTGTCCGATTTAGAATTTCTACAAATTGATATCAACAATGTTTATCAATGGCTTTTAAATAATGGGTTAAACTTTAATATAAAAAATGTTGTTGTACCTATGACTTATACAAGGACTACATCTTATTTAAGAGCTAATTATACGACGAATGATGAACCATTTCAACGGATGTATTTTGTTAAAGATCTCGGTGTAACTATTAATCATAATTTGACTTTTCATAATCACATATTTAATATAACAAATAATGCTTTAAAAAATCTGGGATTTATTAATTGTCATGTTCGTGCTAAATTGGAATATGCCTCAGTAATTTGATCACCCACTTGTAAATCACATAGAAATCAAATTGAAAAAATTCAAAAACGATTCTCAAGATATCTTTATTTTTAAAAAAATATCATTATTCGGCCTTCCATAACAAAATTTCGTACAACAATTTACTTGCTGAATTGAATTTAATGTTTCTTGGAAGTCGTAGATTACTTGCTGAGCAAATTTTATTGTATAGCGAAATATTATCACAAATCCAGCTTAACGCTAGAACATCAAATGAGGATTGCAGCGATATTTTACTACTTAATTAACTTATTATTCCCAGAACATGCATGTTACCAGCTATCGAAAAGTATTGGGAATAAATTTGAATATGGAACCAAAAAAAAAAAAAGTTTCCTTCCCAGGCAAGGGAATGTCTTAGTTACCAGTCTATCGTGCTCTGGAGTGAACAAGGCTCTGAAATCAGCTACAAGGTTCGGTCCGGGTTTTTTTTGCCACTACTGTACGCAATAAATTATGAAAAGAAACAATATAGCATTATACCTAAATGGAATGAATATATTTAAAGAATGAGGAAAACAAGACTGCCTAAATTACGTCAGTAAATAGGACGACACGGACCAGAGAAGAGGAAGTTCTAAGAAAATCTGAAAAGATTTTCTTGAAGTCGAAATAAGATTTCCGTCTAATCCCTAGAAAAGAAAAATGAGAAAAAAAAACTAATAATTTTGCTTTTATAACATTATTACTGGATACATAACACAGGAATAGTTTCGAACCAGAGACGAAAAGCAGTGATTAATCGTCTTATGTTTAATTTATTACGGATATATTAAAATTATCGTTCGTAAATGCCATTTGGAGCAACCACATCAACTCGAAACTCTTCTAGCAGGTGAAAACTGTAAAGTCTCCTTTAGCTACAGTAGTACAGAAAATGACCTGCAGAGAGGAAGAGATGAGCGTGACGATAGAGAAGGCTGCTTGGCTTAATTTCCATCTCTCTTTTGTTTCCGCTCGCTAACTTGAAGCGGAGAGATAAAGCAGCTTCACAACTGTTGCACAACGATTGTCAATTCGAACTGCTGGCGCGGCGTCTCCTAGCAACACTTCGTCTAATTCCTCGTAAAGTAATGCGATACTAGATTCAGGGTATTCCTAAAAGTACAGGTTACTCAAAAGATGCTTATATATTCTTGGATTTCATTTTGTCTCTCTGTACCAGGCTTGTCTCTGTTTGTCCGTTATGTTAAAAGATAATATGCTACAGATTAGAAATCAAGAGAACCTGTGTACAAGCTCTGGTAGGGGAACAAAATTTATGTCCCCATCTACTGGGACCAGACATGTGTCTTTTGCCTCGTATTTCTGGTGTGTTTTTCCTAAGAGGTGACTTTACACCTTGGTCGCCATTTCACTAAGAAATCTCATTACTAATAGTATAGTCTTGGTTTCATAATCCATGAGTGAAAATGAAACGGATATTATAAATTCTCATAATTTTATTTATTTATGTATTTATTAATAATAATAATAATAATAATAATAATAATTTCTCAATAAGAAAGAGGGACATCTGCCTGAGAGATCAGGTAACCTTTCAGATCCAGATTACAAACATTCAAAGAATTTAATTTAATTAATATGAAAACTGCATTGATTTGGAAACTAATATTGCGAACTATAGAAATTGCTATAAAATTTTGATACAATCACATTAATGTGTAGAATAGACAATTAATTAATTAATTAATTTATTTAATTATTCGTTTGTTTATTTATTCATTTATGTATCCGTTTCTTTATTTACTTATTTATATCTATTTATTTATTTGTTTCTTTGTTTTTATTTATTCATTTGTTCATTTATTTATCTCCTTTTATTTATTTGTTTTTATTTTCTTATTTATTTATTCATTTATTTAGTTTTATGTTTACGTATTTATTTTTATTTATTTATTTTTATTTACTTTGTTATTATTTATTTTAATTTCTCTTTATTTATTTATTTTTATTTGTTTGTTCATTTACTTATTTATTCATTTATTATATTTTAGTTATTTATTTATATTTATTTTAATTTACTTATTTATTTATTTTTACTTATGTATCTATTTTTATTTATGTATTTATTTTTATTTATTTGTTTATTTAGTCATCCATTTATTTACTTATTTATTTTTATTTCTTTGTTCATTTATTAATTTATTTGCTTGCTTATTTATTTATTTATTTATTTATTTTTATTCGTTTTATTTATTTATATTTATTTTCATTTACTTATTTATTTTTACCTATTTATTTGTTTATATTTATTTGTTTTTATTCATTAATTTGATTAATATTGTTAGGCCTGTAGCAATCACTAGGAGTAATTAACACCGGGACGTGATATTATTTTTTATTATTATTATCATAATCATCATCATCAAAGTCCACATCTGTGGAGTGACGGTCAGCGCTTCTGGCCGCGAAAGCAGGTGGCCCGGGTTCGAATCCCGGTCGGGGCAAGTTACCTGGTTAAGGTTTTTTCCGGGGTTTTCCCTCAACCCAATACGAACAAATGCTGGGTAGCTTTCGGTGCTGGACCCTGGACTCATTTCACCGTCATTATCACCTTCATCTCATTCACACGCTAAATAACCTAGATGTTGATACAACGTCGTAAAATAACTCAATAAAATAAATAAATCATCATCATCATCATCATCATTACTATTTGTTGGTTCTCATGACTTCGTCTCAATATACCAATATGAAGTCGCTGAACTTACTTACTCACGTACATACTTACAAATGGCTTTTAAAGAAACCCGGAGGTTCATTTCCGCCCTCACATAAGCCTGCCATCGGCTCCTATCTTGAGCAAGATTAATCCAGTCCATACCATCATATCCCACCTCCCTCAAATCCATTTTAATATTATCTTCCCATCTATGTCTTGGCCTCCCCAAAGGTCTTTTCCCCTTAGTTAATCCAATTAACACTCCATGTGCATTTCTGGATTCACCCATACGTGCTACATCCCCTGCACATCTCAAACGTCTGGATTTAATGTTCCTAATTATATTAGGGTCCCGCGCCGTGACGTCGCGGTCTAAGGCATCCCGCCTAGGACTCGCGTTACGGAATGCGCGCTGGTTCGAGTCCTCATGGGGGAAGACATTTTCTCATGAAATTTCTGCTAGTGTATGGGACCGGTGCCCACCCAGCATCGTGATGCACTTGGGGAGCTACGATAGGTAGCGAAATCCGGTTGCGAATGCCAGCTATAACGGCTGGGAGCATCAGCGTGCTAACCACACGATACCTCCATTCTGGCTGGACGATCGTCCACCTCTGCTTCGACATGTGGGAGTGAAGCCAGCAGCCGGCTGGTCGGTCTAGGCCCTTCACGGGCTGTAGCGCCACTGATTATTATAATTATGAATTATAGTCTATTAGGTGAAGAATACAGTGCGGTGACTTACTGTATATTTATTACATGTACTTGGTGAGTATGGTCTCTAAGCTTTGCTGAAGAAGTTTCGAATGATGTAGGCTCTGTATTCAAAAGCACGTTGTTTTGAATTTTATTAATATGAATGTGTTGTTAGCCAAATAATTATCATGTAGGCTGCCCTTATATCATCTAACGTTTCTAAGGTCTTTAACTATAGCAACTTTACTGCCCAAGGAACAAGAGGACGGTTCTTGCATGTCACTCACTCCCGGAGACTGTCGCATTGTTCTGTAGATGAAGAGTATCGCTGCCTTGTGCATCTCAATGTAGGCGTCTTGTGTCAGGTCGACTTCCTTGAAGCTGTTGTGTAGTTCCAGAAACAGCTTACTGTTCTTGCTTGGCTATGACAGTGGAAACGATGCTAATCTCTTTCAATTTCCAGGTTGTCTTTTGTCTCTTTGTCAGATGCATATATTTTACCTCCATCTAACAATTGAAACCATGGAGAAAAGTTGTTACAATATAATATTTTATTAAGTACTAGCCGTACCCGTACGCTCCGCTGCACCCGTTAGAAATAAATATAAAGTAATTACATAATTAAAATAGGACGTTTGATCCAGGGAACATTCGTGTTTGATAGAAGGATAAATCGTTTATTATGTTACTTAATTTAAATTGTATTTGCATAATTAAAATGCGATCATTTTGATCCAGAGACCACTCATTTGGTAATAAAAATTATTTTAGGAAATACAGGAAACGAATGTACAGAATAGCCTATCAAGTTTTCTGTGCATAAGAAGCTATTTTAATCTTACCTGTCCTCGATTCACTCAGAAGTTACTGTAATAACATTACAGAATTATGTCCATCTAGAGAAACTACACTTTCCAATGGTGAATTAATAATTAATTATACAAATCGGTTAATTTAGCTTCCGATATTACTTCATACAAACACAGAAACATTATCTGTAGGCTATCTTTCATAGCTTTTGATTGTTGCTGTCCAAGGCCCCTTATAGACGAAGTCATTTGTTTTTTAATTCATTATACGGCCTTAGATGGCAGTTATTTTAATTTTAAAACTCATTTATCTCATTAAATATCAGTCCTATCAAAATTTGTCAAGGAATAAAACTTATCGCAAATTATTTGTAATGAAACTCTTGTTATGTAACATTTTTCACAAAAATCAATAATAAGCGAGATATTTTGATTTATTTAATTCAGGCCCCCTTATAACCCCCCTTTTAAATAATGTATTTTGAATGTCATATAGCCTAAAATCTAAGTTATAACGAACTTAATTTATATTCCAATTTTCATCGAAATCCGTTCAGCCTTTATCGCTTGAAAAGATAACAAACATACAGACAGACAGACATACAAACAAAAATTTCAAAAAAGCGATTTTCGGTTTCAGGGTGATTAATTATATATGTCAGGACCAATTATTTTTGGAAAATCGAAAATTACCAGAAAAATTTCGGCTACAGATTTATTATTAGTATAGATAATGAATGGCATTATAAGTTCGTTCAATATCTGTAATAATAATAATAATAATAATAATAATAATAATAATAATAATAATAATAATAATGGGCAACGAATTGCTTATTTTTAATTTCACTTTCTATTAATGCAGTGAGAATTCGTATTAATCATTTCACGTGATCAAACAAAATACATTTTTAGGTTAGGTCTCGTGAATCGTAAACTGTTTAGTCAAAGCATTGAATTTCATGTTGTCAGACAAAATGCATTTTAATATTATATCACACTAATCTACTAATTACCAACATAATGTGCGGGGTTCCAGGAGGAAAATATACTGTTTCACAAATTATTGAACTATCTAGAAAACACCTCCCATTATAAAGATGAGATGTGGTAGATAAGTAAATAAGCAAGACGTTGCTATTGTTAATACTATATTATTATTATTATTATTATTATTATTATTATTATTATTATTATTATTATTATTATTATTATTATTCATTGTGTTCTGCGCAAGGGCAGGTCTCTCACTGCAAACCCAGCATTCTCCAGTCTTTCCTATTTTATGCCTTCCTCTTTGTCTCCGTATATGATCCGCATATTTTAATGTTGTCTATCATAAGATATCTTCTTCTGTCCCGAACTCTTCTCCCGTTCACCATTTATTCCAGTGCATCCTTCAGTAGGCAGTTTCTTTCTCTTCCTGATCAGTTTCAACATCATTCTTTCTTCGCCCACTCTTTCCAACACAACTTCGTTTTTTACTCTGTTCATTTCACACGCTCCATCTTTCTCCATATCCACATTTCAAATGCTTATATTCGCTTCTCTTTACTTCGTCGTATTGTACATGTTTCTTCCCCATACAATGCTACACTCCACACAAAGCACTTCACTAGTCTCTTCCTTAGTTCTTTCTCCCGAGGTCCGCAGAAGATACCCCTTTTTCTATTGAAAGCTTCCTTTGCCATTGCTGTTCTCCTTTTGACTTCCTGGCAGCAGCTCATGTTACTGCTGATAGTACACCCTAAGTATTTGAAGCTGTCCACTTGTTCTACTGCCTCATTTAGAATTCGCAAGTGTGCCTTCTTTACTTTTTTTCCTATGACCATGGCGATTATTATTATTATTATTATTATTATTATTATTATTATTATTATTATTATTATTATTATAGTACATGGCATTATGACTTTATCCTCTTTTGGTAATATATTGTATTAGTTGGCAACACTGAACAAACGGCCAAATTAGCCTTTTAGGAACTGCTCTGACGTGATCCTCACTCTACTGTACCAATGGTCTGCACATCTTCATTTAAGGCTTCTAACATCTACCTACTACTTCGTATTGAATACCAGTCATTTGCTTACTTCCTCATTTCGCAATCGGTCTTTCAAACTAACGCATAGAGTTTATATTTCTTTCTTTGGCTAATCATTACTTCTCTATCTCCTCTTGTTAAAAATGCCAGCCTGTTAGCTGCAAAAACAGCTGCGAAGAAATCCATTACTTCATTTCCAGTGTTGCCAAGTCAGCGGTTTTGTAGCTAAATCTGGTGTTTTCAGGACTATGATGAGCTACAGCATTTTACCGTCAGCGGCTAGCTATTTATTTGGCGTTTTTTGATGATCCCGGCAGAGGGAGACGATATTTTAAAGTTTTTTTTTTTTCTGTAAAGACGTTATAATTGTTTTCATATGTACTTTCGGACAACAATATTAGTTAATCATAAACCAGAGTTTAATATGGTATTATCACAGTAATTCTTCATTGAGCAAGTATAAAATATCAACGTTTATGTTAACTCGATTTGGTACAACCATGTCCATTCCTGCCTCATCAATTGTTGTACAAATAAGGTATGCCACATTCGTTGAACTCTTAGTCTAATTATCTATGCATTGTTTTTGTAAATGAATTGATATAATCATAAAGAGTAGATAATGAACTGAATTGTTATTTTAATTTATGATAATTTATGTTACGATATATTATTTAATTTATCTTTCCGCATTGTAGTTTATGTAACACAGACATACTTAAAACCCTAGATCATATATGTAACAGATTGTCGGTCTTTTAGCCTTTGAGGTTAACAACTTTTGTCACGTTTACTACGCTGCCATCTAGTTGTTACATAAGGAGTCACGTCATAATTTCCATTTGAATTGCATTAGCGACTGTGCTGCCATCTTGTGTTCGTTTATGGCGGACGGGTGGCGATCCTGGTGGTTGTTCTCTTCAAAGTGCTGCCGATTTTAACGTAGCGAGGAGTTATCTGTTACATATATGATCTAGGTTAAAACTTAAAATCAGACTAATTTTTGGCAGGTATGTCTCCAGCTCAGTGTGAAATCAGATTTCGAACCGACTGGTGTGATTGTGAATGTGGTTGTTTCCGAAGTGTCCAGTATATTCTTGATCTACTTCATTCAATTTTGAAGAAATATGCCGCGTAAAACTCCATACGTACAAAAGTTTAGATATGTGTGGAAAATACATAATGTGTTGAAAGATTGGGTGGAAGAAGTTGCCGATGATAGTTTGGAAAGCTCGGCCTAAATGGTATAAGCACAGTATAAAGAAGATACAGTAGAGACAACTCTTCTCGGCACCTTTGATGTTGTTGGTACTAAAATCAAGCTTAGGGATCATATCTTGGAGTGCACTTAGATCGCCGTCTGTCATGGAAACATCACATGAACAACAAACTTAAATTGGTCTACTCAAGGCTCACTAAATTATATCCGCTCCTCAACAAGAAATCATCTCTAAAGCTACAAAATTGCATGCTACTTTACACATCTCTATTACGACCTCTACTGCTTTATGCCTGTCCTGTCTGGGGAGGAGCTGCAATAAGTGAAATTAAACACATCCAGTCATTTCAAAATAAAGTCCTAAGAATTTCACTCAATTCTCCTTGGTTTGTCCGTAACAGCCAACTGCACAGAGAAACTGGTATTGACACAATCAAACAGTTTATTCATTCACAAGCTAAGAAGTTCTGTGACAACCTAGAAAATGTTCCAGGCGCCGTCCATTACTCTCTCGGAAAGAAGTCCACATTTCCCACCAGAATCAAGAGCCGACTTCCAATGGACCTCATATTATAATCAAAATTTATCATCACACCAACCTATGTAAATAATTATTTATTAACAATTATTTTTGTTCATTGAGGAGCCCAATCTAGGCTGCCCTCAATTCAGTGTCATGTATTGTATTTATATTTTATTTAGAAATCATCTGTATAGCGCTAAATGCGCTGATCGATCAATAAATTGTTTTAAAAAAAAAGCTTAGGGATGTCTAGTTCTCAATGAATCCAATCATGTCGCTAGTATCGGCAGCGCTAACAGCTGATTTTAGCGATCAGCTGTTCAGACATGCTAAACTTTCAGATGAAACTTTGTATTAACTGTTGTAATTATTCCTTTGTTCTGTAGTGATATTTGTGTCTTATTATGTAGGTCTAATGAAAATTCACTTTTTCTTTTCAAAATACATATAAAATTGCAGTGTTTATGATTGAAGTAAAACATTTTATTAGCGAAGTACTTACCATTTTATTCTGTTTCTTCATATCCAATGCATTTCTTTTCATATTATAATGTTATTAGCTAGTCAACAAAATTATATTATATCCATTGTTGACGTAACTTCATCGAAACGAATGTCATGATCTATGTAGCTAATGATTCAATATTACGTTACCAAATAAGCATCTACCAGTGACTTTAAAATTAGCGTCAATTAGTGAATATTTTTATGATGTTTAGATACGGAAGTAATTATTATTATGATTATGTTGCCATTCCTTTCCTTCATGTCTTTCAAATTGTTAAAAGATGAGTAATAAATCTTTTCAGTTAATATTAAATTATGCCAGCCTGTCGTAGATGGAGAACCATCTGGTGGAGGTTCCAGACAATACACCCGCTTTCGTGACATGCGCACTCAGAATTTGTTGACCTTACTGTATCTTCTTTATACTGTGGTATAAGGTGATATTGAATGCAAAATGTTCAGATATAATTATCCATACGATTTTGCATAGAACATAGAGACTACGAAGTGAGACATACTTTCCATAATTTAGTTAACATTTTCATAAAATTCTCTAGTTCCTAAAACTGTATAGTTTTTATTTCAAATTTGGAAGTGATGTATTAAGAAAAATCTGGAGTTCTGAACTACAGTTTAGCGGTTTTTTTAAGCTTGTGCAGCGGTAAAACAAACCCTGAGTTGGCAACACTGTTCATTTCTTAGATTGATATTAAACGTTTTGCACAAAAGAAAGAATTTTATCGTCCATAATTTTGACCGTTGTGTCGAAATGTGTGGTAACACTATTTTCGAATCGTTTCCCTGCGTTTGGGAAGCTGAAAAGTGAATTTTAATCAATATGGTCAAATATTTGTGTTCCGCAACGCTTGTGAATGTCCGCTAATGAGCTGTGAGGCTTTGTGCTCCTTGGCGGACAATATCTCGCAGTCCAGTCTGTCTGTCGGTTCATTAGCAATTGTCGCGCGGTTGAATGACGACACATAATCTGCCAGTGACACCCGCCATTATGCAGGGCCCTCAATGCTTGTCAGGGTCCAGCCGCCCACTTTTATTTGTCGACCCAGTACATTAGCCTTGTGTACAGAGAACCAGGATTCGATTCTTGGCTAAGAAAGTAGCGATAATATATACAGGGTAATTCACGACGATTTACTGTCTCTTATGGAGCTTATTTCCGGAGACATTCTGAGCAAAAAATGTCATATAAACATTTGTCCTAATCTCAATACTTTCAGAGCTACACTACTGGGTGTTCAGTTCAAAATGTGTCATGGCTCGCTGTATGCCGTCATCTGGCTAGCCGATGAGCCTAGAGAATTCAATCTTCCTACACTTCCGCAGAGGTATATAACCTGTGAGGCAGAGAAGTTGCCTAGCAAGTACGGCGTTCATTCTGAAGAGTACGTACCGATACGTACGGTAACGCCGGTAGTGGCAGGAATGTGAACTGTTTGGAAATAGGTACTGTCGTTATATGGGGAGAGGGTTAAGACGATTACTTACGTATTTGTTGACATTAACTTCGACGGTCAACATGGACACGGAGCATTTGATTTGTGTTGTGGAATATTCGTACGCAACTGATGATAACAAATACCCTGCGTACGACTTGCCGGCGCAAAACACAGTTCGAAAGAGGTTATGGTAGCACACAGACCGTACAGACCGCCATCTGTTGCTACGACGTTCAAGTTATACCGTACACGTTCTCAAGTTCAGATTGAAGAACGCCTTAAATAATAGTCAACTTCTCTGACATATAAGCTGAAACTCGCTTCAAATCGGTGACGCAACAACAGTGACGTCATGACACACTTTGAAATGAACACCCAGTATTTCCAATTTCGGACTCGCACTTAATCCAAGTAAGACTCAAGCTATAATTATTGGACATAAGCGTTTAGTTAACTCCCTTATTCATCTGTCGTAAAAATCTTGGCTTCTTTTTTTATAATAATCTAAGTTGGAATTTTCAAGTTAAAGAAACAATAAAAAAAAATCTGTTCCTCCATTCACTGTTTGAGTCGCTTGAGAAACTTCTTGCCCCAGCAACTAAAACTTACCCTAGTACAAACCCTAGTAATGCCGCACTTCGATTATTGTGACGTTTTGTTAAGTGACCTAAGTTCTGAACTGTCAGTCAAGTTACAGCGAGCTCAGAATATGTGCGTCAGATACGTGTGCAACATCCGACGATATGATCACATAATTATCACGGTCCTTCTCAAGTCTTTCGTGGCTCCGACTTGAAGAACGCAGAACTTTACACTCGATATACTCTTTCGAATTCTGCACACCTCAACACCAAATTACCTTTCGTCTCGTTTCTCTTATCTATACTCTAACCACGACATAAATACCAGATCACTTATCTGTGGCACGCTAAGTATACCTCTTCATAGAACATCTTGTTATTCATCATCTTTTACAGTATCCACCTCGCGTCAATGGAATTCCTTGTCACAAAGTATTAGGGGCTGCAAGACAATAAACACCTTTAAAAGCAGCTTAAAAGATAACCTTATTAGCATTTCACTCCAATCATACTGATTTAAACTATTACTGACCACATTGTTACTTCTTTCTTTAGACATGATCCTTATAGTGCTGTATTTTCAAAATTGTCTCATAATAATCTCTTTCTATTATCTAATATTATTTGAATATTATTCTATGTATTTTAGCTTAATTCTGCTACACAGTTTATTTCAGTGTTTAATTAATAGTTCATAGTATTTTGTTGTTTAATTCGTAAATAACTCTTGCATAGCTACATGTAACTCTCATCTAAATAAAATTGTTGAATTCTTCGTAAATTCATGCATATGTATATATATATATATATATATACTTTTTGCTGGTTGAGTGGAAGAGAAGGCCTTATGGCCTTAACTCTGCCAGCTAAAATAAATTATTATTATTATTATTATTATTATTATTATTATTATTATTATTATTATTATTAATTTGAAATTGTTTGTAAAATTCAATTATTATTGAGTTTTAAGGGTGAAAGAATATTACAGATAAAGAATGAACTATTCAGGAGTTTCATTTCTTTAATTAGCTAGTATTCTGAAGTTAAAAATGTATTGTGAATTCCATAGTTGCTTCGTACAGAATTCTGTTTCGATTTTTAACTACAAAATTACATTTTCTTACTCATTTATTAAACAATTGTTGCAAATCATGCCGCTCTTGTAAATTCTTGAAGACTGTACATTAGGATGCAATAATTAAACTGTAAAGGAAAGTCGCATGATTTGTAATAATTTTTGTGATAAGTGCGTAACAATGATGTTATTTTTAGTTAAAAATTGAAAAACAAAATCTGTACAAAGCAATAACAACATAGTTTCAGCTTCAGAACACTAGCCATTCAAAGAAATGATACTTCTGAATAGTTCATTCTATATTTGTAATTTTTTTGCACTTAAAACTAAAGAAAAAAAGACATTTTGCTTGCTACTTTTCTATTTATATTACTTCTTCATTTTTACTATTTTTACAGCTTCTAGTTTCACTACTTCTTCTACCTCTAATATTATATCTACTTTCGTTAAATACTCCCCTGGTCACGTACATTATTACGTGTACTGGTACTACTATAGTTTCATAATAATCAGAGATAGATGTGTTATCCATTGCAAGACTGAAGGTTATTGTTAAAACAGTTTTCTATTTTCTTTGTATGCTTTGCACATTATGTTCGGAAAGAATTGTTTGTCATAATAAATGATTTAAAGAAGATAGACCTTCTCCACTAACATATTGACGGTATTTGTTTATTTTTTTATATAAAATAGATTCCACTATAGGCCTAATACACTTCTTGTTATTCTTAATTCTTCTTGCTTCCAGTGTTTAACCATATAATTATAATAATACTTTATTATTATTATTATTATTATTATTATTATTATTATTATTATTATTATTATTATTATTTGTGTTGAGACCATACAGCAGCTATGCCAAAGTGACCATAGATGGCAATGCCACAGCCTCGGTCCGACCCTTCTACAGTGGCCAGAGAGCACGAAGTTAAAGATCGCTTGTCTCATGTCAGTGAACGTTCAGAGTCGACGGTAGCTTGGAGTGAAGGTTATGATAACTGTGTGCAAAGCAGGAGAATCGATCACTTTATCTTCAAGACGTAATTTGACGTAAGGTGAGAAAAAGAATTTTTGCGTCAAAGTGCAGGGGATCATATTCAGTGTTTAATCTGTAAACAGTTTTGAAAATGAAATATATATTGTATATATTATATGATATTCAGAAGTACGCTACTACAAAAATAGCATAAGGGACAATACGGAAATGCTAGTGAACACGAACGAAAAAGATTGATCAAATATCACAGAGCAGAACTGCTGTGAAATGAACATGTCGGGGGCTCCACATCAGCGTAGTTATTGAATTTCATTGCTCATTATTCTGTTTCACAAGACATAAAGCAAAAAGTAAAATCTTGATATTTATTTATTTATTTACTTACTTATTTGTTTAGTTATTTATTTAATTATTTATTCAGTTATTGATTTATTTATTTATTCATTCATTTGTTTATTCATTCATTCATTTATTTATTCAGTTATTTATTTATTTACTTATTTTCTTATTTATTTATTTAGTTATTTATTCAGTTATTTATTTATTTACTTATTTGTTTAGTTATTTATTTAATTATTTATTCAGTTATTTACTCAGTTATTGATTTATTTATTAATTCATTTATTTATTTAGTTATTTATTCAGTTATTTATTTATTTACTTGTTTTCTTATTTATTTATTTAGTTAGTTATTTATTTATTTACTTATTTGTTTAGTTATTTAATTATTTATTCAGTTATTTATTTATTTATTCATTCATTTGTTTATTCATTCATTCATTCATTCATTCATTCATTTATTTATTTATTCAGTTATTTATTTATTTACTTATTTTCTTATTGATTTATTTAGTTATTTATTCAGTTATTTATTTATTTACTTATTTGTTTAGTTATTTATTTAATTATTTATTCAGTTATTGATTTATTTATTAATTCATTTATTTATTTAGTTATTTATTCAGTTATTTATTTATTTACTTGTTTTCTTATTTATTTATTTATTTAGTTAGTTATTTATTTATTTACTTATTTGTTTAGTTATTTATTTAATTATTTATTCAGTTATGGATTTATTTATTTATTAATTCATTTATTTATTTAGCTATTTATTCAGTTATTTATTTACTTATTTGTTTAGTTATTTATTTAATTATTTATTCAGTTATTTATTTATTTATTTATTCATTCATTTGGTTATTTATTCAGTTATTTATTTATTTATTTATTTACTTATTTTCTTACTTACTTATTTATTTGTTTAGTTATTTATTTATTTAGTTATTTATCCAGTTATTTATTTATTACTTATTTTCTTACTTGCTTATTTATTTGTTTAGTTATTTACTTATTTAGTTATTTATCCAGTTATTTATTTATTTACTTATTTATTTAGTTATTTATTTAATCATTTATTCAGTTATTTATTTCGTTATTGATTTATTTATTCATTTATTTATTTAGTTATTTATTTATTTATTTTCTTATTTATTTATTTAGTTAGTTATTTATTTATTTAGTTATTTATTCAGTTATTTATTTATTTATTTATTTACTTATTTGTTTAGTTATTTATGTAATTATTTATTCTGTTATGTATTCAGTTATTTATTTATTTATTTATTTACTTATTTATTCAGTTATTTATTTACTTATTTATTCAGTTATTTATTTAGTTATTCGTTTAGCTATTTAATTATTTATTCAGTTATTTATTCAATTAATTATTTATTTATTAATTCATATATTTATTTAGTTATTTATTCATTTATTTATTTACTTATTTTCTTACTTATTTATTTATTTACTTATTTATTTAGTCATTTAGTTAATTTTTAGTTATTTATTCAGTTATTTATTTATTTATTTATTTATTTACTTATTTGTTTAGTTATTCATTTAATGATTTACTCAGTTATTTATTTATTCATTCATTCATTTATTTACTTATTTATTCCGTTATTTATTTATTTATTCATTTATTTATTTACTGATTTATTTATGTATTTCTTTTTTACATATTTTAATTTATTTATTTATTATTTATTTATTTATTTATTTATTTATTTATTTATTTATTTATTTATTTATTTATTTTGCTAATAATTTCAACATAAAATATAATAAAAATAAGATAAAAAAACTTTAGCACACCCCTGAAAGAGTAGAACTCGTGCTCAGTGGCGGATTCCTGAATTGAAATTAAGAAGTAAATAATACAATTTGTCGTATGTCTACTACGCAGTAAGCATATATAAATTTAAATTTACAATTTTTCATTCATTATTTATAAAATCCATACATAACTTTTTTAATTTAATACTAGAACTATTAGAATTGACAAGATAAGGATATTTAAATATAAATTTGTTTTATATTCTTGAGCCTAAATTACTACTATGACTAAATACTGTAGCAGTGTTGCGTTTTGGTTCAAACAATCTTAAAGAATTCAAACCTTTTGTTTCATAACTATGAAAATACAATTGAAAATTATTTCGATTTTTATGAATGAATTTTGTTAATTACAATATAATAAATCTGTCTCATTTTAAGAAAATTAAATTCTAAAAACAATTTTTGAGATGGAAAATCAATAGTTTTATGAAGACATATTTTAATTATTTTCTTCTGTAATAGAAAGTGAATTACAATTGCTTTTAAATATACTATCCCATCCTATAATTCCATACATAATTACCGATTGAAACAAAGTTAAGTATATTGTGCGTAATAAACTTATTGACAAGTAATTCCTCAATAAAACAAAATAATATATTATTTTACGTAATTTATTACAAAGGTAATGAATGTGTTGGTTCCATTTTAAATGATTGTCGAAAATTATGCCTAAATATTTAACTTCAGAGGACTCTTTAATAATCGGACATTTACACTGTATAAGGCAACAATTAGAGTTACGTAATTTAATATTTGAAATATATGTAGGAGGTTTGTTACATTTTTGAGATAATGAGAATTTATGAATATCGAAAGCATTTCTTTTTTCTTAATTTTCGAGTATAATTCCGTGCTGTGCAATATACTTATAAATGAACGTAGGTATTTTCTTGTATAATATTTGAATTGCAAGATCAGTGTGATTCAACGATCTTAAAATGCGAATTTTTATAAACGTATTTTCCATACTTCAAATTAATAAGAATATTAGTAATTTAGAATCTATTACTCATTGTGTGAGGGGAGTAAATAATGTATTATATAATTAACTATTTCGATATTTTACATACAATAAGCATGTTAACTGTAGCTACGTTACTTGATGTTTTAGCCGTTGAGGAGGGTTGGTATCTGTACAGCGCTTGGCTTCTTGTTACGTATCGTGTGCCGATACGCTTCACTGGCTGCACCCTGTACTGATACAACCCCTTTTAACCGGCTAAAACATCAGTGAAGGAACAGTAACATTGGTAAACGCCTGTGTGAATCTATTTAAATATTAACTAAAATATTGAATGCCTAGTTCGTATATTATTATAAGTTGATGCTTATTATTAGACTTCCTTGAATTGCCACACGCAGCATGCAATCAGGTTGCCGATGTACGGTAGTATAGAGGAGGTGAGCGACCGCCCGGTCTCGTAGTATAAGCAATTCATGTTAAGAGATGTGACCGGTCTAAATAGATAGAGCAGCTACAGCTAATGTATACCTGTGTAAGCACTTGTTTTTGCATTACTGTGGTTGGAATAGTCAAAGGTTAACATTTGTTCAGTCCAGACAAGAATTCAATCAAACATACTACAATGAGAATTCCAAATAATTGTCCCTGGAATACCCTTACCCCCGCAGCCAGTCTTGACCCGTTGGGGAACGTGATTGGATGCTGTTAATTATTATGCAGAACATTTCGGCAAAATAATGGAGGTAATTGATGCATTGGATAGCACAGGCAGTTCCGCTGTTGCAGCTGTAAAATCATTGCCTTCTGAACAACTATTGGAAGATATTCTGTTCATTGATTCTAATTTTAAAATCGTGTCCAAAAGCATCATCCTGTTAGAATCGTCTAAACTACAACTCTCAGAAGCCCTTAATATAGTGGATAAAGTATCACAAACCGTTATCCAAAATAACAATTCACTAATTTCAGAAAAAGTGAAATGTAAGTTGCGAAACATTATTGCTAAAAATTCTGCCTATTCACAAATTCGTATTATAAATGATGTACTATCAGGTCACGACAAGACATCTGAAGTTGGTGTACTAAAAAGTAGTGACTCTCCGTTCTTCAAATATGTACGTATTACATCGTGTGATTGTTGAACGTCCATTTTCCCAATATTAAAACTGTTTAAGTGACCATCGGAGGAGCTTACTTTGCAGTCGCTCCAAATGTACGTAACTCTTCACTGCAATACATATATTCAAGGATAATATGAGTATCTTACATTAAATTTTAAGAGTTAATATATCTCACTTCAAAATAATTGTGTATTTACATGTTTAGACATTTCCTACTTCAATGATCATTCATTATATTTCTTGAATGCAGGATACAGGTTTTATTGTAACCGCAGTATACTGCTCAGTGTTTATATCAGAGGCATACTCCATCCTTTGCACGCTCCCTTGTCATACAGTCTATACCGCGTGCGCAGTAAACCTTGCGATTCTCGTGGCAATTCCACGAAGTCTACTTAATATAATGCATATTGCGGCTTAAAATTAATAACAAAAATGGTTCGATTTAAATTCACTTGTAATTAATAAAGATAAAACAATAGATATCCCATTTTGTTTAAATAATAAAGGTAATAAACCAATTTCATCTATACTACAAATTAAAATACATAATTTTGACTGTTCCGATATAAATTGCAATTGTTCAGTTATTAATGAAGTTAATGAGGTTAAATACTTAGGTATAATTATTGATATTAATTTAAAATGGAATAATCATATTCATTGTATTTGTAATAAATTACGTAAAACGTTATTACTTTGTTGTTCTAAGAAATATTTTGTCAATTAACTGTTTACGTATAATTTATTTAGCATTATTTCAATCTATATTTTTGTATGTTATTATAGGTTGGGGTGGAACTTATAAATCCAACTTTTATCCGTTAATTTTACTACAGATAAAAGTATTAAAAATTTGTTTAAAAAAGCAGAAAGATTACCCAACTGAATTGTTGTTTAAACACTTCAAAGTTTTTAATATTAAACAAATGTATTATTTTATTCTATTAAAATATTTTCATAGCAATTTTAATAACTTTGAAAGGTATATACATAAATATAGAACTAAAAATATGAATTCTCTGTGTTTGTGTGAACCAAAATGTAAAACCAATGCAGCTTTTTATCATAGCATGAGTCAAGGTCCCAGATTATTAAACAAATTTTATTCCAATATTATTTCAACCGCGAATCCTCTCCAAATTAATAAAAAAATAAAATAAACAAATTGTATTGGATTTATATTTGGGTTTAAAATTATTAAACACTTTTTAATTTGTAGTCACTCTCAATTTTAATTTTATTTTTGTCTGTATTGGAATCCCCTCCTGAGCACGAGTCTTACTCATTCAGGAGTGAGCTAGTTTATCTTTCTTTGTATTTATTAACTTCTATTCATCTCAGACTTACTAGCAATAAAATAAATAAATAAGTTGAACGTAAGAACGTTGCAACATCTGTAAATATCCTTAGGACGCAGTTCGTAGTAGCTTAAGGTATTAATATAAATCTGTGCTTATATCGAACCCGAACCGTAGGCAACGACGACACCAGGAGACAGACAGACAGTTGCTACGATTGGCACACTAGCAGCAACCAACGCCCTTGTAGTGGCGGTGTCCTTGGCGACTGTCATAAAAAATCTCACAAACACCTGAATCTCATGTCTCTATGAACAACTAAATGCTAATCTGCTTTGAAGTGATTAGGTCTTGTAATGAAAACGAGTCTAATAATAAATCAATTAATAAAATTGGGAAGCTTTTTTTAACCCTTAAATTCACAAAGTATCAAATAGGTTAATAGGCTATCTATCTATATATATATATATAATTTGAACTGGTAATGGAAATTACGGGAAAACGGCTGAACGGATTTTAATGAGTGACCCCTCATTTTCATGCCTGGCATCCAAAGTTTTTCGGAAAAGCAGTAGTTTTCAGTGAAATGTCAATTTTCCTACATAATTTTCCTATTTTCCAAAATCCATCTGTTGTCAGTTTTGAGAACTAATTTTATTGAATCACGGCCGACTTGATTGAATTTCAGAACAAAACACACACTACAATAAACAATAGGCTATTACACGAAGGCCATGACTCGCAGGATTACCGAATATTTAGAGGTCAATTCAATTTGTTATTAAAAACTGATTCTGCAGTGTACAATTTTCTGAGTACAGCTGTGTATTAAATATTCAAATCTACGAAACTTGAGGTGGTTTGATGACATTATTACCATTAGAAATTAAATATTATTATAGTTAATATCATGATGCATCTATTTTTCATTAATTGTACATAATATTGATGCTATATTGATGACATGAAAGTGAAACGTTTTGAGGTTATGTAAGTAAATGTAGAGAATATCTTAATTTAGATCTTCATTTCTATAATTTACTCAGTGGCTGCTATATATAACTACAAAACTTAAGTAAGATAATAATATTGTTATTAAAAATCAAATATTTGTATACTTATTAACCCAGTGGGGTTGGGTCTTTTTCATATACTCCATGGCGGTGTAGTGTAGATATTGATATGTGTCATTGTCTTCAGTATTGGCTCGAGAGAGCGCAAAAATTACAGTTCCTGAGGAAAGTTAAAAAGGTATTACTTAGGCCTACTGATAAAATAAGAGATCTAGAAAATTTTATAGTCTCCAGATCATTTCAGCAAGATCTCTTAGTAGTATAAAATGGTTTTACGCTCTGCATTTCAAGTTCTACATGCAGCAGCTATACGAAAATGCTATTGTTCGAAAGCTTAGCAAACCTGACATTTTTTTTCAATTCTTGCCTACAATCCACAATGACCTGAAATAGCTACTGCTATCGTCCTGACATTGATACTTGCGTTTTCGCGTTGAAACTCAAAAACTGAAGTTGGATAGGTTCAAGAAAAGTATTAAGCCTAAAAAAATCCATTCAGAGGAAGTATGTTTCATTATTATGGATGCAAATAAGTATCAAAAAGACAAGTATTCTTCATTGGAAATAAATCTGAAAAATTTTTATTTGAACGTCTAACGAACTTAGTTTGCAGCACCATTTGCTGCACAAGCCACTAGTATGTATATATATATGTATATATATATATATATATATATATATATATATATATAATTTGAACTGGTAATGGAAATTACAGGAAAACGGCTGGACGGATTTTAATAAATGACCCTCATTTTGAAGCTTGGAATTCAAAGTTTTTCGGAAAAATAGTAGTTTTGAGTGAAATGTCAAATAATTTTCCTATTTTCCAAAATCCATCTGTCGTCAGTTTTGAGAACTAGCTAATAGCATTCACGGCCGACTTGATATACCCTTCGCTTTTTTGTAAAGGAGAAGCTTAGCGAGCATCAAGTCGGCCGTGTTGCATTTCAGAATAAAACAAAAAACACACTACAGTAAACAATATTACACGAAGGCCATGATCTGCAAGAATGCTGACATATTTAGAGCTCAAATTAAATTTGTTATTAAAAACTTAACTTACTAAAAATAATTTACAGGTTCGAATCTGTGATGTGTAATTTTCTGGATACAGCTGTGTATTGGATATTAAAAACTACAAAACTTGAGGTGGTTTAATGACATTATTACCATTAGAAATGAAATATTATTGTAGTTAATGACATGATGTGACTATTTTTCATTAATTATACTTATTAATGCTATATTGATGATATGAAAGTGAAACGTTTGGGGTGATATAAGTAGATGTAGAGAATAACTTAAATTAGATTTTGATTTCTATGTTTTACTGAGTGGCGGCTATATAGTATATGTTACTGAAAGCGATAAAACTTACATAAGATAATAATATTATTAAAAATCAAATATTTTTATAGTTATTAATCAAGTGGGGTTGGGTCTTTTTCATATATTTAATGGCGGTGTGGTGTAGATATTTATATGCGTGGTTCTTCTCTTCAGTATTGGCTCGAGAGAGAGTATCTTTCATTGTTATGGAAGCAAATAACTTTCCGAATGTCTGGTATTCTTCATTGAAAATAAATCTGAAAAATGTTTATTTGAACGTCTAATAAACTTAGTTTGCAGCATTTGCTGCACAAACCACTAGTATGCTATAATTTTAATAGAACAATAGAAAAAAATTGGTAGGAAAATTAAAATTTCACAGTACTATAATATTGTACTACATATAAAGTATGGACATTGCGATAGTTGTTTTCTTTACAGTCCGACACGGTTTAATAAACTAGTGTGAGAAATGAAGTTTTGCCAATCTAAGGGTACTGGAATATTTTTGTGGACTTCGGGTAGCGTAGCTTTTGAGTTGTACTACAAGCTGAAAGGTCGCGGGTTTGATTAATAATGGGATTTTGGTTTATCTTCATTTATCTAACCTTTCCAGCTGGACACAATGATCCCTGAATTTACTCAACCTGTAACAGAAATTAGTATCAGAGGTATTTCTCTATTGCACCTATTGCTGATTGTTTAAATGATGTCGGAGTCTTAATTTTCCATCTCCCATTGGGTCTCCACGACATTTAATACTGAAATTTTTATACGTTTTTGTGATAGAAAATGATTACAAAATAATAAACAAATATTGACCATTAACTATCATAATAGCGTTATTTTAATTAGTTTTTCTTTGTGGTATAAGAGTGAAACAAATATGCAGATCAACTATTATAATAGCGTGATTTTTAATTAGCCTTTGTTCGTGATATGCGTAAAGAAACATGCGAATCAACTATCATAACAACGAATGAGCTTTTCTTCGTGATATAAGAGTGAAAGAAAAATGCGAATTAACTATCATAATAGCATGATTTTTAATGAGCTTTTCTTCGTGATATAAGAGTGAAAGAAATATGTGAATCAACTATCATAATAGCTTGATTTTTAATGTGCTTTTCTTCGTGATATAAGAGTAAAAGAAATATGTGAATCAACTATCATAAGAGCGTTATTTTTAATGAGCTTTTCTTCGTGATATAAAAGTGAAGTAAACATCCGAATCAACTATTATAATTGCGTGATTTTTAATAAGCTTTCTTCGTGATATAAGAGTGAAAGAATTATGCGAATGAACTATCATAATAGCATGATTTTTAATGAGCTTTTATTCGTGATATAAAAGTGAAGTAAACATCCCAATCAACTATCATAATAGCGTGATTTTTAATGAGCTTTTATTCGTGATATAAAAGTGAAGTAAACAACCGAATCAACTATTATAATTGCGTGATTTTTAAAAGCTTTCTTCGTGATATAAGAGTGAAAGAATTATGCGAATGAACTATCATAATAGCATGATTTTTAATGAGCTTTTATTCGTGATATAAAAGTGAGATAAACATCCGAATTAAGTATTATAATTGCGTGATTTTTAATGAGCTTTCTTTATGATATAAGAGTGAAAGAAATAGTGGAATCAAGTATGATAATAGCGTGATTTTAATTAGCCTTTATTCGTGATATAAAAGTGAAATAAACATGCGAATCAACTATTATAATTGCTGTACTTTTAATGAGTTTTCTTCATGATATAAGAGTGAAATAAACTTGCGAAACAACTATCATAATTGCGTGATTTTAATGAGCTTTTCTTCATGATATAAAGGTGAAATAAACATGCGAATCAACTATCATAATAGCATGGTTTTAATGAGCTTTTATTCCTGATATAAAAGTGAAGTAAACATGCGAATGAACTATTATAATTGCGTGATTTTTAATGAGCTTTCTTCATGATATATGAGTGAAAGAAACATGAAAATCAACTAACATAATAGCGTGATGATAATGAGCTTTTATTTGTGATATAAAAGTGAAATAAACATCCGAATCAATTATTATAATAGCTTTTAATCTTTCTTCGTGATATAAGAGTGAAAGAAACATACAAATCATCTATAACAATAGCGTGATTTTTAATGAGCTTTCATTCGTGATATAAAAGTGAAATAAACATCCGAATGGACTATTATAATTGCGTCATTTTTAATTAGCTTTCTTCATGATATAAGAGTGAAAGAAGCATGCAAATCAACTATCATAATAGCGTAATTTTAATGAGCTTTTATTCGTGATATAAAAATGAAATAAACATACGACTCAACTATTATAATAGCATGATTTTAATGAGCTTTTATTCGTAATATAAAAATGAAGTAAACATCCTAATCAACTATTATAATTGCGTGATTTTTAACAAGCTTTCTTCGTGATGTAAGAGTGAAAGAAACATACAAATCATCCATAACAATAGCGTGATTTTAATGAGCTTTTATTCGTGATATAAAAGTGAAATAAACATCTGAATCAACTATTATAATTGTGTGATTTTTAATAAGCTTTCTTCGTGATGTAAGAGTGAAAGAAACATACAAATCATCTATAACAATAGCGTGATTTTTAATGAACTTTTATTCGTGATATAAAAGTGAAATAAACATCCCAATCAACTATTATAATAGCTTTTTAATAAGCTTTCTTCGTGATATAAGAGTGAAAGAAACATACAAATCATCTATAACAGTAGCGTGATTTTAATGAGCTTTTATTCGTGAAATAAAAGTGAAATAAACATCCGAATGGACTATTATAATTGTGTGATTTGTAATTAGCTTTCTTCATGATATAAGAGTGAAAGAAGCATGCAAATCAACTATCATAATAGCGTGTTTTTAATGAGCTTTTATTCGTGATATAAAAATGAAATAAACATCCGAATCAACTATCATAATAGCATGATTTTAATGAGCTTTTATTCGTGATGTAAAAGTGAAGTAAACATCCGAATCAACTATTATAATTGCGTGATTTTTAATAAGCTTTCTTCGTGATGTAAGAGTGAAAGAAACATACAAATCATCTATAACAATAGCGTGATTTTTAATGAGCTTTTATTCGTGATATAAAAGTGAAATAAACATCCGAATCAACTATTATAATTGTGTGATTTTTAATAAGCTTTCTACGTGATATAAGAGTGAAAGAAACATACAAATCATTTATAACAATAGCGTGATTTTTAATGAGCCTTTATTCGTGATATAAAAGTGAAATAAACATCCGAATCAACTATTATAATTGCGGGACTTTTAATTAGCTTTCTTAATGATATGAGTGAAAAAAATATGCGAATCAACTATCATAATAGCGTGATTTTAATGAGCTTTTATTCGTGATATAATAGTAAAATAAACATCCGAATGAACTATTATAATTGCGTGATTTTAATGAGCCTTTTTAATGATATAAGAGTGAAAGAAGCATGTAAATGAACTATCATAATAGCGTGATTTTTAATGAGCTTATCTTCGCCATATAAGACTGAAATAAACATGCGAATCAGAATAGTTATTATCGTTGGCACAGACAAAATTATGAAATATGACTGCCTGTATGATGTGTCTGCTTTAATGGGACGTTATTTGATAAAATTTTCAAGCGAAGTAGGTCTAAACATCTTAAAATAATCGTTACGCAGTTCCTGCCTCATAACATATGAAGCAGTAAACCGACAAGCACTTCAATTTTCCTCCGATCTTCTTATCTCGAAGCTCCTCGTTGCCTTAAATTCCCTATTACGGCTTTAATGTAAGCAATATTCCACGGGATGCTTGAGACGACATAACAGGCGATATAAAGAGCGATCCGCCTCAATTTTTGGATAATAGACTTTCGTTTTCTCGTCGTATCCTCTATTACAAACATAAACTGGGTTTAAAGTGCCGGTTTAATTGACCTCTCCTGTTCCAGACGGGCTGTAATGCAACGCAGATAGGAAATTAAACACGAGCAGAGTACAAATGAAAATTTCAGGGATATAACAGAGTTAATAATGCAATAAGTAATAGGAGGTATGGACTGTGTAGCAAAGCGATTCGGAAGACGAGGTTACGGGCCAAAAATTACCTGAAGTAGGAATAACATAAAATAAAATGGCTTACATTAAATGTGCTCTGCCATGAGCCGAACGATTATTATTGTGGATTTTTACACCGGAGATCTTAGTTCTAATCCTAGCAAGTTAGTGTGCTGTTTGTGGTGAAAAAAAGTATTTTTTTTCGAGATGTTTTTTGTCTCCTCTGCCATCACTCCAGAATTCCTGTCCTTCGCTATGACTTGAGATGACATTTCTAGCGGCTTCGGTTCGGTTCGGTTCGGTTCGCATTCATCACTATAATATTTACGAAACGCAGTACGTTTTTGCGAACCCTGAAGGGAACTTCCGCTCATATTATTTGGATTAGTACTGCTGTCATCTAACCCAGAACTTAATTCAGATTGTGTTTTCTCAATTAAAAATTTGTCCATAATAGTACATTATGCAGGGAGCCTATAATGGTAGTAATTAAGACGCGAGTATGTTTATGAAACGAGCGCAAGCGAGTTTCATAATTTTCATACGAGCGTTTTAATTACCATTATAGTCAAGTTTCATACGACTTTTTATGCTCGACCATATTTCTAACTTCAAATTATTCATAAGTATTCATGTTATTCTTATCTGACTGGGGAGCGGAACTGACCTTGTGCAATATCTCGTAAATTGTGAGATGTGCGCAGACGCGAAAGTATTGATTTTTTTCCGAGAAAGTCCACACCTGTGGAGTAACGGTCAGCGCGTCTGGCCGCGAAACTAGGTGGCCCGGGTTCGAATCCCGGTCGGGGCAAGTTACCTGGTTGAGGTTTTTTCCGGGGTTTTCCCTCAACCCAATATGAGCAAATGCTGGGTAATTTTCGGTGCTGGACCCCGGACTCATTTCACCGGCATTATCACCTTCATATCATTCAGGCACTAAATAACCTAGATGTTGATACAGCGTCGTAAAATAACCCAAAAAAAAATAAATAAATTTCCGAGAAAGAAATGTCATTGACCTTGATATAATCTAGAGAGTAAAATAAACATTAATCTTGATATAACCTTGAAATTGATTTAGATATTGAAAAATGAGATGACAAATTGAATTTATTTGAATATTATTTACAATTAACGCTAATTATTATAGTAACAGAACATAACCTTCTGCGACAGTATTGGATTTCCAGCCTCCGTGACGTTTCGCGAGTTGTCTTTCGATTGCATATCCGAGAATAATCGATACTTGCGCTTTCATATAGGTGTTTTCTGATTGGTGGAACACCTGAACTTTAATGAATAGGTGTACTTTAATGAGGTCCATTAAAGGGCTGCTACCAGGTGTATAATTACTACATTTCGGCATGGTCGAGCATAAAAATCTAAATAAACCACTTTTGATAAAAAATAATCGCATTATCTGTTCTAACGATTATAGACTCTGCTTATTACTAAGTGGGAAGCGTAAACGAATCACTAAGCATTGTTGGATGTGGTCACTTTCATTCGAATTATCGCCAGACAGAAAAATTAAACTGAGCACTGTTGCAGGTGTTTCACATTTCATTGGTAAAGTCTGTCTCAAAATAAAATGTACCATATCAAAGACCTCATTGTAAATAAAAAACAAAATATGTTATAATGAGACTTTCTGGATGGTATAATAGTACATTATGCAAGGAGCCTATAATGGTAGTAATTAAGACGCGAGTATGTTTAAGAAAAAATTCAAATATCTTGGAGCAACAGTAACAAATATAAATGACACTCGGGAGGAAAGTAAACGCAGAATAAATATGGGAAATGCGTGTTACTATTCGGTTGAGAAGCTCTTATCATCCAGTCTGCTGTCCAAAAATCTGAAAGTTAGAATTTATAAAACAGTTATATTACCGGTTCTTCTATATGGCTGTGAAACTTGGACTCTCACTCTAAGAGAGGAACATAGGTTCAGGGTGTTTGAGAATAAGGTGCTTAGGAAAATATTTGGGGCTAAGCGGGATGAAGTTACAGGAGAATGGAGAAAGTTACACAACACAGAACTACACGCATTGTATTCTTCACCTGACATAATTAGGAACTTGAAATCCAGACGTTTGAGATGGGCAGGGCATGTAGCACGAATGGGCGAATCCAGAAATGCATATAGAGTGTTAGTTGGGAGACCGGAGGGAAAAATACCTTTAGGGAGGCCGAGACGTAGATGGGAGGATAATATTAAAATGGATTTGAGGGAGGTGGGGTATGATGATAGAGACTGGCTTAATCTTGCACAGGATAGGGACCGATGGCGGGCTTATGTGAGGGCGGCAATGAACCTTCGGGTTCCTTAAAAGCCATTTGTAAGTAAGTAAGTTGTAAGTATGTTTAAGAAACGAGCGCAAGCGAATTTCATAATTTTCATACGAGCGTCTTAATTACCGTTATAGTAAAGTTTCATACGACTTCTTATGCTCGACCATATTTCTTCTAACTTGAAATTATTCATAAGTATTCATGTTATTCTTATCTGACTGAGGAGCGGAACTGACCTAGTGCAATACCTCGTAAATTGTGAGATGTGCGCAGACGCGAAAGTATTGATTTCTTTTTCCGAGAAACAAGTGTCGACATTGACCTTGATACAATCTAGAGAGTAAAATAAACATTAATCTTGATATAACCTTGAAATTGAATTAGACATTGAAAAACGAGATGGCAAATTGAATTTATTTGAATATTATTTACAATTAACGCTAATTATTATTATAGTAACAGAACTAGTTATCTTTCGATTGCATATCCGAGAATAATCGATACTTGCGCTTTCATATTGCTACAATGGTATTTTCTGATTGGTGGAACACCGGAACTTTAATGAATAGGTTAGTGCATTATGCAAGGAGCCTATAATGGTAGTAATTAAGACGCGAGTATGTTTAAGAAACGAGCGCAAGCGAGTTTCATAATTTTCATACGAGCGTCTTAATTACCATTATAGTCAAGTTTCATACGACTTTTTATGCTCGACCATATTTCTTCTAACCTGAAATTATTCATAAGTATTCATGTTATTCTTATCTGACTGAGGAGCGGAACTGGCCTAGTGCAATACCTCGTAAATTGTGAGATATGCGCAGACGCGAAAGTATTGATTTTTTTTCCGAGAAACAAGTGTTGACATTAACCTTGATACAATCTAGAGAGTAAAATAAACATTAATCTTGATATAACTTTGAAATTGAGTTAGACATTGAAAAACGAGATGGCAAATTGAATTTATTTGAATATTATTTACAATTAACGCTAGTTATTATTATAGTAACAGAACTACTTGTCTTTCGATTGCATATCCGAGAATAATCGATACTTGCGCTTTCATATTGCTACAATGGTATTTTCTGATTGGTGGAACACCGGAACTTTAATGAATAGGTGTACTTTAATGAGGTCCATTAAAAGGTTGCTACTAGGTGTATAATTACTACATTTCGGCATGGTCGAGCATAAAATTTATTTTTCTTCTTCTTCTTCTTCCTTTCAAGGATTGGGTTTTTATCCCGTTCCGAAACTAAAGGAATTTATTTTTCAATTCCAAAATTTCGCGACATACTTGTTGGGAACCCCTGACTTAGGGTTCTTCCTATATGGAAGTCACTGTTTACAGTTTTATTTAGTTACATTTTCCCATAAGTGTATCAGATCTATTTATTATTACTTACATGTATATGATCTGAGCTCAGTTACTAATATCTGTTTCAGGGTTGTAGTATGGCAGTGTTGTCTTCTATTGCATTTGTTATTGCACAGGTATAAGCCACTTCTAGTAGCGTCTGCTGCTGCACGTACCCTTTGACCCACACATCACTTCACACGTCATGTTATGTTTGAGCTGTTCTTCTCCCGAGAATTCAACCTGACTGAAGGTTGATGTACGCACGCACCACGTAACAAGACAACAGAATGTCAGATAATGACTACGTCACCACAGTTCTCAATGTTATTACAGATCTAAGCATGGGGTTTAACTCTTATGACGCAAGTTGTATTGCTCCTAATATGGAAGTTCGTCAGTTTGCCGCATTGGGTCGGAATGTTGTTAGCTGTGTTCCGATAAGAATAATTTGGAAAAACTGGTTATTAGTAGGGACCGTAATTTGTCCAGTAGGCTACAAGATTAAGTAGATATTATAAGTGATTTTAAGTAGAAGATGCACATGCCTCTAGCAAGCGAAGCACTTGACTGATGGCTCACGCGAAACTTGTTTCGCAAAATGGGACAGAACAAAACGTGGCCACTTTAACAAATACACTAATATTTACAATTTAAACAATGTACATACATTAGAATATGCTATTTTTTGCTATTTACACTGTAATAAACAATGTAGACTTACATTGATCATACTTGACGATATGTGTCAGAGGAAGAACAATTGAAGTTTGTGATCCCAAAACTCACTCAGTCCATTTTATGGTTTATGGATATATACGGTTATGTTTGAGACTTCTGCCATTATACAGGGTGTTTAAAAAGTATCAAATATTTTAGGAGGTGCTAGTTTGCATCAAAATAAGAAAAAATGTCTAATAAACATGGGTCCTACAACACATACTTTCTGAGATGCGAACACTTGTTCATGGGAGGTGCTCAATGTGACGTCCATTCATGGCAATGCATTCCTCTGCCCTTCAGCGTAAGATATCACGCACTCTTTGAAATTGACCTGGCTGTTATTGATAACCAAAAGTCTAGGGGATTTAGATCTGAGGAACGAGCAGGCCAAGGTGTGGAGCCTTCCCAATCAATCTAGCGGTCCTGAAATGTCAGCGTCAGGTGTTCACGCTCATTGCGGAAAAATGTGCTGGTGTGCCATCATGCATGAACCACATCTGTAGTCTTTGCTGACATGGCACATACTCCAGCAAGGTAGGCAATATGTTAATAAGAAAGTCCTGATAACGAGTCCCAGTTAATCTCTCTGGTAGCACGTATGGCCCTTAATCTATCGCCAAGAACGCCTGCCCATACGTTGATTGAGAATCGGTGCTGATGCCTTGCTTCTTAACTGCATGGGGATATTCATCACCCCAAACATGCTGATTACGAAAATTCACAACACCATCTATGCTGAACCCCGCTCATATCCTCTACCGAACTTTTCTTTTCAGTATTCCTTGAGACGTATCAATATTCCATGCCAGGGGTGTCAACTACGGTATGATTATCTGGTAGCCTGCTGTATTGTAGGGCAGAAAAATGCATTGCCATGAATGGACGTCACATTGAGCACCTCCTATGAACAAGTGTTCAGATCTCAGAAAGTATGTGTTGTAGGACCCATGTTTATTAGACATTTTTTTCTTGTTTTGATGCATACTATCACCCCCTAAAATATTGGATACTTTTTTCTTTAACACTCTATATTTTAAGCTTTGTTTCTTACAAAACAACGTCAGTCCTTGTTTAAAAGTTTCTGTTATTGTTCATATCGGTTGAAAACTCGCTCAATCCGTAGACCGATGGATAAGAAAAAAAAACTAGCCTAGTCCTTTCATAAAAAATGAACGTACCGGGATCACACCCTTCAATTGAAAATGTAGGAAGGACTACAGAGACATTGCGGGTAACATTTAATTAAAATAGTATTATTGTGGTGTACCGAAGTACATATGACAATTCCGTGCAGGAATTCTGCATTACCATATGATGAAGGATGGGTGGAGCGGAGAAAAATTCTGTCCAACACAGAGACTCGAACCCGAGTTTACACCTTTACGTGCTGACGCTTTATCCACTAAGTCACACCGGATTCCAGTTCCGATGCCGGATCGAATCCTCTCAGTTTAAGTTCAACCTTTTCTCCGCTCTACCCATCCACCATATGGTAACGCAGAATTTCTGCACGTAAATATCATATGTACTGCGGTACATTACAATAATATGGAAAAAAATGTTAAAAAATGTTATGCTTTACGTAACGACGATCGCAACTGCCGAGGTTATATCAGCGTCGCCGGTGTGCCGGAATTTTGTGCCGCAGGAGTTCTTTTACATGCCAGTAAATCTACTGATATGAGCCTGTCGCATTTAAGCACACTTAAATGCCATCGAACTGGCCGAGGATCGAACCCGCAACAATAATATATGCGTAAAATAATCACTTAGTGATTTAAGACGGCGCTCATCCCGTCGGATCCCGGCCACTTAGTCACTCGTAATGAGTGCACCTCTGCACATAGTGTGTTGGACATTGTGCCACTGTCAAACATCTGTGACGCAGTGCATGAGGGTTGTCCACGAAAGGGAAACTCAGAGGTGGAACTTAAACTGAGAGGATTCGATCTGACATCGGAATTGGAATTCAGTGTGGCTTAGTGGATAAAGCGTCAGCACGTGAAGCTGAAAACACGGGTTCGAGTCCCGGTGCCAGAGAGAATTTTTCTACGCTCCACCCATCCTTTATCATAAAATATCATTGTTCACTTTTATTAAGAGTGAGATAAGGTATGTAGTTTTAGGAAGTCCACATCATATTGTGTTTTTGTCGGTCATCTATTTCACTGTGAGGCCGTCTAGCGTCGGGGAAATTGGTGATATCGAGAAGGTGATTGGCAAGATGAATCTGTCACGGAATTACCTGACATTTATCTTATAGCAAGGAGAATCTCCGAAGAAATCTCGACTGCGTAAATCAGCCAATCGGTAACCCATGCCCGTATCATGAGTCCAGCTCGTTGGTGCCTGAACTACGCCGGCAATTGATTGTGGTGATGGTGACATTTTCCACTTACTAAAAATCGATCCATGTAGAATAGTCTGGTCAGTTAACCCTTAAATTGGCAAAGCTTCATTTCTCACACTATGTTATTAAACCATGTCGGACCGTAAAGAAAACAACTTTCGCAATGTCCATATTTTATATGTTGTGCAATATTACAGTATTGTGAAATTTTAATTTTCCTACCAATTTTTTCCTACTGTTCTACTACTAGGTTCAAAAAGTTCCCGGAATTTTACTACCATTTTTCGTATTAATATATAACAAGGGATATTATACATTTGTTTTGTTGGTAACATTCATGATGTCATTTCCTTGAAGTTTGTTGATAATGGCGATTGTTGGTTTTGAGTTGTAGGCAATTGTTTATCATAGTGTTTTGTTTGTTCGTCGCATTTTGTAATTATGTCCACAGAGCAACGTACAAACATGAAGTTCTGTGTTTTGTTACACAAAACTCCTGCAGAGACATTAAGACTGTTGGAAGAAGCATATGGCGAAGCAGCAATGAAAAAACTCAAGTGTATGCCTGGCATAAACGCTTTTCTGGTGGCCGCGATAGCATCAAAGATGACGTACGCAGCGGCCGACCAACAACTGCAACAAATGAAGCAATCGCTCAGCGTGTGCTTAATGTTGCGAGGGACGACCGACGTAAAACCATAAAAGAGATAGTAGCAGAGGTCGGAATATCAGTCGGAAGTGTATACAATGTTCTTCACAAGCATCTCAACATGCATTACGTGTCTCAGAAGTTAGTTCCGAAAATGTTGTCGGCAGAACAGAAAGAAACAAGAATGACTCTTGCTGGGGACATGATCAGTATGGCTGATGAAAATGGTGATTTCTTAAACAAAATTATTGCTGGTGATGAAACTTGGTGCTACTTGTACGACCCAGTCCCTAAACGACAGTCATCTGAGTGGAAATCGAAAACATCCCCTCGGAAGCAGAAATTTCCTAGGGACACTTCCAAAGGCAAAGTTATGTTGGAAGTTTTCTTCAGGGTCTCATCCACCATGAGTTCATTCCAGAAGGTCGTACTGTAACGAAAGAATTGTACGTAGAAATCCTCCGTCGCCTCCGGGACGCAGTGAGAAGGAAACGTCCAGAGAAGGAAACTGGTTCCTTATGCATGACAATGCACCTGCTCATCGCGCAATTATTGTAAAGAATTTTCTTGCCAGGCACAACATAACTGCTTTGGATCACCCACCATACTCTCCTGATCTCTCACCACCTGATTACTTTCTGTTTCCCCGTCTGAAAAGTCATCTGAAAGGACGGAGATTCAATGCTGAAGAGGTTATCGCAAACGCGACGAGAGCACTAAGACGGGTTTCACAAAATGGCTTCCAGGCCTGCTTGCAGGAACTCTACACGCGTTGGCAAAAGTGTGTTGTTGCGGAAGGCAACTATTTTGAAGGGAATGCTGTAGAATAGTGTTTAAGGTACGTTGTTTCTATGATACTAGCAAATTCCGGGAACTTTTTGAACCTAGTATGTATTAAAATTATAGCATACTAGTGGCTTGTGCAGCAAATGCTGCAAACTAAGTTCGTTAGACGTTCACGTTCAAATAAACAATTTTCAGATTTATTTTCAACGAAAAATACCAGACATTTTGAAAATTATTTGCTTCCATAATAATGAAACATACTACGTCTGAATGTTATTTTTATCCCAAATTCTTTTTTCTCGAACCTATCCACCTTCAGTTTTTGAGTTTCAACGCGAAAACGCAAGTAACAATGTCAGGACGATCAATGGGGTTTTCATGTGGGAATAAAGCAATAGCTATTTCACATCATTGTGCATTGTAGGTGAAAGTTAAAAACGTCATGTATGCTGTGCTTTGGAACAATAAACATACCATCTTGGTGTAGCTGCTGCATGTAGACCTTGAAATGTAGACTGTAAAATCATTTTATCCTGCTAAGAGATCTTGCTGAAATGATCGGGATACTACAACATTTTCTAGGCCTCTTATTTTATCAGTAAGTAATACCGTCTTTCCTTAGGAACTGTAATTTTTGCGCTCTCTGGAGCCAATACTTAATCTACACCACACCGCCATTAAATATATGAAAAAGACCCAACTCATTTGATTAATAATTATAAAATATTTTATTTTTAATAATAATAGGCCTAATATTAATCTTACGCAAGTTTTGTAGTTTATATATTAACATCATGGCATTAACTATAATAATAATAATTCATTTTTAATGGTAATAATGTCATTAAACCACCTCTAGTTTTGTAGATTTTAATATCCAATACCAGCTGTACTCAGAAAATTACACACCGCAGAATCTGACCTGTAAATAATTTTTAGTAAGTCTTGGAAGCTTTTCATAACCAATTGAATTTGAACTCTAAATATGTCAGCAATCCTGCAGATCATGGCCTTCGTGTAATAGTCTATTGTTTATTGTAGTGTGTGTTTTGTTTTATTTTGAAATGCAATTAGTTCTCAAAACTGACGAAAGATGAATTTTGGAAAATATGAAAATTATGTAGGAAATCTAACATTTTACTGAAAACTACTATTTTTCTGAAAAACTTTGGGTTCCAAGCTTCAAAATGAGGGGTCATTTATTAGAATGCGTTCAGCCGTAATTTCAATTACCAGTTCAAATTATATATATATATATATATATATATATATATATATATATATATATATATATAGCCTATTAACCTGTTGTATCCTATAGGATACATTGCCAATTTAAGGGTTAAGGAATATAAACCTCATGGACTTAGATGCAACACGGCCAAGAAGGATTCCTATATGATAGGTAGGGGTCTTTGGTTCACCTTGATGTCGGTAGTGGTGGTAGTAAATCTACTTCTTTCCTTTGATTCCGAGCAGACTGTCTTTGCGAGCGCGCATTCAGTTCAGATCCCGTAACACTCGATAAAACCTGCATGCAACTTGAAAGAGACTGCGGGATCCCTGCAAGCGGCTCAGGTGAACTCGATTTACTTTATCCTGTGTACGATCTGGCTGCGCCCTTGGCAACGTTCACAACAGCGCAGGCTTTATCAGTGACTGCCGAGCTTCTTTTGCTATATCGAGTTCATATATCAGTTACTGTATCTTCCATTCCTTTGTATTTGCTTCAGAAATGTTTAATTTCTCTTTCTTGCATGATATGTCGAAATAAAAAGAAAATAGAAGTGATTAGAAACGAGGGAACTTAAATACTCAAGGGAAAAAAGAAAGTTTTTAATTTATTAATACTTTTAACTACATACAACAGGCATGTCAATTGATGCCCACAGGAGCAAGCGCGCGCTTTAGAGCCCAGGAGAGCCTGAGCGCTTTACAGCGGAAAGGAAAAAAACAGACGAAAGAGGTGGTATATGCCGCTTGGTCGAGCTATATTCAGGGATGGCCAGCACTGATTCAATAGATAAAGGGAAGATAACTTATTAAAACTATATCCATGTTAATTTTTTATTTGCCTGAGAAGTATAAGTGCATTATAAGAATGTAAGTTTTAATTTTAATGCTCATTTTTCACAAGTTTGATTGTTTTATTCAAAAGAAATATTTTCTCAACTTTTCGTATAGAAAAGTGAAATTTTCAGGTATAGGCGTATTTATTTAGTAGCCTTACAGAATGTTTTCGTAAATCTAATATACCATATATACGTATTACTGAAGATAGTGTATTGAAATTTTTGAAAATATTCGCATGGAAATTGTTTGTAAGGAAATGAATTAACAGAGCAACTACTGTTACATCATAAGCAAAAGATACGTGCCCATGTGTTGTAAAAATGTCAGCTCTATAGCTTCAGCAGATTTCGAGAAAATAATTTAATATTCTGATGATAGGAAGTTGCTCACAAATATCACCTTAAAAGCATAATGCGATAAGGGTCTTGTTATGTAATATTAGTTATACTTAAAACAGATACAGTACCTTTGTAAGGCTAAAGATATCATCAATATAAATTCCAACTTATCATGTCATTCTCAATCTCTTTCTTTGGAATATCACTTTCTTTATAAATGATGTGTTTCATCCACTTAATACAGTATAATATTATACTACTATGGAATTTAAGTGAATATTCCTTCTTAACTCTCTATTATGTTATTAAGATTTAAAACACAAGTGCAATATTAAGAAATCAGTGTTAGTACTTTTGTTTTACAGACAATATAGATAATAATATGAAACAGAAAGAAGCCATATAAAAATAACGACATAAAATGTCACGTTCCGTTTGAAGTTTGTGCACCACTGTTTTCTTAATCCAACAGGTTGCTTATTCATATACACAACCCTTCCTCTTTCCATACTTAGCGCTTGCTGCCCGCGCACGACGTCAAGGTCAGAAAAATGCGCTTGCTTTGACATCACTGACATAGAATATTCATCATCGGTTATATGAATGAATTAATTATTGCATTAATTACGAATGGGAAAATACCCGGAGCTAATGTTGGTACAGTACAAAAGAGAATGAACACAATTTACACAAAAACTAATATAAAACACAACAAAACACAAAATAACACGCCAATACAAAACAAATCAAACAACACGATTACAAAACAATAACACAGATGGTAAACAACACAACATGAACATGATTCACAACACAAATACAAAAACCCCAAATAAAGACTTAGGCTGGATGCACACAGAATCAGACGCGAGGCTACGTTTTTCTTTACAACGCTTCGCGACAGATTATACACGGTCTACTCTCCACAACTGATTTGCTGGCAATGTGGGTTTGGAAAACTGGCCTTGGGTAGAAAATAGCATCAATGAAAGAATACTGTCTATATATGAAAATGTCTATTGCATTTGGTTATTATTTCGCAAGGACGCCTAAGCCTAAAAATCTATCCGATTGAAAACGTCTTAAACCCTGCTGTGTAATAAGAAAGGAACTGAGATAATGTAAAGGTAGAAAGAAAGAATTAAATGAAAGAAAAAGCACAGTCTAGTATATACAATCACGAAGCTTGAGTTGTGAGGGTGCTAGGAACAATAGACTGTGCCCGGTACTATTTTGCATTCAATTCAATTCAATTCAATTTATTAAGCCATTAAACATACAGTGATAGGCTTCGTCACAAAAAAACATACATTTGAATATACACATATAATTGAAAACAGTAATAAGAATGAAAACACAAAACATTTTGAAACTCTAAAATTAATTAAAACACTTCACTCTTATGTAATAATTGTAACTAATCTAAATAACTTAATTTATTAAAAAACAATTTCTTATGAATTTATGTTAAGAAACTCATCTACAGAGTAGTAAGAATTAATTAAAAGCCAATTATAAAATCTAGCTTTGAAACTATTGGTTGGTAACTTATAATATTGACTGGGAAGCTTATTATATAATTTCGTCCCCATGACAGAAAAATTTGTACTAGTTTTATGTAATCTACAGTATGGAATATTAATTTGTTCACTATTTATAATTTCATGATCATGTATATTGGCTATTAATGAGTAAATGTCTATATTTTGTCGAGTGTAAAGGACTTGGTCGAATATATATATAAATTTATGACAGTTAATATCTGTGATTGTTTGAAAAGAGGTCGACAATGTTCAAGATAGTTTGATTGACATAGAATTCTAATGGCTTTCTTTTGAAAATCAATACACTCCCAATTTTGCTACCATTTCCCCAGAAAATTAAGGCATACCTAATTATCGACTGCAAGAACGAAAAGTAGGCACGTCTTAAATAATTTTGAGAAACGCAAGTCACTAATTTCTTTAATAAATAAGTTGGTAATTTTGTGCATATATATTGGATATGTTTTTCCCATGTTAAACTGGAGTCTATAAAAAGTCCTAGAAATTTGATATAGTTTTCTATGTTGTCCTTTTTTATTACATGATTTAGGGTAAAAGTTATGTTAATAGTCTTTTCTTGATTAAGCAAAAAACCATTAGATTCAAACCATAAACCATCTGTGATAGAATATGATTGGTTAGAGCATGTAATTCATTCAGAGTAGAGCTAGAACATAAGAATGTAGTGTCATCAGCATACATAATTGTTATAGGTTTAATGAATTTAGGAAGGTCATTTATAGCTACTAAGAATAGCTAGTGGACCAATTGTCTGTAATGAGGCGATATTAGCTATCCTAGTGGTTAGCAACTATCTATGGATGCATATTTACTACGTATTGAGTTTCGTGACTATATACTAGACTGTAAGATTAAAAAGAGATGAAAAAAATGAAATAAGAAATACAGTAGAACTTGGTTATAGCGACCTCGTTTTGTGCGACACCTCGCAAATATTCTGTGGTCCCAACTAATTCCCCACAAGACATATGCCTTTCTATCTTGCTTAATACTACAAACGCATATGTGTCTACTTCCCATATAACGTCATTTTCAACCTCAGTTTGGAATAAGATTTTCTAAGAACCAAAGTATTTTAAGAAATATTTTGTTGAAATCTGACCCTGACATATTCTTTACAGTCCCCTTCTGTCATAGATCTTTGGAATGCAGGCGGACTCCCCACCCCATTGTAACCTGCCCGAATTCATGCGGTATTAGATCAGTTTCGACAGAAAGTTGTCACTAAGTACACGCCTTTTAACGCAGTATGGCCACTAAAAGAAGTGAGTGACGCTTTAGAAGTCATTAGAATTATGAACATGTTCTATGAAGCTAGGGAAGGGAGCAGTGAAATTGCAACTGAAATTATGAACATAGAACGAAATTTAGCCCTAGAAAGTGTGTATTGGGAAAGTAGAAGACAACAGAGTAAAATGACTGATCATTTCACTTCTAAGTAAATTAGTTTGGTGAGTACTGAACAAACTGTTTTAATACAGAATACTGTATTTATAATTTTAGGCCTACGTGTATTTTATTATGTTCATTGTAGGCTCAAAAGTAAATACATAAGTCTAAAATAAGTCTGATTAAGTTTGTTAGTTTTCATTTTCCACTTACTAGATTGATGATGTGAATCTCTGTTACTACGACACTCGTTTATAACAACATAATTTTTAAGGTCCCTTGGATGTCGTTATAACCAAGTTCTACTGTATAAGAAATTGAGAAGAAATAAAAACAAAAAGAAGGGAGGCAGGAGAAAGACAGACAAATAGGAAGAGGGTAACAGAGAAAAGAGAATGGTGAGAGAAAAGTTAATGAAAAGTGATGGAAATAATGTGAAAAACAGGAAACAGAACGTAGGACCTAAACACTAGTATAATAAGTGAATGTGAAAGAAGTAAATATAAAGTGTAACAATACGTGACAATAAACAACGGAGGGAAGTGGTTAATAAAGTGTGTATTGACTGCCTCCGTACGTACCAGAACCGGGAACTGAAGGAGATAATCTGGATAGACATGCAGAATAATTACGCAGGGGAGATGAGATGAGATATGGGGCAATCACTCGCAGTAAGTTGGTAATCCTGGAAGAGAGTTCATTACACGGGGATGATTTGTAAAATGCCGGACGGTTTACAGCAACAAAGAAATCCATTTCCATCGATGTTTTAAAGGGATAAAATTCCTTTCTTCTTCTTGTTTGTGTAACGGAGAAGAAATCGATACAAGAAGAATGGCTGTGAACGGGAGGTGGAGGGGGAGGGAACGTAGTAATTAGCGGAATTATCCGCCAACAATGCGCGCGATTTCGAAACTTTTAGACCAGCAATAAATCAAGAAGAACCCGAGCCAATGGCTTCAAACGCTTCCTGGCCAGGTCCAGACTCGCAGCTTCCTTCGAAACTACACTGGATTGCGATCATTATTTAGCTCATTTTCTGCTTCTTTCTCTGCGGTCCTTTTTTTTTTTTTTTTTTTTTTTTTTTTAGATGTCAGCGTGTTTTTTTTTTTTTTTCGTGAAATCTTTTATATCTCTAACGTACAGCACGTGTTGATGATTATAGCTGTTCATACATCTTCTTCCTTATATTCCTGGATGGTTTTTGCACCTTATATTTTATTCTATTATACAGGGCCTTCATTTCAAAACTTCCGATTCTAAATAACTAATTATTTAAATTGAATTCAATTTAAATAAAACACGTCAATTTAGATACTGAGGGGGAAGTCATAAACCAGGCTTAATTGCATTTTAGCTTTCAACCTTATATTTTCATTCATAAATATGAAAGAGCGTTCAACTGTTTATACACCTCATTAATTTATTTTCACATCTTTTCATTTCTTTTGTCGCCTGGCAACCTGTCTTTTTATTATTATCAGCTGATTGTAGGATGAAAACACAGCTTATTTTGTGTTACTCCCTAAATTTAATCAATAAGGATGATTTATGTTCTCTCTTGAAGGTTATACAACATTTTTAAATAATTTAATACACAAACAACTATTACATGAAATGCTCATTAAGTTTTTGTAGTTTTATTCTATTCAGCTGTAACATAATATTATGGCCTATGTGGAACACAGTTTCTGGGATATATTCAGCATATAAAGAACAACATAGTTCATTCTATAAGCTTATATCAGGTTTCCTCTTGTTCCCAGTTATAATCAATTTTGTCTTTTGAGTTCTGTTCACAAAAGATGTTCAAAATGTCCACTTTGAATGCCTATGGAAACCTGCAAACTTCTTATCACTGTTATTCTCGTCCTTTCGAAACTTTCAGGTATTTGTCAGATTTCCTGGAAACTTCGTTCAGTACGTTGGCGAAATATTTCAGTGTTATAGATTGATATTCTGTAGACTATATGAATGAGTATACAATGACTTTCAGGCGTCCCTACAGATAATAGACTTAATCTAGTTCGGGGAGAGAGCAAACCAGGCATTGGGTCCTCCAAAACTTATCCACTTGTTAGGAAATCGATTTTTAAATATAATAGCTTGTCTATTGTTATGCTATATTATATTATATTATATTATATTATATTATATTATATTATATTATATTATATTATATTATATTATATTATATTATATTATATTATACAGGGTGATTCACGAGGATTTACCGCCACTTACGAAACTTATTTCTGAAGACATTCTGAGCAAAAAATGTCATACAAACATTTGTCCTAATCTCAATATTTTCAGAGTTACACTAATTTGAAGTTGTTGGTAAAATACCTTTCTTCTTTTGTAAAAAAAAAAAAAAAAAATATATATTACAAATAGAGAATGAACTATTCAGAAATTTAATTTCTTTAAATTTCTAGTGTTCTGAAGCTAAAAATATGTTGTTAATTGCTTTGTGCAGATTTTGTTTTTCAATTTTCCACAAAAAAGTAAGATCACACGACTTTAGGAACTTGATTCCTTACAGTTCAATTATGCATCCTAATGTACAATCTTGAAGCATTTACAAGAGTGGCGTGATTTGTAACAATTGTGATAAATGCGTAAGAAAATGCAATTTTACAGTTAAAAATCCGAAAAAGATTTTGTACGAAGCAACTATGGAATTCACAACTCAGTTTTAGCTTCAGAATAGTAGCTAATTAAATAAATGATACTCCTGAATAGTTCATTCTTTATCTGTAATATTCTTTTATCCTTAAAACTAAAGAATAACGGTATTTTACAAACAACTTAAAAATAGTGTAACTCTGAAAATATTGAGATTAGGACAAATGTTTATACGAATTTTTTTGCTTAGAATCTCTTCGGAAATAAGCTCCGTAAGTGACTGTAAATCCTTGTGAATCACCCTGTATATTATATTATATTATATTATATTATATTGCATTATATTATACTGCAATATATTATATTATATTATACGAGTATTATATTATATTATATTATATTATATTATATTGCATTATATTATACTGCAATATATTATATTATATTATACGAGTATTATATTATATTATATTTTATGCTCGACCATGCCGAAATGTAGTAATTATACACCTGGTAGTAGCCCTTTAATGCACCTCATTAAAGTACACCTATTCATTATAATTCAGTTGTTCAGCCAATGCGAAATCACCATTGTACCATTATGAAACCGCAAGTATCGATTATTCTCGGATATGCAATCGAAAGACAATTAGCGAAAAGTCACGGAGGCTGGAAATCCAATACTGTCGCAGGTTATGTTCTGTTACTATAATAATTAGGGTTAATTGTAAATAATATTCAAATAAATTCAATTTGTCATCCCGTTTTTCAATTCTAATTCAATTTCCAGGATATATCAAGCCTAATGTTCATGTTATTCTCTAGATTATATCAAGGTCAATGACAATCGTACCTCGGAAAAATCAATACTTTCGCGTCTGCGCACATCTCACAATTCAGGTCAGTTCCGTTCCTCACTTACATAACCATAACATGAATACTTATGAATAATTTCAAGTTATAAATATGGTCGAGCATAAAAAGTCGTCTGAAACTTGTCTATAATGGTAGTAATTAAGACGCGAGTATGTTTGTTTATGAAACTAGCGCAAGCGAGTTTCATAATTTTCATACGAGCCTATTGTACTAATATTCATATCTACACTGTACTATAGGCCTATTGAAACTCTTTCCACATTCATTGGCTTTGTTTTATACAAATGGAAACTGAAAATTTGAACCTGAGCCTCCGGAACTGTGACTTAGTCGTAGATTTATTACATCGCTTTCAGCACTTTCCATTGTTCGATCCCCGAAAACTTGTATGATATTTAAAATGAACATATCTCTTGTGGGGCAGTTTTTCTCCAGGTACTTCAGTCAGGACTATATGATTCTGCTCTTACAACAGTTCAATTACATAACAGTCTTTGCAGCTTAAAATGGTTGTTAATTGAAGTTATGGTTCCAGAGAAATTGCTTAAAAGTAACACGCATTGTGCTCGCAAATTATTCTCTTTGTCCCCATAGTGCCAATGTTACATTGTTTTCAAGTGCTCGGAGGATAGACATTATGAACACAACAACAGTAAATGACGATCAGATTGGAATGCAAGTATTGTTTGTTTATACGTTAGCACAACAGCCATCCATCTTCATTGCCTCCACATGTTATCTTGTCATCTTTGTCTCCACCTGAAAGCGCTGCCCGCTATTGTCTCCGGTAGGAGGCAGCACTTGAGCCAAATGGACCTTGTCACAAGACAATGGCCGTCGTGCTCCGCAATTTTCCATCCACTAGAAACAATTAGCGCAGCCTAGCGGAATAATTTCATCACGTGCTAACAAATGAAACTCGTAAGCAACTTCATTTTCCAGCAGTTATGGTTGTTTAGTCTGCATTTGGCGTGTTTCCTGCAACGGTTTCATGTCCCTGAATCCCCGTAGCGATGCGAAAAGTTCCCTCAAGCAAGAGAAAAACGGATATAGTGTTTAATTTTTAGGAAAAACTAAAGCTGGATGCGGTATGTTTGAAAACTTTTAAAATCGAAAATATTGTGTTTGTAGTCTTCTGTTTTCTTCCAATTTATGTAGTTAAATGATACGGTTGCTGGTAAACCCTGTTATTAGAGGACAGTAAGTAGTGCTGTATTTTTAAATTACGAATAATGTTTTCAAAAATTCAATGTGAAATTATTGGGGATCATCAGTACGGTTTTAAGCGTAGGGGAGAGTCGGGTAGTATCGGACATCGGGTAATATCGGACAGTGAGTTTCTTTCATCTACCACACGATGATAGTACCTGATTGACATGGTTACGTTTCTGTGATGTCGCATAGAGAAACATAACCATGTCATTCAGGTACTACCACATGGTGGTAGATGAAAGAAACGCACTGTCCGATACTACCCGATGTACGATACTACCCGACTCTCCCCTGATAGATCGACTATTGATCAGATTTTTTTTATATTCGACTGATATTAGAGAAAAATGGGAGTATAAGGGTACAGTACATCAGTAATTCATAGATTTCAAAAAGGCATATGATTCCGTTAAGAGAGAAGTTTTATGTAACACTAATATGCCAGTTTCTGTCTGATGCTTTTCCAATTCAATGCGGGCTAAAGCAAGGGGATGCACTATCACCTTTACTTTTTAACTTTGTTCTAGAATATTCCATTAGGAAAGTCCAGGATAACACAGAGAGTTTGGAATTAAACGGGTTACATCAGCTTCTTGTCTAGCGGATGACCTGAATGTGTTAGGAGAAAATCCACAAACGGTTAGGGAAAACACGGAAAATGTACTTGAAGCAAGTAAAGCGATAGGTTTCTCTTTTCCTTTCTGAAAACTAACAGTTTCGTATACATCCATATCACATTATATATATTTTACGTAAACTTTATGACCCCCTTGAAATCTGAAACCTAGTGTTTTTCTGAAATCAATACAAACACTAGTTTGTGATCTGTTTTTCTTACACAGCTTACTCGTAAGTGAAGATAAATTTACAATTTTCTAGCCTTAAGTTCTGCCTACTGTTGTTGTGTGTAAATGTATTTGGGCTATCGATATTTATATCTCTTTTTCCTTTTCGATTTTTTTTCTACCAGATAACAACTCTGCAGTTACTTTTTCATTTGCGATGATTTAATTTATTTTTTAAATGTTGTAACTATTGTTTCAGTGTGATACATAGTTCATATTCTAAACAATTAGCATATAATTATATCATAATGGAAAAATGTACACTATTTTATTATTCTAACACCAAATCATCCAATTAGTCTTTTGATGTACAGTATTCTGACTGTAATATGTAAGCCTACGAACTAGCAGCAACTGTATCTCTTGTTTTTTTTATCTCTTTTTTTTTCGAATGAATTGATATTTTGTAGGTTAGAATGTATACACATTGTAATAAATTACCACTAAACGACTTCGGTCCCGCGTAAATATAGCGTGAAGACCCACGCTGTGTTATAAATTACATATTTACGTAGTTGAGAGAATCTCCACCAGATGGTGTCGAATAGGACACAATAGTGATTGTTACTATTGCCACAGGAGCATTGTTGTGTAGATCTTGGCTGCATCAATCATTCTCGTCTTTGCTTTTCTATGCTTCCAACACATTTGCACTGTGAAGGGAATAAAAACGGCATTGAAGTGTATTTCTGTGGCGAGAGGGCCCGGTGACACCATTTTCTGAATGTTTATTACGCTGTAGCAGAGTTGGGTTTGGTATTTATCTAAACATTCCCATGAGATTGAGTTTATGTCTCATCAGAGGATAAAATCGGATTAAAAACTCACATTCAAGTTGATTTCATGGCCCATTACGCAGGGATGGCTTTGGAAACAAAAGATAGTTTACCAGAATAACTCTCTTTTGTTTATACGAGTATTTTTAACTGTTCTTTGGTGTGTGAATAGGAGTTTAACAATAGACTGTGTTTATACTGAATGTTTAATCTTTGAAAACAGCTTGTGAATAGCAAGATTGTATGTAAACAGTTTGTAACTTTTTTACTACAAGTGCATGAATGAGTGTTTTAACACTTCGTCTGGTTCAATGCACTCAGCTCTTGATATAGTCTCGTGCCGCTTGGTTTAAGTGACATCACATACGAGCAGGGAATTCAGAAAAGCGAACAGTTTAAACATCAGCATGTGATGATGAGTGAATAACCTAGTTCATTGTATCATTGTACTTGGTTCCTGTAATCTTTCCACAGATAATTCAGACTATAATCTTCCTTTTCTCAGAACCCTTGACGATAGATATTTTTCTCTTTCGCGTATTGTTTTCATTACTACACACTTTTGTACAAAAACAAGTTACTTAGCTATAATCCCGTCGCTCTAATTTCCGGCAGCCAATCACGTTGCAGGTCGGCTACATTTAAACGTGTGCGTCTTGTGATTCGCTGATGAAGATGTTAAGCATTTCCTAAGACTGGATAAATAGTTAATATAACATAACATACAGAACAGAAAACACACTACAAAGACATCTCAACACACAAAAAGCACAAACAAATAAATACGACGACACAGGTGTATACAAATTCACATGTAATAGTTGCGACAAGTTCTACATAGGACAGACAGGCAGATCATTCCAAACACGCTACAAAGAACACATTCAAGCTATAACCAGAGGACACAATACATCTACATACGCCGATCACATAACCAATGCCAACCATACATACAATAACATAAATACGGACATGGAAGTCCTACACATACAACCCAAGAACAAAAAACTCAACACACTAGAACATACGAAATATACAAACACACTAAAACACACCCCGATCAAATCCTCAACACACAGATCAATTTCAGTACACACACACTATTCGACTACACAATCCAACACATTCCAACAATAAAACACACCCTCCTAACAGGCAGAGAAGTTCGAGATGACGCCGCGATCTAGTAGGCTCTGATGATGGTGCGTGATGCAGTGAAACAGCTGTAAGCCGGAAAATATTACATATTTAACACGAGTAAGTCCACTAGTTCATCAATTAATAATGATACTTAATATATAATCGCCCGCCATTTTGGCTCTTTCGTTGGCGTTCGCAGAAAGCACACGAGGACGTTATTTGCCGCTCAATTATTTGCTGAATTACAGTGCGTTTGATTTATTATCTTAGGAGCTACGACATGATAATATTTAACGGTGTGGCAAATAAATCCCTCGTCTGGTAGCTCGGCAACGAAAAAACAAAAATGGCGAACGATACTACCTACCTAGCCTTTATAGAGCTTTGACTTCCTAAGACGTAAGCGAAGGGGAGGAGTCACGCCGGGAATAACAGCGTCGCGACTATAATTATCTAGATCTCATTGTTATTCTGTTTTTATATATTGTCAGTTTATTAATTTTATAACAGCTGGCAGTAAACCATAATACCATAACAATAAAAAAAGTTCAGCCGTTTCCCCGTAATTTCCATCACTAGTTCAAGTTATATACAGGGTGAAAGGTAACCTTTTACAATCCTTCCGGGATATAACTCGAATTATGACAAATAAGAAAGTCTAATAATATTTTGATCCCAGAAGGGCGGTTTTCGAAAAAAAAAAAAAAAGTCTTTTGTAACTTGAAATTATGATTACTTTTACATGAAACTGCTCAAAATTGGATTTTTATTTCAAGTAAGATGATATAGTAAGCTATGTATGGTCATGTTACAGTAATATTTGCATGGAAAATAACACAGATTTCGAATAAACCGCGTTAATAGTCGTGTACATATTTGCATGGGAACAGGGCTGTGACACGCTGGCAACACTGTTTCTTACGTACGCAAACCATGTGATCGAGCTAGGTGTACGGAGCGGACGATACGCTTACATTCAGTTCGTCATTAGTTGCAGACTACGTGCAGTTCGAAGCAGTTGAAACACAACGAGATGCCATAGTTTTCTAATCGTGAGTATCTGGACAGGTTATTAATTTATGGCGAAACTGGTCACAATGCCGCTGCAGCTGCTCGCTTGTACCGTGACAGATAACTGGATCAGCAGTGTGAAAGTTGAAACACGCAACTAATGGACACTTTGAACAATACCTTTAAAAGTCACTGTAGAGAATGGTGTAACAAATTTAACAGTGTACACCACATTAATGTGTATCATTTTCGTTTAGTTTCAAAGTTGTTTATTTCTTCCAAACATTGTATTGTAATTGAGTTGGAGTGACGTCAACTGTGTGATCCTTAATGTAAAATAATACTGTATTTAAAGGATTAATTTTGTTTTATGCATAATTTTTCGTTCTACTGTATTATTGATGAAACTGACTTAAAAAAAATGTAACGAAAACTACGTGTTTGTTCGTATTAAATTTAGTGCTGAAACGATACAATAACGAACGTTTCATCATAGATAACGAATAACATAGTTCATGTGATTAACATGTTACGATTACATAAATTTTGATTTCACTGCATTCTCAACAGAGCCGGCCCGGATGGTTCAAGCGGTAGAGGCACGGCACGTCTCTATCGCTTGGCCCGAAGGGTTGTGGGTTCGAGTCAAGTAAAAGCAAAGGAAACAAGTGAAAACGAAAACAGAAAACAAAGATAACTTTGGTAAACGGCCTCTCGGCCGGTCTGAATTTAAAAAAGAAAAAAGAAAAAAGAAAAAATAAACAGATGTTTTTGTTTACAAAACGGTATGTGTGTACATCCTCTCAAAACCCCTGCCAAGTAGATGATTGGAGCGGCATTCAGTATGCTGGAATGCAATGATCTCGCGAAGTAAACATTGTTACTCTCTACAACGTTGCAACATTGCAACATTTGATTTCTCGAAATAAAGAGTGCGGCAAAACGTCCTCCCTAATTTAAAGTGTAAATAAAAAACAGATGGATCAAAATAAGGAAAATTTATTAATATGAATGGTATCATAAAAGTGGGAATTTTTCATTTTTTCAATAACGTGTCTCGCAAGTGGTTTCCTTCACTATCAGTACATTGTTGAATGCGACTTAGGAAATTCTGCATCACTCTAACTAGCATTTCTTGAGGAATAAGACCAATTTCTTCCTGTATTGCATTTCTTAGGTCTGGCAAAGTCCTTGGCCGATGTTTGAACACCTCAGCCTTAAGTTGCCCCCACAGAAAAAATCGCAGGATGCAAGATCTGGTGATCGTGCTGGCCATGGGACGCCGCCATGTGAAGAAATTAAGCGTCCGGGAAACATCTGTCTCAGGACTTGGAGAGAAATCTGAGCTGTGTATGAGGTGCTCCGTCCTGCTGAAACCAAACCTGGTCAATCTGCAACGCACTGAGTCTTGGTGCCAAAAAATTGTTTAACATAAAAGAGTACCGCTGAGAGTTTACTGTCACATTAGCACAATCCTCTTCAGAAAAGTATGGGCCAAGTATCCCGACTCTTGCAACCGCGCAGAATACGATAACACGGTCGTTATGTAGAGGTTTTCCATGAAGTTCACGAGGATTCTGTACACTCTAATATCGGAAATTTTTATGATTCACGTATCCCGACAAGTGAAAATGTGCTTCATCACTAAAAAGGACCACAGCATCTTCAGGCACATTTTGAAGGATGTTTGCACATGACCTCACACGATTTTCATAATCACGTTCAAACAATTCTTCAACAGCGACCACGAGGGGGAATCTGGAAGCTTCTCCGAAAAGCACGCTGGGCAGCGACAACGGAATTACCACTTACCAGAAACGATACCATAGCGTAAACACGTTCTTCACCCGTCCACGGCACAGTTGGAATTCGTTACAGATTACAATTTGCACTAATTGAATGTCAATTCCGTGTATTCAATGTCCTATTGAATTCTTGTTGTTTTGCGCATGACATTTGATATCGCTATGGCAACGCATGTAAATCTAAATTTCCCACTGTTTATATTAATACAGTTTCCTTATTTTGATCCATCTGTTTTTTATTTAAACTTTAAATTAGGGAGGATATTTTGCCGCACCCTTTATTACAAAAACTATTGGTCGTATGAAAAAATATTATTTAACAAAACCTTCCCAAATGACATGATCTGTTATGTGTGTGAAAGATTGTAAAAGATTACCTTCCACCTTTTATATAGATATTATTGAGTAGTTAATTGCGTCAGAAAAGTTAAAACTTCCCGCGGTTCCGAGTATTATACAGGGTGCTCTAAAATTCCCCTTACAAACTTCTAGGACTTGTTAAGGGGACTGAGTAGATAATATTTTGAATTGCAACCCATGTCCGGAAACGTACCGTTTCCGTGCTACAGCCGCTTGAAAACATGTTTTTAACGAGACCACTTTTACAAGTAATTAATTTTATTATGAGGCGTGACCCAGTACATCACTTGTTTTACAATTCAACTCATCAATAACCAAAGAAACAAAATGGAAACTGAATCATTTGTCACAAACACTTTTGTTTACAGTTCAACTTAAACTGTTTTTGTCCTTTTCAAATGATGGTTAACACTCAAATCCACTACAAATGCAGTTCGATGTGGCGACCACCAATTTCGTTGCAGACATTGTACCTCCGAATGATGTGTTGTTAAACGCGCTCTATCACACCTGGTGTATCTGCAATCTCTCCTGCAGCGACCACAACTCGTGTCACCAGATCTTCTGCTGTCTCTACAGGAGTCTCATAAACCAAACTCTTCATACGACCCCAGAGGAAAAAGTCCAATGGAGTCAAATCCGGTGATCGTGGAGGCCATGCAATTGGACCGCCTCGGCCTATCCATCTTTGTTCGAATCGTCGGTCCAGATGTTCCCGAACAGCAAGTAAAAAGTGAGGAGGTGCGCAGTCATGCTGAACCGAGAGCTAGGATAAACGTCAATTGACATCACATGATCTGACGTAAGCACCCCTCATCATGTAACGCTGCAGGCGGACGAATCGCGGAGCTACTACTTGTTGAGACACGTGACGTACGTTCAGGCAGTGCTTGCTTTCAAACGGCTGTAGCACGGAAACGGTACGTTTCCGGACATGGGTTCCAATTCAAAATATTATCTACTCAGTCCCCTTAACAAGTCCTATTAGTTTTGTAAGGGGAATTTTAGAGCACCCTGTATGCGTGTCGTGATCTAAGTCTGACAATGTGCTAAGTTGATGTAGTTTTTTTTTTTTTTTAATCTTTAAGAGCCCGCGGTTTATTGTATGTTTATAATATGTATGAAAAAATGTCTACTTTTGAGCTTTTGCATAATGACATAAAATCTCATGATTTCATACGTCTTGAATAAATAGCTAATTCAGTCACAGAACCTTAAATAAGCTATGTTAGGTAAAATACGAGTAACATTGAATGAGAAAACTCGTCTTTTAATTCCTTGACTTTAAATCCGAAACACTTTGTATATCCCATAAGGTTTGAAGATGCATTTTGAAGATTCAGGACTGTACTTAGTCAACAAAAAGGTCGTAACTCCACACAACTCTACATTTTTATTGCCCCTTCTTTAGTTTTGTCTCATTATTTCTTTACTCTCACTGGTCCCCAGCGGGTAATAGAATTTGGAGTGCAAGAAATATATGCATATACAAACGGAGGCAATTCTGAAAGAGTCGAGAGGAGGAGATACAGCAAGCAAATCTGGGATAATGCTGCTTGCTGCGCGCTTCAAGTGATATGAATTTTATTCCTTTAATTTTCTTATTTTTAAGACCCCTCTGAAGATCTCTCGAGTTTATAAAGTATTTACAAAACCTTCTCTTAGCCGGTGCAGAGGTGGATACGTTCACAATGGCGAAGACCCCATGAATTATGACAGTCATAAAACCTTGCGACATTTGCAAGACTCAGCTATGCAATTTAAAACAATTTCATTTCCAGCAAAGTTCCATTAAGGCAAACGTATTCAAACAATCGTTATATACAGTGCATGCATCTTTCACAAGCTTTGTTATATTCATTACATGCATTTCAAAGTATTCTTTTAATGATTTCCTTTTTTTTAAGCTATAAAGGAAAATCAGATATGATTTAATTTTTTTAACCATTTCACACATGACTTTTATTTTGTATACAGGGTGGAACATAAGGTAGTGCATTAATTGTAGAATGTGATTCCTTAAAATATAATGAACAAAAAAGTCTAGTACCATTTTGCTCGTTTTTGCTAGGTTTCTGAAGAAATAATACTTTTATGCCGACATTTCGATCGCGAATTTTAAGTATACTGTTTAAATTACGGTTTAATTTCTTGTATAAAAACAAAGAGAACGTTTGTTATGTTCACGTTGCAGCAGAATTTTAATTTTAAAATCACAGATAACGAATTAATCGATTGAAGAAACATTGATTGTCGAGTCACTTACAGAAGATCTAAAAATCTGGCATCGCTGTAGAGACGGCGTAATACTCGCAACTGATCAGCTGTTGTGATGTTTACATTGCATTAGTGTGCAGTTGGACGTACAGCATGTTTTAAACAGTATTCGTAAAATTCGCGATCGAAATGTCGGCATGAAAGAATTATTTCTTCAAAAACCTCGCAAAAACGAGCAAAATGATATTAGATTTTTTTCGTTTGTTATATTTTAAGGAATCACATCCTACAATTAATGTACTACCTTATGTTCCACTGTGTATATGTATGCATTTATTTATTCCCATTGCAAATAGGTAAATACCCTGTGGCAGTGGTAACTAATCACACTCAATAATGACTATTAATAATAAACACAATTAATAAAACATACAATTAATACTAATAATAATAATAAATAATAATAATAATAATAGTCATCATCATCATCATCTTCCTAACAAGTATTAGGCCAAGTGGCCTGTTACGGTCTCAAACTAGAATTTTCAGTCCATCTCTTCTTTGGACGGCCTAGAGATCTTTTGCCATATGGATGGTAATGAAACAGTGCTTTTGGAATTCTGCATCGATTCATTCGTTCCAGATGACCCTTCCACTGAAGTTGATATTTGCTGATGAACTGTATAATGGGTTCTATTTGAAGTTCTTGCATTATGTCCTCATTTTTTTTTATGATCCCAGCGAGTATATCCAGCTGTTGCTCTCATAAACCTCATCTCACTACTGTTATTCTACTGACATCTTTATTCTTCACAGTCCACGCTTCGCTACCATAGCTTAATACTGGCTGTGCTAAGGTTTTATACAAGCCTATTCTTGTGTCTTTGTACTAGTGAAGGTTTCATGATTTTATTAATGATCCCCATTGTTTTATTATATTTACAGATTTTTTCAGCAATATAATAATAATAATAATAATAATAATAATAATAATAATAATAATAATAATAATAATAATAATGAGCATTCCAAATTAAATGAAGCACGATCACTTAAAATAACATTTAAAATAAATCTAATTTGTATCTTAAATCTAAGTTCGAACTAAAACCCACGAGTATGATATTTTCATACATGCACAAGTATCTTTCAGCACATCACTCATTTCGTTGTCAACTCACTCACTGCACTGGAACTACGACACATTTCACTGATACTATCCTGATTTCACTAACACTTCAAAAACATTTCACTGTTCAAATACTTTGCACTACCACTAAAAACTATAAAACTTCACTGACGCAAACACACTTCACTTACACAACACACTTCACTGACACAACACACTTCTTCACTGAAAAAAAAAACACTGTTATACTCCGTTACGAACCTGACAATACGAATAAACATGCTTTTTAAAGGAACTATAATGGAATGGGTTTCCATTTCCACGTACGTTGTTGTATTCCAGTGACAAAAATGTCTAGGGTCAAATGTGAAGTGCGGACTTCCTAAATATTTCGATTTTTTAAATTTAAGTAAATACGTTAAAATAATACCGTATTTTCTCGAATAAGCCGCGCCCTCGAATAAACCGCGCATGCCACTTTTAAAAATAAAATAAAAAATCAACAGATGTACAAATTTATTCGCGACAAATTAAAAAAAATTAAACATAAATATACAGTTGAGCTAATTTTAAGTTTTCTTGCTGTAAGTAGAGGATCGCAGTCTCACACCTTTTGTGGTACCGATTTTCAAATTGAAAATATCTAGTCCAAATGCCATTTAACAATGTTAGCAGTTGAAATATCCGCACGGGAAGATAATGACATGCAATGTTACCTTAGGATTTGCGTAGGAAGAAAATTGGGTAATGTTGTTAATTGCATTTCGAATAAACCGCGCACCAGTATTTTTTTCCTTGTGTATTTCGTTAAAAAAAAGTGCGCGGGGTATTCGAGAAAATACTGTAATTATAATTCAAAGATTCTATTTTAATACTACCCTCCTATCTACGTCTCGGTGCTCGAAGTTGCGGGTTCGATTCCGGCCCAGGTCAATGTCATTTAAGTGTGTTTAAATGCGACAGGGTCATGTCAGTAGATTTTTAATAGGTTATTCTGCACGCTTTATCAATATCGTACGTTATTTAGCGTCTGAATGAGATGGTGATAATGCCGGTGAAATGAGTCCGGGGTCCAACACCGAAAGTTACCCAGCATTTTCTCATATTGGGTTGAGGAGAAAACCGGGAAAAATCTCAACCAGGTAACTTCCTCGACCGGGATTGGAACCCGAGCCACCTGGTTTTGCGTCCAGACGCGCTAACCGCACACCAGCGACGCTGATATAACCTCTGTAGTTTCGAACGTCGTTAAATAAACCATAATTTAAATTTTTTCTACGTCTCGGCCTCTCCAAAGGTCTTCTTCCCTCAAATCTCCCATCTAACACTATATGCATTTATGGATTCACCCTTACGTGCTAAATGCCCTGCCCATCTCAAAGGTCTGGATTTAATGTTCCTAATTATGTTAGATGAAGAATACAATGCGCGCATTTTTGCGTTGTGTAACTTTGTCCATTCTCCTGTAAACTTCATCCCTCTTAGCCGCAAATATTTTCCTAAGCACCTTATTCTCAAACATACTTATTCTCTGTTACTCTCTCAAAGTGAGAGTCCAAGTTTCACAACCATACAGAACAACCGATAATGTAACTGTTTTACAAATTGTAAGTTTCAATTCTTGTTAAAGCAGAATAATGTCAGGTATTTCGCAAGTTCATTGTGCGTTTAATATCCTCCCTAATGTTATTTATACAGGGACATCATTTTATTTTTACTTGAATTTTTATTGTACCTGCATTTCTGAATGTACTTGACTCTCACCCCTTGACTAATGTCCTTGCTCCCGTCAGACACACAAACTTACGGCCGCTGTTGCGTTCGAAGTCTTCAAGCAGTGAAGTAAACACTGCAGTGTATAGTGTGTTTCAGAAATATGGATGCGTTTTCTATAGAAGAAAGAACCTATATTAATAATATCGTACTAAAAAATTATATTGAAGATACGATAAATTAAATTTCAGAGAATATGCTTCAAAATGTTTTTAATAATATGCGTAAGGAATTGAAGCCTGCATTGTAATGAACGGCAACCAATTTCAGCAACTTGTTTAAAAATTCAGATTAGCTTATTTTGAATTGAGGTGGCTAGAAGCAAAGGGATGCTAGTGACATTTGTAATAACATGAGTTAAGTGCATCCAGTGTAAGCTAAAGTATCTAAAATTTTAGTGGCAAAGGGATATTTTAATCGCATCACACATTAAAATTTAAATAAAAATTTCACCGGTTTTACGAAAGCTTAAATATGCGAACCCCATTTCCTCAAAAGTAACAAGTGCACTTACAGCCCTTTACTTATGACCCCTTCAATTTAAATGCACTCACTATATTGTATGTTAACATCAATAATTAATATGCTAAATAAAGTAGATATTACATAACGAACATAGCCGCCTAAAAAGTTGAGTTTTTGAAAAAAAAAAATGTTACTACTCTACTGTATTTTGATAAATTTCGTAAAAGTGATGATCAAATTGAAAATCGTTATATCGTATTTCCCTACAACATAAATGGATACACTACTTTTATCTCCTCCTATACCTAGTAAAATGATTTGTTTACATATTGCACTAGTAACATCAAACTCCTGTAATGGAGGGGGCAACAGTGTTTCCGAGTATAGCCAGGTTAATGTTAAAAATGTTGGTAAAAATAAAGTGATGTCCCTGTATTTGTTACTGTTGCTTCAAGATGTTTGAATTTTTCCACCTTTTGAAAGGATAATTTTCCAATTTTTATGTTTCCATCTAGTATACTGGTCACGAAACATAGGTAATCATGTACTTTGTCTTTTCGAGAACTCTTCCCTAATACTGGGAGAAATAAGTAAAAAAGAAAGAAATAAAGGAGGGATAGAAGAAAGAAAGAAATAAATAAAGAAACTTGTAGCAGAATTCTTTTTTACATCCTAATATACACCACGACTTTTATTCTAGATGAGCGTAAAATGCTCTAAAACTAATGAGCGAAAGTTATGAAATACATTATCCTCGTCTGGTTTTGAACTCGAGAACTGTGGATCTACTAGCAAACATGGGAACCATTTAACCACAGGCAACGGTAATGGAATTAATTAATTTTAATTATTTAATGTGAAAATGTTAATTTGAGCATAGTACAATTAGATTGCAGTGCCTTGTGTAGCGTACAGCGTTGTTCGCATATTATTATTGTGTAATTTGAATGTCGGCTGGCTCTGCGGTTGCATATTCAATCTTGATTTGAAGACATTTGACTGCGGCAGGCGATACAGCATGTAATTATAAAGCTCGGGAAGAGTTGGCTCTGCAAGTCTCTAGTGTAATTATGGAGTGCAGATGTGTAATACAGAATTACAACTTAGGTTGCCTGAGGGAGCCGGCGATTCAAACAGAACTACCTGCTCTGTATTCTGATTGCTTATCATTCCACGAGTTTCAGATGACTACGAAGGCATTTTATTACAGATACATTTGCAAATATATTTATCCTTGTTCTTCGCTGTGGAACAAGCAGGAGCGCTTTCTCCTGTGAGCCCAACGGTTACGGGATCATACACGGATTAGAGTAGTTGGATGGATGAGTGGGTGGATGGATGAATGAATAAGAGGATGGATGGATGGATGGATGAGTGGGTGGATGGATGGATGGATGAGTGGGTGGATGGATGGATGAGTGGAAGGATGGATGGATGGATGAGTGGGTGGATGGATGGATGGATGAGTGGGTGGATGGATGGATAATTGGATTGATGGATGAGTGGGTGGATGGATGGATGAGTGGGTGGATGGATGGATAAGTGGGTGGATGGATGGATGAGTGGATGGATAGATGGATGAGTGGATGGATGAGTGGGTGGATGGATGGATAAATGGATGGATGGATGGATGAGTGGGTGGATGGATGGATAAGTGGATGGATGGATGAGTGGGTGGATGGATGGATGGATGAGTGGGTGGATGGATGGATGGATGAGTGGGTGGATGGATGGATAAGTGGATGGATGGATGAGTGGGTGGATGGATGGATGAGTGGGTGGGTGGATGGATGGATGAGTGGGTGGGTGGATGAGTGGGTGGATGGAGGGATGAGTGGGTGGATGGATGGATAAGTGGATGGATGGATGAGTGGGTGGATGGATGGACGAATAATTGGGTGGATGGATAGATGGATGAGTGGGTGGATGGATGGATGAGTGGGTGGATGGATGAGCGGGTGGATGGACGAATAATTGGGTGGATGGATGGATGGATGAGTGGGTGGATGGATGAATAAGTGGGTGGATGGATGAATAAGTGGATGGATGGATGGATGAGTGGGTGGATGGATGAATAAGTGGGTGGATGGATGAATAAGTGGATGGATGGATGGATGGATGAGTGGGTGGATGGATGAGCGGGTGGATGGACGAATAATTGGGTGGATGGATGAATGAATAAGTCGGTGGATGGATGGATGAGTGGGTGGATGGATGAATGAATAAGAGGATGGATGGATGGATGGATGGATGAGTGAGTGGATGGATGGATGAGTGAGTGGATGAATGGATGAGTGAGTGGGTGGATGGATGAGTGGGTTGATGGATAGATGAGTGGGTTGATGGATGGATGAGTGGGTGGATGGATGAATGAATGGATGGATGAGTGGGTTGATGGATGGATTTAATTTTTATTGGGTTATTTTACGACGCTGTATCAACATCTCAGGTTATTTAGCGTCTGAATGAAATGAAGGTGATAATGTCAGTGAAATGAGTCCGGGGTCCAGCACCGAAAGTTACCTAGCATTTGCTCGTATTGGGTTGAGGGAAAATCCTGGAAAAAACCTCAACCAGGTAACTTGCCCCGACCGGGAATCGAACCCGGGCCACCTGGTTTCGCGGCCAGACGCGCTGACAGTTACTCCACAGATGTGGACTTGATGGATGGATGGATAGATGGATGAGTGGGTGGGTGGATGGATGGATGAGTGGGTTGATGGATGGATGAGTGGGTGGATGGATGGATGAAGGAATGGATGAGTGGGTGGGTGGAGGATGGATGGATGGATGAATGAATGAATGGATGGATGGATGAGTGGGTTGATGGATGGATGAGTGGGTGGGTGGATGGATGGATAGTTCGATCCTGGCCCAGGTTGAGGCATTTATGTGTGCTTAAATGCAACAGGCTGATGTCAGTAGATATACTGGCATGTAAAAGAACTCCTGCGGTACAAAATTCCGACACACCGGCGACGCTGATATAACCTCGGCGGTTGCGAGCGTCGTTAAATAAAACATAATTTAATTGTTTTAAGATAGATAGATAGACAGACAGACAGACAGACACAGACAGAGAGAGATAGAGACAGAAAGATAGGTTAATGTCATTCAGCACAAATACAGCCCATAGACAACGTCAAAATATACAAATATATAATATATGGCCTACTATAATACGAGTCCACACCTGTGGAGTAACGGCTAGCACGTCTGACCGCGAAACCGGGTGGCCCGGGTTCGATTCCCGGTCGGGGCAAGTTACCTGGTTGAGGTTTTTTCCGGGGTTTTCCCTCAACCCATTACGAGCAAATGCTGGGTAGCTATCGGTGCTGGACCCCGGACTCATTTCACCGGCATTATCACCTTCATCTCAATCAGGCGCTAAATAACCTAAGCTGTTGATAAAGCGTCGTAAAATAACCAACTAAAAAATACTATAATACGAATAGATATTGAAATAAAGTCAAATTAAATATACATTTACCAGACAATTTACAAAAGCAGACTAAGATTGTTAAATAAATTATATTTATTCATCCATTCATTCATTCATAGTGTTTTGCCCAAGGGCATATGTGAGTCCAAAAGTAGAAATTAAAATTCTGAGGATGATGGGCATAAACACCGGGGCAAACACCATAGCAGGATTTGTTGCATCAATGGAAATGGGGACAAAAATGCCAAAAAAAAAAAAAACATTCAACACCTGAAGTTAAAACAAGGTGGAGGTATTTGAGAGGCAGAAAGAAGCTGAAACTGGACCGATATGAAGCTGCTTATAGGGTGACATGATGATGGAGTCTTCTAGGCTCTGAAAGTTTGTGGCTCATTTCCTGTAAATAGTAATTTTAAAGCATTTAATTCTTTCAAACATGATATCTCAGTCAAATATGGTGATACCAAGAAGATATTGGTGTCATTTTGAAGCTTGAAATATCCCCCAGTGCCTGACAATGAGTAAAAAAACATTAATATAATTAATAATTATCTATGGATTGTTACAGGATTTATCAACATAAAATATTATTGTAAGTTACATAATAATAATAATATTATAATAATATTTATTAATTCTATACACTTGAGCTACATTAGGCATTGCAGCCCGAAAGAGCAGAAGCTCGTGCTCGGGCACAGTTCAGATCAGTTATACAAAATATATCACAAAATTACGAGAGTTCATTGAGCACAATCACATTAATAAATGGTAAAATACATACAGCATGTAATAACAGGGTCTATATACAAATAGAAAATACAGAAGTACATGAATATTAGAGTAACAATTTTTAACTCAATTAGCTTAAACAATTAAATAATTAATCTGATTTGTTTCTTAAATCTATGTGTGTTAAGTGTACTTAGCTCAGGGTAAGCTCTAATTAATGTATTATATATTTTGGGTCCAAAATTTCTGCTGTGTTTTAATCCAGTAGTTGTGTGGCATTTGGAAGTATTTAGAAAGAAACTGTAGTTTTGTCTCGTCTGGTATTCATGAGGATCAAATTTAAATTTATTGTGGTTTTTATGGAAGTAAATCAGCAATTTTTGTTTATAAATTTGTTCTAGATTTGATACGCCAAATTCCTGAAAAATTAATTTTGTTGGGTAATCAAAAGGTTTATATAGACAAATTTTGATAATTCTTTTTTGGAGCAGATTTAAAGGACGGAGAGTCGATTTTGCCATTCCTCTCCAACCTAAAATACCATACTGAATTATTGATTGAAACAGAGCTAAGTACACAGTACGCAGAACATAAACAGGTAAATAAGAGCGTAGAATGGAAAATTTGTGGATTGTTTTACGCAATCTGTTACACAGAAAGGAGATATGCTTGTCCCATTTTAAATGTTGGTCAATAATAATGCCTAAATATTTAACTTGTGAGGATATACTCAAAGCGTTACATGAGCAAGTAGGTAGGTTACAATCATGTATAGTTATACTTATATTGTTATTTATTTCTAGTTGCTCAAGGCCATGTGGTGTTAATGAAAATGGTATTAAGTTTGTTTTAGAAACGTTCAAAGAAAGTAAGTGAGCATCCAGCCATTCTTTAATAATATTAATACCACTGTTAGAATTTTGATAAGTTTCATTCCAACTCGAACCGCTAAATATAACCACAGTATCATCAGCATAAGAATACAGAGTACCAGAATATTTCTCAATGTCAATTTTAAGTAAATCGTTGATATATATTAAAAACAAAACCAGGACCTAAAATCGTCCCCTGAGGTACACCTATATCAATGTTACGTGATTTACTAAGGTGATCATTTATTTTAGTTGCTTGAGTTCTGTTACTTAAGTAAGATTTAAATAATGGCAATATTTAATTAATGTAAATAAAAATAAAAAATAGCTCTATGTCAGGCACTAAAGAATAGTTTTAGCTATAAAACAGTGAAAAAACTGTGGCTCTATCTTAAAAACTGCATGAGCTATCATGTTTCAAGTTGCATGTCAAAATTATAAACAAAATAATTTTTAAAAACAATTTAGACATAATTTCAAGGGATCTGTTCACTTCATTCTCTTTCTGGTACCATTCTCAATTGTATAAAAATTTTACAGAGCAAAATTATACAAAACAACATTTTTTGTATGTAAAGGTGTACATATACCTTAATGTTGTCTGTCACCTGATATCTTCTTCTTCCCCTAACTCTTCTCCCGTTCATCATTCCTTCCAGTGCATCCTCATCATCTTATCGATTCTTTTCTGTCCATAATATTCCTTGACTTTCTTGTTCTGTCTACCAAAAGATGATGCTTGCCGATTGCAGTGGACTTGCTGCGCGTGTGATTTGTCTAGTAGGAATAGTAAGTTGTGTTCAGTTTAGAGTCAATGGGAGGGGTAGAGTTCGTACATCGAGAGAGGAAATCCCGTCTCTGACCTAGTACAAGAGGGAATCGAGCTCAGATCCCTCCAATGATAAGTAGTTACCTGTGGACTCCACTTTGCACATCCCTAGCGATGCGTAATACTTAGTGGGATCCCTCTTACACTGGTAATGGGTCGCACTCCTCTTTTGTTATCTGCTGGCTCGCTGGTCTCCCATAGCGACGTAATGGAGCCCCCACCACCTGGCTATTAATAAGAGGGTTAGGGGCCGAGTAAATTGTTTTCAGTCGTGATAGAGCGTTATACAGTCAGCGGATAGATTCCCGTGCCCAATTATTCTTGAGATAGTTGTTATGAGGGCTTCTCGGCGTCTAGGATTACTTCCAAATGGAGCTGCATTGTTGTAGCAGGCCTTGGCGTTACCTGGCGACTAACAGCTTTTGTCGAGTGTTAAGCTCTACGTTTAGAATCCTGGAGGAAGTTAGTAGACCTATTTCGTCAACAAATCTTGACTCTTGCAAAGCGCCGCTATAATAGAAACACTTTCACACGATTACTGATAGAGTTCCTTTATTTATATAGAGTTAAGACAACGCTAGCCGCATTGTCTGTGTAATGAATTGAAGATCTAGAAGTTAACCGCTATGGAGTAATCGTTAGCATGCCTGGCCGTGAAACTAGTGGGCCTGAGTCCAAATCCTGGTTGAGACAAGTTACCTGGTAGGAGTTTTTTCTAAGCTTTTACCCCTCGACAACTTAAGATAGGCTACTTATCTACCTTACTTAGTTACTGGCTTTTAAGGAACCCAGAGGTTCACTGCCGCCCTCACATAAGCCCGCCATTGGCCCCTATCCTGAGCAAGATTAATCCACTCTCTATCATCATATCCCACCTCCCTCAAATCCATTTTAATATTATCTTCCCATCTACGTCTCGGCCTCCCCAAAGGTCTTTTTACCTCCGGCCTCCCAGCTAATACTCTGTATGCATTTCTGGATTCGCCCATACGTGCTACATGGATTTATGTTCCTAATTATGTCAGGTGAAGAATACAATGCGTGCAGCTCTTGTTGTGTAACTTTCTCCATTCTCCTGTAACTTCATCTCTCTTAGCCCCAAATATTTTCCTAAGAACCTTATTCTCAAACAACCTTAACCTATGTTCCTTTCTCAAAGTGAGAGTCCAAGTTTCACAACCATAAAGAACAACCGGTAATATAAAGGTAAAGGTATCCCCGTAACATGCCATGAAGGCACTTGGGGGGCATGGAGGTAGAGCCCCATGCTTTCCATGACCTCGGCACTAGAATGAGGTGCTGTGGTCGGCACCACGCTCTGACCGCCTTTTACCCCCGGGAAAGACCCGGTACTCAATTTTGTAGGAGGCTGAGTGAACCTCGGGGCCGTTCTGAAAGTTTGGCTACGAGAAAAAATCCTTCACCACCTGGGAGCGAACCCCGGACCTTCCAGTCCGTAGCCAGCTGCTCTACCAACTGAGCTACCCGGCTGCCACACCGGTAATATAACTGTTTTATAAATTCTAACTTTCAGATTTTTTGACAGCAGACTAGATGATAAAAGCTTCTCAACCGAATAATAACAGGCATTTCCCATATTTATTCTGTGTTTAATTTCCTCCCGAGTATCATTTATATTTGTTACTGTTGCTCCAAGATATTTGAATTTTTCCACCTCTTCGAAGGAGAAAAATTTATTTGTTATTTTTATCGAGTTTTTTATATCTTTTTTCCTGATTACTTGACACAGAATTACAGATTTTCACATAAAATAAACCACAACACATTTTTGGCGTGGTGGGGGGGGGGCAATTTTTTTTAAAGCGAAAACTGAAATTTGTTTTACTTCATGGCCCACAGTTCTTGTGTTAAAACAAAATTTCTTTCACTGTCTTACTTCTAAAAGAAAACAGAATAAGCTGTGAAAACAATTTTCCCATCTTATAACGGCAGTTACGTAGACCTTCGGCTCCCCCCTACTACCAATAATGCATAACTGAATATCAATACGCTGCGGTTGCTTTCGTCTGCGATACAACGAACTTTTTTTTGTTGATTTTCGAGTTCGTTATTTTTTTTCCTGGTTATTATATGCCTATTTAAGTTGTTTAATTCTCGCTAAGTGGTTTTATATTTTATTTTATCCGTCTTATTATTTATTTTATTATTGTTAATATTTTTGTTTTATTACTATTATTATTATTATTATTATTATTATTATTGTTATTATTATTAATTAATAAATTAATTAATATGTATTACTATCTTTGTATCATCTCCGTCACGGTTATTCTATTATTATTATTATTATTATTATTATTATTATTATTAATTACTTACTTACTTGCTTACTTACTGGCTTTTAAGGAACCCGGAGGTTCATTCCCGCCCTCACATAAGCCCGCCATTGGTCCCTATCCTGAGTAAGATTAATCCAGTCTCTATCATCATATCTCACCTACCTCAAATCCATTTTAATATTATCTTCCCATCTACGTCTCGGCCTCCCTAAAGGTCTTTTTCCCTCCGGCCTCCCAACTAACACTCTATATACATTTCTGGATTCGCCCATACGTGCTACATGCCCTGCCTATCTCAAACGTCTGGATATTATTATTATTATTATTATTATTATTATTATTATTATTATTAATATTATTATTATTATTATTATTATTATTAATATTATTATTATTATTACTATTACTATTATTTCTATCATCAACATTATTATTGATGTCTATAAAATTTATGTAGACTACTGGACTGTACCCGAGCACGAACATATGCTCATTTCGGGAATATATTCATATGTACCATTTCAAATGTAAATTGTGAATACATTTGAATTTTGAATTTGAAAAAAAAATAACATAAAGAAAATGTCATTTTAATTTTTTTCAAAATTTTAAACATAAAAATACAAATGTAAGATCTTTGCAATTTGAATTAACTTTCTTAAAACAGTAGGACACTGTTTGACGTTTGGCACTTAGCTACGTTAATCAGCTTCTTTTGGATACAAGAATGATGAAAATATCTCAATTATGAGTGTAGGTTCGTGTTAACATGAGTGTTGTAAAATGCTGTAAAACTGTGCATGAAGAAAAATCATCCACATCCACAAAAATAGTCCATTGTAGATATGAGATGGTATAGATCAGTCATGTAACTCTGAGAAAGACAATTGACTGTTTCCGTGATAGATTAGGACATAGTTTGGCTGTGAATAGTTCCCAATTTGAGTATCTGTTGTCAAGTTTGTTAGTGATTAGTGTTTTGTTTAGTTTTATGTTCTACTCAACATGACTTTATATATATACTTTTCTCAAATTTGAAGTTCACGAAACAAGTTTAATAAATAGCTAAACGACATGGAACAGGTGAATGGGTAAAATTTCCGTGGATACATTCATACGTAAAATGTAATGGAAGTTCGGAATAAGTAAATTTTGATATAGGGTGCCATTAAAAAAAGTAAAGTTTACTGTCACGCTGTATTCTTGAACAACTAACTTTTTTTCGAACATTGGTAGCATATTGTATGGTTTATCTTCAACAGCGTTTTTATAAATCTTTTTTTTTTAATTAAAATTTAAGATTTATGAATAATATTCCATACTTTTTTAACACACTGTATAATTTGTCTACTTGGAATAAACATTCTGACCACATTACGATTTCGTTTGTATTTAAAATCAATAGTAACAAAGTTAGGTATTGCATTAACAGATGGCTCTCTTGGGTCCACTCAGAGTTCTGTATGAATATAGTAGCGCAAAGACCTGAGTAGGCCCGATGGAATCGGTAAGCGCTCCGATATTAGCATTGCAGGTATAGAGTGACTAACATTTTCATTAAGTTCCAGACCTAATGCACGATTTTAGATATACTCAAATGTGGTTTCCGCTTGACCGTTATAAAAGAGGAAGTATACCAGCTTTAACGAGAACGCTGTTTGTAGTAAATGAAGAATGTGTACTTTGAAATGTTTTTTTTTAGTTGGTTATTTAACGACGCTGTATCAACTACGAGGTTATTTAGCGTCACTGAGATTGGTGATAGCGAGATAGTCTTTTGCGAGATGAGGCCGAGGTTTCGCCATAAATTACCTGGCATTTACCTTACGGTTGGGAAAAACCTCGGAAAAAAACCAACCAGGTAATCAGCCCAAGTGCGGATCGAACCCGCGCCCGAGCGCAACTTCAGAATGACAGGCAAGCGCCTTAACCGACTGAGCCACGCCGGTGGCCTTGAAATGGTTTGATGTTGGATAAATAATAATAATAATAATAATAATAATAATAATAATAGGATGATAATGATAAAATAAGGATTCATTCTTTCAAAGTTTTCTGCCCAGGGGCAGGTCTTTCACTGCAAACCCAGCATTCCCCAATCTTCCCTATTTTTCGCCTTCCTTTTAGTCTCCGCATATGATCCATGTATCTTAAAAGGGACATTATACTGAAATTACTAACTTTCATATTTTTAAAGCTAAATTCACAAAATATTTATCACTAGTATATATGGTTAATAATAGCATATGTACAAAATTTCATCCCTCTTGTGATAAGTAGTTTGAGTTTTATTAATACAGTATATTAATAAAATATTGTATTGCTTTATATAAGAAGTCCCTTGAGCCGTAATTAAGATTATTTTTAATTGGTATTCATTTATATCCTTCTTTACGTACATTAGAACAAACATTAAACATTACTATTGGAATTTTGTGTACAGTGAATAGATATATTACTAGGAATTTTTATGACTATTAACTTTTTAATGAAAAATTCTAGTAATTTACTGATTAAGTTTGCAGCAAAACCCTATAGCAATCTTTGATCCCATGTATGTAAGGATCCATAATTAGGGATAAGTGAATATCACTTAAGAATAATGTAAATTGTAGTGCAAGCGACATTTTATAGAAAGCGGCTCAATATTTTAATAAAAGCTTAATAAAATGCAAGCCACTTATCATAGGCGGAAGAAAATTTGTACATTTGTCACTATTAAGCAGATATACCAGTGATCAAATTTTGGTGAATCTAACTTCAAAAGTATGGCAGTTAGGTACTGATTTCGCTGTTGTGAACTCTTAAAACTAACGAACTTGGAGAAATTTCAGTATATTGTCCCCTTAATGTCGCTATCATCTGAAATCTTCTTCTGTCCCGAACTTTCCTTCCGTTCACAATTCCTTCCAGTGCATCCTTCAGTAGACAGTTTCTTCTCAGCCAGTGACCCAGCCAATTGCTTAAAATATTGATAATAATTTTTATTTTATTTATGGAAACATTTATATTAAAATATAAATAAATTACATAGGTTTCCTCAATAAATAAGTCTTCTTTTCTAAATTATTATTATTATTATTATTATTATTATTATTATTATTATTATTATTATTATTATTATTATTATTATTATTATTATCTCGTTGATTGGATTCTCCCACGCAGAACTGGTGCCTTATTACAAGTAAAAGTAATACCTATGCAACACAGGCGTTAGGAGATAAGCATCAGAATGTGTAGGCCTATATTTGTTTCTGGTTGTTCTTGTAAGTAATATCTCTTTGCATAGTTGCGAGTAAGTTCGATCTCTTGTTGTACACATTACACCATCTACGTTTCCCAGTAGAGAATTCAGAAGAGTGCCACATGCGTGGTTTTGTCGCTGTGTAACGATCCCCTGAGCATTCACGCCCGCCTGAATAAACAATGACTTTACTTATTTCGCCCGTCAGAATAAACAATAGTTTTACATTATTTCCTGTTGCTGAACAGAAAGAAAATGACCTTATGGCTTCATACATTGTTAGCAGTCCATAGCCACTTTCACCGTATTTTTCACCCCTCAAGTTGCAAGATAAAAAGTCTTAAATAAATGCCAAATTTTGTGAAACTCGCTTCCTACCAGAGAGCTGCAAAATAGCGCTTACAACCGGTTTAGATTCGACCGGTTAGAGAACATCCGTCAAGGTCGAGCAATCGACAGAATATTCGATTTTTAAACTGTTACCCCTCACGTTTTGCAGGTAGACAGAACACCAGGCGCACTTCAGCATACATAAAACACACATTTCCTGAGTACACAAACCAAGTAACAATTGAAGGAAATTTACTTTGTCTTATTAAAAAATGTGTTTGCTTGATATAGGTCTACAATTATTGATTGGACACTTATCTTCATAACTAATACATAAATGAACAAATGGACACTAGTAACAAGAAAGGAAATAAGTGTAATGCAGAATATGAAATCTGGTGCGTAAACAAATGCCAGAATAAAATTAATTACAATTACTTACTAAAGAAAAGAGCAAATGAGTATATAGGCCTACATTATAGTGTAATATTTACATTTTAAACTCAAAATGCATACCTCTAAAACAGTAGTTGTTACTATATAATGCCTTTTAATTACTTTAAAGAGCTGCATTATTATTTCATTAATAAATCATTTTTTAAGAAGATAGAGTGTTATTAACAAAACGAAAAGTGCTCTAAAGCTCAAATGCTTGTACTTTCACGAAGCATGTTGTTGCCCTTGAAGGTATCCAGCTGTAATACCTGGACTGGATGAATGAATGAATCAATGAATCAATCAATCCATACATGAATGAATCAATCGATGTAGGAATGAATCAATGAGTCGATTGATAGATTGAGTCCACACCTGTGGAGTAATGGTTAGCGCGTCTGGCCGCGAAACCAGGTGGCCTGGGTTCGATTCCCAGTCGGGGAAATTTACCTGGTTGAGGTTTTACCAGGGTTTTCCCTCAAGCCAATATGAGCAAATGCTGAGTAACTATCGGTGCTGGACCCTGGACTAATTTCACCGGCATTATGACCTTCATCTCATTCAGACGCTAAATAACCTAAAATGTTGATAAAGCGTCGTAAAATAATCTACTTAAAATGATGAATTGATTGGATGATGGATAAATCGATGAATAATTGTTTGATTTATTTATTTATTTATTTATTTATTTATTTATTTATTTATTTATTTATCTATCTATCTATCTATTTACTTATTTGCATATTTATTTACTTATTTATTCATTTATTTTCATTTACTTATTTACATATTTATTTATTTACTTATTTAGTTATTTATTTATTTACGCATTTATTTATTTATTGATTCAATTATTTATTTACTTATTTAATGTTCATTTACTTATTTAATATTTATTTGCTTATTTACTTATTTATTTAGTTATTTATTTATTTATTTATTTATTCATTCAATTATTTATTTACTTATTTGTAACTTATTTATTCGTTTACTTATTTATTTATTTGTTCATTTACTTATTTATTTGCTTATTTACTTATTTATTTGCTTATTTACTTATTTATTTATTTACTTATTTAATGTTCATTTACTTATTTAATGTTCATTTACTTATTTAATATTTATTTTCTTATTTACTTATTTATTTACTTATTTATTTATTTGTTCATTTACTTATTTATTTGCTTATTTACTTATTTATTTATTTACTCATTTAATGTTCATTTACTTATTTAATATTTATTTGCTTATTTACTTATTTATTTATTTACTTATTTATTTATTTGTTCATTTACTTATTTATTTGCTTATTTACTTATTTATTTACTTATTTATTTGCTTATTTACTTATTTATTTGCTTATTTACTTATTTATTTATTTACTTATTTATTTCTTTACTTATTTATTTATTTATTTACTTATTTATTTGCTCATTTACTTATTTACTTATTTACTTAATTATTTATTTATTTACTTATTTATTTATTTTTTTATTTATTTATTTACTTATTTATTTATTTGTTCATTACCTTATTTATTTGCTTATTTAATTATCTATTTATTTACTTATTTATTTATTTGCTCATTTACTTATTTACTTATTTATTTAATTATTTATTTATTTACTTACTTATTTGTTTATTTACTTATTTATTTGCTTATTTACTTATTTATTTATTTACTTATTTATTTATTTACTTATTTATTTATTTACTTATTTATTTGTTTACTTATTTATTTATTCATTTACTTATTTATTTATGTATTTACTTATTTAGTTACTTATTTATTTTATTTATTTATTTATTTATTTGTTCATTTACTTATTTATTTGCTTATTTACTTATTTATCTATTTATTTATTTATTTGTTTACTTATTTATTTATTAATTTACTTATTTATTTATCGACTTACTTATTTATTTATTTACTTATTTATTGATTGATTGATTGATTGATTGATTTATTTATTTATTTATTCATTTATAGAGGAAGAATTACCAATTAAATAGTAGTCCTACGCGATGATAATCGCGTCCTTGCAAGGGCTCTTGTAACTCCTGCATGGCTCAATGTGGTCTGCCTTTGCCGTCCACCCACAAAGAATGAGAAACAACTCGAATATTCGATAAACCGACTCTTAGACACTCCGCGAGATGGGGGAGCTTTCATACTGACTATAGCGTCAGGCGTTCAATAGCAATATATAAATTCTATTTTTCGTAACCGGTTGTGCTCGACTCTAGTTCCTACTTGGGTAGGACAGACGAATTCATACACGCGCGCTCATAATCACCTCATCCTGGACGATGCAACCCGCCTGATTATTCGGATTTGTTGGGCAGGAAGTCTACTAAGAGCTCGTCATTTCCTTCCTCGTGGAATAGTTTAAATTACTTAGCACTCCCTACGCCATGTTTGTAGAAATTGAATTACTTTCCGACGGAAATGGCTTTCCGATACTCGAGGGAAGCACCCACTCTTTTCAGGTGGCGGAAAGGGTGGGGGCGCCTTGACAGGCCGTTACTACAGGTCGAAAATCACTTTCCGAAACTTTTCTCCTGTAGGAATAATGGATTCATAAATCCAAGACAAGTAAAATTGGAGGACGTCCGCCTTAAGGTTATGGTCGTTATGGTAACAATTGGTAATTCTGCTGCAAAATATTGCTTTTCTCAGTTTAAGATAAATATTAAGCCTATAGCAAATACTTTACTATAATAATACCGGACAGCTGCATATTAGCAGTATTTAGGTGAGTGCGAAATATCACGGACTTGACATCTAGCGGAACGGCGTGGAATTACGTCCACAAATACAAATATTAATTGAATAGTACCGTATTTAACCACTTCCCTGATTAATCCGAGTTAACTCGGGTTGCTAACTTGTGTCAAAATTTATTAACCCGAGTTAACTCGTTTGAGTCCCATTTTCGCTGCTAAGGGTTATATCCCGAATATATATACGTTTCCATTCTTTCATTAACCTTTTCCTTACTACATGGCTACAGAAGTTAGTGATATTGCTATATCTGGTGGTGTTTTTTGTACCTCTTCCTTGCGAGTGGAATTCTATGTTCATATAGCATTCACACACAGTAGTGAGTAGATGCTAGTTAGTTTTGGCGGTTTCTGTTTGTGTTTAGTGTTTTTTGTGCTGTTTTGTGTAAAGATGGATCAAGTTAGTGGTTCCGAAACTTTAGATCAGGAATATATTCCTGTAGAAGATTAGGAAATGAAATATCGGTATCAGAAGACGAAGTTATAGACCAACAAACAAATTCAGATCAGTTGATGTCGCGTCTTTTCGACAGTGGTTTGAATGGAAGACATCTGGCACCATTTCTTCTGCACATTGTTTCTGATAACGATAATTCTCAATTTTTTAAATTATTCTTTAATAATGACGTCATCAACATTATATTCGAGGAGACGATTCGGCATGCTAAAAAGTGTTCACAGAATGCTGAAAATAATTCGTGGCGGCCTACTACAGACTCTGAAATACGTGTACTTTTGGGCATAGTGATACTGCAGAACATTATTCACAAACCTGAAGAACAGATGTACTGGTACAAATATTCAATGACTGCTACACCATTCTTCCCAAAACGCTCTCATATAGGAGAGCAGATACTACTGTCTGGAATGCAACGTGCCACTCTGCGTAATACCCTGCTTTCGAGTCTATCACACGACAAGAAATATTTAATGCCTTGATAACAGCACTGGTATTGTACCTCACAAATTAATCCATAAAAAAAAAAACGTAAGTTGGTAAGTAGTTCAGGAGAAAATCAAAGTGGAACAACTACCAGAGCTGGAATCAAGGTGCACGAGATAACTCGGGATAATAATTCAGGTGTGAATGCATGTCTATTTCATAGTGATGTTTTAGGTATGTAAGAAAATTTGTGATGTACAGTGATTCTGCAATATTAAATTACCTCTTTACGAAAATAAAAAATGACATTTTTTTTTTTTTTCACAAAACTGGTAAAATATATAGTAAGGGAAGAGGTTAATGTTACATTATTTTATATCAAAGCTGCATATTATGAGAAATATTGCATGCTTCATATTTTTTTCCGTAATTGTTGCGTATTTTTTCTTTGCTTTAGTGAGACAAAATTATTAATTCTGACATTAATTTACAATAACGCGTTATATACCCACTGCTGACAACTGCAAAGATAAAATTGATAGTAATCTGATGCTTGTAATAATTAGTAAAGGCATGTGGACAACAATAAAACTTAATTTGCTAAAACGTTAAAATGTCCAATATATTTTAACTTCTATTCATTTATTAGGCCTAAATAAAAAAACTATTTTTTATTGTTCTATCAACACAGAGACAAAGGCATTAGGCCTAATAAAGAATTTTGTTGACTCACGTTTTATGAACTCTCTGAAATCGAAAATACGATTTGGAGCAATTTGTAATGCTGTAATTGTAGCAATTATAAACAGCACATATACACCCTGACAGTTTAACACAGCACTAATTAATAAAACTATTAACTAGCCCAGCAACAATATACATTGCAGTTGATTACAGCTTATTTCGCAAGTATCTCCACACCGGCCGCCTAGGTAGCAGCACCAGCGTCGTTCGCACGCAGAACTGCTATAGTCGCGACGCTGTTATTCCTGGCCTGACTCCTCCTCTTTGCTTACGTCTTAGGAAGTGAAGGTTCTACAAAGTCTAGGTAGATAGTATCGTTCGCCATTTTTGTTCTTTCGTTGCCGAGCTACCAGACGAGGAATCTATTTGCCGCACCGTTAAACATTATCACGTCGTAGCTCCTATGATAATAAATCAAACGCACTGTAATTGAGCAAATAATTGAGCGGCAAATAATATAATAATGGTTTATTTTAACTGGCAGAGTTAAGGTCATTCGGCCTTCTCTTCCACTCAAGCAGTGTGATACAAAAATACAAAATTACTATATTACTAAGGAGCAAAACATAATTAATACAATACAATACATAACAATTCGTTTACCTTCCCAACACTCCCAATGAAATAATTATATACTAATAATAACATTAATAATAATCATACCTAAATATAATTAAATCATTAAACTCGATTATGATTATAATTACAACTTCAATTTGTCTGCGTCAGTAAGAAATTGTTCAGCTTTGCCTTGAAAGTAGTTATTGTCTGGCAGCCCCTAATCTTCTGAGGTAGAGAATTCCATTCACGGGGGACGGAGACAGTGAAAGAGGATGAATAGTGGGATGTTCTATGGGGAGGAATTGCTAGGATTTGGCTCTCCTCGTGTGCTTTCTGCGAACACCAACGAAAGAGCCAAAATGGCGGGCGATTACTGTATATTAAGTATATATCGAGCCTTAGGAAATGTATAACGTCTTCACCAGCGAATCACATGACGCACACGTTTAAATGTAGTCGACCTGCAACGTGATTGGCTGCCGGAAATAAGAGCGACAGGACTATAGCTGCCCGGTATTATTATAGTAAGGTACGGCCTTGTTGCAACATGTACGTTGTCATTTTCATTCTTCTATTGTTCACTATCTTAGATCACTTCTTCACTATCTTAGATTCGACCCTGAATATAATGTTTAATTTGAAAGAATAGTAATCTTTAGAAATATCAACATTTCTTCTTCATTCAAAATAGGCTATAAAGTAACATGTTACGATGTAATTTTCACCGCTTGTAACGTTTCTGAATTTCTCAAAACATATCATATTAAAAGCCCGACATAACACAGAATGATATATTGCCGGGATTGAAGCCATGAACCTCGCACCAAAGGGGTACTACGATAATAGACCATGGAGGACGGCCATTTATAAATACTTAAACATACTTCAGTTTAAAGGTAAGCGTTCACTACATCGCACGCATCGGACGAATTGCACGGATCGGAAAAAGACTATCTTTGCTGTAATTGTTATGTAACCGCGTTCACTACATCGTATCGCACGCATCGCCTCTCGGCAAATCCGTCCACGTTTCTCGGATGAGCAACTTTTCCGATGCATACGATCATAGCCTTCTTTAATAAATCAATTTTAATTGGTCAACTGTTACTATTATGTTGTGTCATGTTCAGTGTCGCGCCAAAATGGCAGACGGAAAACTTATTTCGCGTGTAGAAAATTGCGAAGAATTATATAATTTGAGGCGTTCCCATTACAGTAATCAAGTCGTTTCTTGCAAATATATTATGTAACCAATATTTCTTTCGTTTCTTCCTAAGATGCATGAAGTAATTACACATTCTTATTCGCTAACAGACGTAATTAATAGATCTAACCTCAACTCCTCTGCTTTCAGTAATGTTACCCTAGTGCAAACCCTAGTAATGCCATACTTAGATTATTGTGACGTTTTGTTAAGTGACCTAGGTTCTGAACTGTCAGTCAAGTTACAGCGAGCTCAGAATATGTGCGTCAGATACGTGTGCAACATCCGACGATATGATCACATATCACCGTCCTTCGCAAGTCTTTCGTGGCTCCGACTTAAGGAACGTAGAACTTTACACACTTTGTCTTTACTCTTTCGAATTCTGCACACTTCAACACCAAATTACCTTTCGTCTCGTTTCTCTTATCTATACTCTAACCACGACGTAAATACCAGATCACTTATCTGTGGCACGCTAAGTATACCTCTTCATAGAACATATTATTATTCATCATCTTTTACAATATCCACCTCGCGTCAATGGAATTCCTTGTCACAAAGTATTAGGGGCTGCAAGACAACAAACACCTTTAAGAACAGCTTAAAAGATAACCTTATTAGCATTTCACTCCAATCATACTGATTTAAAATATCACTGACTACATTGTTACTTTTTTTCTTTAGACATCATCCTGATTGTGCTGTATTTTAATTGTCTCATAATAATCTCTTTCTATTATCTAATATTATTTGAAATATATTAACGTTCTATGTATTTTAGTTTAATTCTGCTACACAGTTTATTTCAGTGTTTAATTAATAGTTCATAGTATTTTGTTGTTTAATTTGTAAATGACTCTTGTATAGGGGAGAGTCGGGTAGTATCGGACATCGGGTAGTATCGGACAGAGCGTTTCTTTCATATACCACTATATGGTAGTACCTGAATGACATGGTTACGTTTCTCTATGGGACATCATAGAAACGTAACCATGTCAATCAGGTACTATCATCGTACGGTAGATGAAAGAAACTCACTGTCCGATACTACCCGATGTCCGATACTACCCGACTCTCGCCTACATGTAACTCTCATCTAAATCAAATTGTTGAATTCTTTGTAAGTTCATGCATATGTATACTTGGCTCGGAAACATGACGGCCTTCCCTCATCCCCTTCACCAGTTAACTGCAGGCACGCGCAAGGGATAAACCCTTAGCCGAGTTGCCAATTCTTGAAGTCATTGTGATTTGCGAACGTTTTTCAAACTGTGTTCCGTGAAACCGCGATTTTCAGTGAGACTATATTATCTTTGTAAATATACCTTAATTTGTAATTACTAAAACAAAATTGGTGTAAAAATGAACAAACTTATTTTAAAAACACTTTATATTTATATTTTCACTAACATGTTTTGCCTAAATAAACAAAAAATGCAGACTTCTATAATAAGTGTTAAATTGTCATGTTATTGAAGTTCCAGAATTTTATACTTAATTAAGAATGTTGCGCAGGTAAAATTTTCTGAAACTGTGATCATTGAATAGTTATAGAATTTATAGTACAAAAGTAAAGTTAGATTTTATCAGCTTAGCCTTGGATGATAATTTCCACGAACGCATAAAATCTGTTTACTCTAGTGTGCTGTACAATATTTTATTCATTACTGGTATGTAAATTTAATTTCAAATTGTAGGGCTTTTCTTGGTAATGTGTTGTTGGCGAAGAAGTTCATTTTACTATTGCTAATATGTTGGTTGTCATGTAGAGAGTGATTTAAAAACATTTAATTCACTGCTGTAAGTTAGAAAAGTTTTAAGCACTGCTGTGAATAATGTCATTATTTAGGTTGCTAAGGACGATGTTGCTGTTGGCGATATCTCTTTCGCGTGCTGTTCACATACTGTTCGGCGAAGTAAATCACGTATAAAATCGTCTATCTTACCGAATTCTGTTTTAATTTGTTTATTTTCTCTTTAGTTGGTGAACCGTAATTCTTAATTTCTATGCCCCATATATCCAACTCCGCCGGTTGCGTCCGATGTTAAGTGGTTAAGATTTATACTTATTAAACTGCCTGAACTTTGGATTACTTTATGGATAGAATTTCTAACGTTAGACACAATTTTAACACTTCGTTTTCTTAGCTACGCTCCTCTGCAAATAAGATATTCCGTTTCCTTCGACGGTGTTATTTGTTGTTCTTGTCGTGATGGTCCTGGAACTTCAGGTGTATCAGGAAGCCTGGCTGCGGATCATCTGCTCCAACACTCATTAATCATGGCCGGAATAAATTAGACATATTGAAGCGCACAACGGTATAAAACAACACGTCGACAAAGACACTGAGAATGGGTGAAAGCCAACAGGTAGAGGCAATGACTGCTAGATTACCAATTCCAAGAAGAGAGGCCGTCATGTTTCCGAGCCAAGTATTTATACACTTTTTGCTGGTTGAGTGGAAGAGAAGGCCTTACGGCCTTAACTCTGCCAGCTAAAATAAATCATTATCATCATTATTATTATTATTATTATTATTATTATTATTATTAATATCGTACAACGTCATGTTTTAAACAGCTGATAGGGGAATCCGATGAGGCGATGAGGTACAGTGAACGCACTGCACTTAAAATATCCGTTGCGTGCGATTCGTACGAGGAGTGCGATACGATGTAGTGAACGCTTGCCTTAAGAAATAATGTTTATGGATTAGCACATATCTTGATGAGATTCTACGTAAAACGCACGTCTGACTTTGTGTTCATCCCTGTAACGCAGAGGGTAGGATACAGCATAAGTTAATTTGAGTGGTGTGAGGTCAAAAAGCAATCGCATCCAACTTGCATTTTTGATTCCTCGTGTGACGCAGGTTCGCAGCTCATGAATAGAGAACCGCAGCCGATAACTAACCACTGAGAGTACGAGGAAGTCAGCGCTCTGGTTCACAACAGAACAGAGAAGAATTCTTTTCAGAAAAATAATGAAAAGCGGCGGCATCACCTGAAACTGCATAACTGGCATTCTGCATTTAGGTAAATACAACTGCTCGACTTTAGATACAGAGATTTTCAGTAAAATATAATGCAAGTTGATGAAATATGACACAAATACCAGATAAAAAGTAATTTTTATATTAATATTACACTATCTACCAATAAAGGAATATATAATATACCGTCCACACCTGTGGAGTAACGGTTAGTGCGTCTGGCCGCAAAACCAGGTGGCCCGGATTCGATTTCTGGTCGGGGCAAGTTACCTGGTTGTTTTCCCTTAACCCGATATGAGCAAATGCTGGTTAACTTTCGGTGCTGGACCCCGGACTCATTTCACCGGCATTATCATCTCATTCAGATGCCAAATAACCTAAGATGTTGATAAAGCGTCGTAAATTAATTATAATATCAGTTTTTTTGTTTACCACCTGTGCTTATCTTAATATTTGGATTTATGTGAACGTTTTCGACACTCGGTGTGTGTCATCTTCACCGAGTGTCGAAAACGTTCATATAAATCCAAATATTAAGATAAGCACAGGTGGTAAACAAAAAAAACTGATATTATAATACAGTGAGCTTATCGGTATCTCCAAAATGAAAGTAGTAGTAAATTAACCTACTAAAATAAATATAATATACCCAAAGAATTGTAATAAAATTATAAAATATCAATTCTACTATAAAAGAAATTGAAGATTGAATTCGGTTGCCATCCTAAATCTATTGCATCTGACATGTGTCATTTTTGGAGTCTATAAACATTTTAAATAGTAGCAAATGTGTCTTTAACTCAATTTCATTAAAAGTGACTAGTGCTGTTTTTGTAATAATGTCTTCCATTGTTAAAAGACATGAAACGGGTGAATGGGTACGTATTTCTACGCATTTATGCGTGAAATTTAATGGAGCTTCGGAATATGTAAATTTGCATATAGGGTTATATTAATAAAATTGGTTTCCTATCGCACAACGTATGTCTGAATAACTAACTGTTTTCGAACATTGGCATAATATTGTATGCAATAGAGAGAAAAGCAATACAGTAGGTAGCAATCATACTGTAGTACAATATGCAATTTAGAAAGTTTAAAAAATAAACATTATATAAATGATTATGTAAAATGCCTATGGATTTCTTTAAGATATTTAAACAAAAATTTTTAATATCTTGGAATGTCATAATTATCATGTTGTTTTAAAATGTCAGTAGTATATTTATGTTTTATTATATTATATACTAGCCGTACCCGTGCGCTCCGCTGCACCTGTTAGAAATAAATATAAAGTAATTACATAATTAAAATAGGACGTTTGATCCAGGGAACAACTTTTACAACAGCGCAAGATAATCTGCTTCGCTCATTACCCAATTTTTTTTTGCATTGCATTTATTACATATATATTTTATGTATTTTAACACGATTTAATTGAGAATAGTTAAAATTTGAATTATAAAATAATGGATTGCTAAGCTAACGTACTATTACTGCATACTAAATCAATACACTCTCGTTGTTAGTTAATTCTCTGAAATTAAAATGAGTGTACATAAATATTATTTTAAGAAAGACAGAAAACGAATGTACAAAATAGCCTAGTAAATTTTCTGTGCATAAGAAGCTATTTTAATCTTACCTGTCCTCGATTTACTCAGACGTTACTGTAATAACATTATAGCATTATGTCCATCTAGAGAAAGTACACTTTCCAATGGTGAAATAATAATTAATTATACAAATCGGTTAATTTAGCTTCTGATATTACTTCATACAAACACAGAAACATTCTCTGTAGGCTATGTTTAATAGCTTTCGATTGTTGATGTCCAAGACCCCTGTTTCGATTGTTGTTGTCCAAGGCCCCTTATACACGAAGTCATTTGTTCTTAATTCATTGCACCGTCTTAGATGGCGTTATTTTAATTTTAAAACTTATTTATCTCATTAAATATCAGTCCTATCAAAATTTTGTAAAGAATAAAACTTATCGGAAATCATTTTTAAAGAAACTTTTGTTATGTAACACTTTTCACAAAAATCAATAATAAGCGAGATATTTCGATTTATTTAATTCGGGCCCCCTTATAACCCCTCTTTTAAATAAAGTATTTTGAATGCCATATAGCCTAAAATCTAAGTTACAACGAACTTAATTTATATTCCAATTTTCATATAAATCGGTTCAGCCATTATCGCGTGAAAAGGTAACAAACATAGACAGACATACAAACAAAAATTTAAAAAATGCAATTTTCTGTTTCAAGGTGGTTAATTATATATGTTAGGACCAATTATTTTTGGAAAATCGAAAATTACCGAAAAATTTCGGCTACAGATTTATTATTAGTATAGATGTATTAACACTACAATTGGGTATACACCCGGTGGCAGTGATATACATAATATACAATAATACCATTACAATAATACAATAATTACAGCAATAAAAATAAAATAAACGTAAATTTACTTCTAACTATAAAAAAATAGCTGCAATAAACCTAGGACTATAAATAAAAAAAAAACTATGCTATACATAAGTAGTACAATTTAATAAACCCAAAGAAGACTTAATAAACTCTGTTTATAAAAGGAACAAACACGTATTCGTAATGTCTTACGTCAGAGTTATAATACTGCAGAATACATTTATTCACATTGTCGAATAAAGTGGTATTATTTATTATTAAATTTAATTTTCCAGAAAATGATACGTTATTTCCCCCTTCTCCGCATTTAGTTGTCTTTTCTTCTTTTACTACGTTACATTGTAGGCGTTGCTGCCAGGAGACGTAACCCATATGTCTTTCTCATGCCACATACCATAATAACATTATAAAACTATACGGTGTGCTTTTCAGGCATCGTTTTTCATTTCTTTTTTGCCACACTAAAGGAGAACGATGTAGCACACGCTACTAGTTGTGTATATGGACTTTACTAAGAAACTTTTTTAGTACATGTGAACAAAAATATTGAACTACTTGAGGTGTAATCTTGAACTTTACTAATAAATTAAAGAACTGTGTATTGGAGCAAATATGCAGCATGGAATTACTTGATGACTTTTATTTACAATTTGTCTGTAAAAGCTGCTTAAGTAAATTGTAGTCCCATATTTATGTACGAAATAAAAACGAATGACGTAATTACACCCTTATGCTTGCAGAACAAGCAGAAATGTTATGACAACCATATTCAAATTGGCCGAATGAAATAGGAAAGAAGTAATTTATAGGTGATGTAATAATTTCTTTCCTGGTAAGATATAAATGGAACTCAGAGATATCCGAAATAACAGTAAAGTTTCAGCAATATATTGTGGTAGATATTTAACACTATTTTCAGATATATGATTTACATAACTAAATTAATTTTTTTATCTGTAATTTCCGACACTTTTTAAAACATTAGGCTAAACTTTTTATTCGTTTTCTTTAACTTAACACGTTTTGAGTGCTTTAAGCTTTAAGGCATTCTGCCTAGAACTTATGTAACGTAATGCGCGCTGGTTCGAGTCCTCATGCGGAAAGAATTTTTCTCTTGAAATTTCGGCCAGTGTATGGGACCGGTGTCCACCCAGAATCGTGATTCACTTGGTGAGTTGCGATAGGTAGCGAAATGCAGTTACGAAAGCCAGATATAACGGCTGGAAGGATCATTGTGATAACTACACGATATCTTAATTCTATTTGGATGATCGTTTACCTCTGCGTCACATGTGAACCTGAGGCCAGCAACCGGCTTGTCGGTCTAGGTCCACTTTCAAAATCATATCTTATCGACAGAATTCAAACAACGAAAATTGACAATTATTCAAGTGAACCTTCAATTATTAATATAGTTGTTCCCCAAGGCACAGTTCTAGGCCCTATTCTATTTTTAATATATATTAATGACTTATTAAAAATTGACTTACAACAATACAATGTTGTTCACTATTCTTATGCAGATGACACAGTTTTACTTTTTGGTGGAAAAACCTGGTATGTATAATAATTCAAATAATGCACTTAAATTAATAAAAAAAATGGTTTGACATAAATTATCTTTCCATCTCAAAAATTGTTTTTAGACTTTAATGTACTTAACATAAGAGAAATTTATTATATTGTATTAATAAAATTCAAACATAAAAATCGAAATAATTTTCAATTGTATTCTCATAGTTATGAAACAAAAGATATGAATTCTTTAAGATTGTTTGAACCAAAATGCAACACTGTTACAGTATTTAATCATAGTAGTAATTTAGGCCCAAGAATATATAACAAATTTATATTTAAATATCCTAATCTTGTCAATTCTAATAGTTGTAGTAGGAAATTTAAAAAGCTATGTATGGATTTTATAAAAATCGAAAAATTGTAAATTTAAATTTATATATTCTAATTGCATAGTAGACATAAGACAAATTGTATTGTATACTTATTAATTTCAATTCAGGAATCCGCCCCGGAGCACGAGTTCTACTCTTTCAGGAGCGAGCTAACGTTGTTCTGTATATATTATATTTTATGTTACAATTATTAGCAAAATAAAATAAATAAATTTGTTAGAATTAAATATAAAGAGGTAATTAATAGACAGAATTATTCAGAAAACATTCCTTTTGATAATTTGATTAAAAAAATAAGTAAGCATATTATTAAAGTAGAGAGCATTTAGCGAAGGAGCACTTCAAGATCTGATAGGCCTACAGCTATAAATTTTCAGTAGGCCTAGGGACTTTATTTGTAGCTCGACAAACATCTAGTCGATATTCCATTTCATTTATCACTTCAGTCACAATGTCATGCTTCACAGCTTTAAAGGATGACCGTATTCTATTTCGTAAGTCTTCAAGTGTTTGTGGCAAGTAACGTGACAAGCGAGGGACAAAAAGTGTCTCCTACATTACACCCAAGGGGATGTGAAAGGCTCAAAGTGAAACCTCGTCGCCCACTCCATCTACCAGGCATATACTCCTTCACGAAACAACTGACGCGCGAGTGTCAGTGTGATAATGCTGTATATGATATATTCTGAAGTCATTATCAGAAGAAACCTTTGCTTTAGAATACACAAGACATTAATCTTATGACGCATTTAGTTCCGGGTAACATTGTTGACAACATTATGTTGGTAACAAAAACTTGAAGAAGCAGTTGTAGAAGTTGGAAACATGTTGACAGAAAAAAATAGTTGAATAATTTCGAGGGAAAAATCGTTCCGGGGCCGGGCATCGCACCCGGAACCTTTGGTTAAACATACCGACGCTCTACCAGCTGAGCTACCCGGGAACTCTACCAGATATCGACCCAATTTTTCCCTCATATATCCACAGACCTCAAAGTGGGCTGACAACCGTGAAGCAACCAACATTGAGTGCACACTAACTCTGTGTGACTTAAATTGTGGTTTTCTGTTAACGAACAGTGACGTTAATTATGCAAATCAAGACTTCAGGTATAACTCCCTGTAAAGTTAACTCGAATAATTTCGAGGCAAAAATCGTTCCGAGGCCGGGCATCGAACCCGGGAACTCTACGAGACACCGACTCAATTTTTCCTCATATATCCACAGACCACAGTGTTGGTTGCTTGACGGATGTCGGCCCACTTTGAGGTCTGTGGATATATGAGGGAAAAATTGGGTCGGTGTCTGGTAGAGTTCCCGGGTAACTCAGTTGGTAGAGCGTTGGTACGTTTAACCAAAGGTCCCGGGTTCGATGCCCGACCCCGGAACGATTTTTCCCTCTAAATTATTCAAGTCAACTTCACAGGGAGTTATACCTGAAAGCTTGATTTACAGAAAAAAATAGTTTTCCGTCAGTGAGCGGTAAACGTCAAAGAAACGTTGGAAACGTTATGTTGGCAACATTGTTACGGCGTATCTACACGCAGCGCACTTCGAGGTCTGTGGATATATGAGGGAAAAATTGGGTCGGTGTCTGGTAGAGTTCCCGGGTAACTCAGTGGTAGAGCGTTGGTACGTTTAACCAAAGGTTCCGGGTTCGATGCCCGGCACCGGAACGATTTTTCGCTCTAAATTATTCAAGTCAACTTTCACCTGAAAGCTTGATTTGCAGAAAAAAAATAGTTTTCCATCAATGAGCGGTAAACGTCAAATAAACGTTGGAAACGTTATGTTGGCAACATTGTTACGGCGTATCTTCACGCAGCGCACTTCGAGGTCTGTGGATATATGAGGGAAAAATTGGGTCGGTGTCTGGTAGAGTTCCCGGGTAGCTCAGCTGGTAGACCGTTGGTACATTTAACCAAAGGTCCCGGGTTCGATGCCCGGCCCCGGAACGATTTTTCCCTCTAAATTATTCAAGTCAACTTTACAGGGAGTTATACCTGAAAGCTTGATTTACAGAAAAGATAATTTTCCGTCAGTGAGCGGTAAACATCAAAGAAACGTTGGGAACGTTATGTTGGCAACATTGTTACGGCGTATCTACACCAGCGTAACATTGTTGTCAGCATAGTTATGATCAGGGTTGCCAATGTCAGCGATTTCCTGCTAAATCTGGTGGTTTTCGATTCCTCACTGCGGTAAAATTGAACGGGAAGCAATCGGCGGGAAATCTGCATGTTTTTATACAGAAATTAAGAAGGGTTTGAGTAGAAATTAGCGGTTTTTAAAGTGAGGTTCAAATGAAAAACAAATTAGTTAAACAATTCAATATGTTTATTTATATTCCACAGTTGCGATTTATGTATGATATGCATTCTTACGATAGGGTAATATCACAGCTTTGGAGAGCACTGAACTGATTAATTATTGCTAACAATAATGCGTCTGAAAAGGGGGGGAATTAGCTCGTGTTCTATGGATTGTTTTTGTAGCTTGTCCTCATCCTGACAGTTGCAAAATAGTATAGCATAGGCCTACATGTTTAAATTCAATTAGGCCTACATTCAATTCTTAAAGTTCGGGCAGGACTTAGGAAAGTGTTGCCATGACTATAAACTTCCGGATGGAGATCTTAAAAAAAAAATTGGCGCTAAGGCAGCATAATAACAAATCCCTTCTTCCAGTACTACTGAATGTAACTATCGCTAAGAAACGGATTTCAATGAGAATGATTTTCCATTCTTAAAACTTGGGATGTAGCCTACTATAAGAAGTAACATGAGCTGCTGCCAAGAAGTCAAAAGGAGAATAGCAATGGAAAAGGAAGCTTTTAATAGAAAAAGGAGCATCTTCTGCGAACCTCTGGAGAAAAAGCAAGGAAGAGACTAGTGAAGTGTTTGAATAATTTTCGAGGGAAAAATTGTTCCGGAGCCGGGTATCGAACCCGGGACCATTGGTTTAACGTACCAACGCTCTACCACTGAGCTACCCGGGAACTCTAACCGACACCGATCCAATTTTTCCCTCTATATCCACGGACCTCAAAGTGGGCTGACAACCGTGAAGCAACCAACTTCGAGTGCACACTAACTCTGTGTGACTTAAATTGTGGTTTTCTGTTAACGAACAGTGACGTGTATTATGCAAATCAAGATTTCAGGTATAACTCCGTGTAAAGTTGATTCGAATAATTTTCGAGGGAAAAATTGTTCCGGAGCCGAGTATCGAACCCGGGACCTTTGGTTTAACGTACCAACGCTGTACCACTGAGCTACCCGGGAACTCTAACCGACACCGATCCAATTTTTCCCCTCTATATCCACAGACCTCAAAGTGGGCTGACAACCGTCAAGCAACCAACTTCGAGTGCACACTAACTCTGTGTGACTTAAATTGTGGTTTTCTGTTAACGAACAGTGACGTGTATTATGCAAATCAAGATTTCAGGTATAACTCCGTGTAAAGTTGATTTGAATAATTTTCGAGGGAAAAATTGTTCCGGAGCCGGGTATCGAACCCGGGACCTTTGGTTTAACGTACCAACGCTCTACCACTGAGCTACCCGGGAACTCTAACCGACACCGATCCAATTTTTCCCGCTATATCCACAGACCTCAAAGTGGGCTGACAACCGTGAAGCAACCAACTTCGAGTGCACACTAACTCTGTGTGACTTAAATTGTGGTTTTCTGTTAACGAACAGTGACGTGTATTATGCAAATCAAGATTTCAGGTATAACTCCGTGTAAAGTTGATTCGAATAATTTTCGAGTGAAGTGTTTTGTATGGAGTGTAGCATTATAATGGGGTAGAAACATGGACACTACTACGAAGTGAAGAGAAGCGAATAGAAGCACTTGAAATGTGGATATGGAGAAGAATGAACGTGTGAAATGGACAGACAGAATAAGAAATGAAGCTGTGTTGGAAAGAGTTGGTGAAGAAAGAATGATGCTGAAACTGATCAGGAAGAGAAAAAGAAATTGGTTGGGTCACTGGCTGAGAAGATATTGCTTATTGAAGATGCACTGAAAGGAATGGTGAACGGGAGAAGAGTTCGGGGTAGAAGAAGATATCAAATGATAGATGATATTAAGATATATGGATCATATGAGGTAACAAAGAGCAAGGCAGAAAATGGGAAAAATTGAAGAGAGCTGTGTTTGCAGTGAAAAATCTGCCCTTGGGTAGAACACTATGAATGAATGAAATAAATGAAAGTAAGGCATGTTTATGGATTTGAGGGCGGTGGGATATGATGGTAGAGACTGGATTAAGGGGTTAGGTACAGCTTACAGCAGTACAATGTTTGGAAATATTCAACATTTTTTTCCCTCCATTACTGTATCTTGTATAATAATGAAAATTGGTATGTGTAAAACACTGGCCTTCTGCTATATGAAAAAAATATTTTACGATTAAAATATATGTATATTTTTTTTCAAAATTCAAAATGTTGTTCACTGTGCAGTGATGAAGCGTTTCCCTCATAACTCATAAACTTGTTAACTTTTTCATGTTCTCTCTCTTTTATTTTATTGCTGAAATTCATGTTTACAATATCATGCTCTTTAAACTACATTCTCTAATAAATATTTTTTTTTATTTTGTGTTAGAAGAAAATACTGATATTTGACCATTTTTTTAAATGAATTTATTTTTTATCAGGCAATCTATCAAAGGTAGAGAAGTGATCTTGCATCTTTTTGTAGATATGATATGCATAAATACGCACAAACAGTTTCATCAGAGAATGTTGGATAGTTTTTTAGTTATGTGGAAAACGCTTCATCACTGCACAGTGAATTGAATTTTGAAGGAAAAAATTGTAAATAATTTTTTTACATTCTAAAAATATTTTTTTTCATATAACAGAAAGACAATGTTTTACATGTACTAATTTTCATTGATGTTCAAGATACAGTAGTGGAGGAAAAAATGTTGAATATTTCCAAAATATTACTGCTGTAAGCTGTAGCTAACCCCTTATCTTGCTCAGGATTGGGACCGATGGCGGACTTATGTGAGGGCGACAGTGAACCTCCGGGTTCCTTTAAAGTTATTTTTTAAGTGACTTGTTTCACTATTAGTTTATCAGTTTCAGTTTTCATACTAACAAACTAATGAACTAATGGAATAAAATATAACCGTAAGAAAATGACGTTTACTATTTTCTACTTGCTTTACGAAGAATTCTCTTAATATATATTTATCAGCGTACTGATATTTTTGAACATACTGATAAGTTCTTTATTTCTTTCCAGGTGAGTTTGCTGAGATGTGTTCCCGAAGAAGTTTTCACTTCGGTATGATCATGTGTACTGTTTCTTTCTTTCACTACTGTACTCGCAGATATGGTAAGTTATGTTTCTATTCAAAAACCGTTGTTTCTACATTGTTGCTTGTGGTAGTCTTTGTTGCCTAACACTCTTGTTACAAATACCGCGAATTCAAACCGCGAGATCGATGAATTTGTTAAGAAGTTGTAAAATCTGTGAACATGGCTTCCTTGGGAAGAAAAATAAAATTAGACTTCTTGTCGGTATGACACCTAAAAGTACTTTAGGGAGACGGAATTACCGCCCAACTTTTTGTCGCAACATCCAGTTCCGGTTTCTTTCGGACAGATATCTCTGGGAATCGACGTAATAATTATTAAGACTACAAACGTATTTATTTATTTATTTATTTTATTATTTATTTTTATTGCTAGTAAGTTTGAAATGAATACAAGTTAATACAATGTAAGATAAACCAGCCCACTCCTAAATGAGTAAGACTCGTGCTCAGGAGGGGATTCCAATACAAAAAAAAATGAAATTAAAATTGAGAGTGAATACATATTAAAAATAGTTTAATATGTTTAAAACCAAACTATAAGTCCAATACAATTTTTTCATTTATTTTTTATTCATTTGGAGAGGATTCCTGGTTAAAATTATATTGGAATAAAATTTGTTTAATAATCTGGGTCCTTGACTCGTACTTGGGTTTTGACTTTGAAGTTACATGTACTTTTTATAAGTTTTTATAGTCAGTCAAATCACTCTGATGCTTAGAAGAGGATGCTGGGATTCCATACACTGCTCCGTCGATTTAGTAGAAAGTTAATGTTCACCTACATAGATATAACCCGTGGAGTAAATCCCATGCCATCGGCATACATCGTGTTCAGATATACCAGTGGTATTCAATACTATTATTATTGCATCAATAACTACTGTTTAATAGTAATGATGATGATGATAATAATAATAATAGTAATAATAATAATAATAATAATAATAATAATAATAATATATTTTTAGTAGAACATCAATCATAGTCTTTTGTTAATTCTTTTACAGGACTTTCATTTCAAAACTTCCCAGTCTAAATAACTAATTATTTAAATTGAATTCAATTTAAACAAAAAACACGTCGATTTAGATATTGAGGGGGAAGTCTGAAACCAGACTTAATTGCATTTTAGATTTCACCTCCTACCCCTCAGCCTCCCCTACTTTGAAATTTCAAATGACAAACCTTTTTTTTTTTATACTTAAGGGGTTAGGTACAGCTTACAGCAGTAAAATTTTTGGAAATATTCAATATTTTTTTGCTCCATTACTGTATCTTGTACAATATTGAAAATTGGTATGTGTAAAATATTGTTCTTCTGCGACACGAAAAAAATATTTTCACGATTTAAAAAATATATATTTTCTTTCAAAATTCAAAATGGTGGCAGTTCACTGTGCAGTGATGAAGCTTTTCCCTCATAACTCATAAACTTTTTAACATTTTCTTATTTTCTCTCTTTCATTTTATTGCTGAAACTCATGTTTACAATATCATGCTTCTTCAATTACATTCCTTAATCAATAATATATTTTTTTATTTCGTGTTAGAAGAAAATACTGATATTTGACCATTTTTTTTAATAAATTTATTTTTATCAGACAATCTATCAAAGGTAAAGAAGTGATCTTGCTTTATGTTGTAGATATGACGTGCATGAATACATACTAGAAATTTCATCACAGAATGTTGGATAGTTTTTTTTAGTTTTGTGGGAAACGCTTCATCACTGCACAGTGAAATGAATTTTGAAAAAAAAAAAAATGTAAATAAAATCGTAAAAATATTTTTTTTTCATATAGTAGAAGGACAGTGTTTTAAACATACTAATATTCATTGTTGTACAAGATACAGTAATGGAGGAAAAAAATGTTGAATATTTCCAAAATTTTACTGCTGTAAGCTGTACCTAACCGCTTAAATATGAAAGAGCATTCAATTGTTTATACATCTCATTCATTTGTTTTCGTATACATCGCTAACATCGTCCTGGCTGGACAATGGCTGCTTTCACAAAAAAAAGTCTTTAGACTATGGTTGTTTTATGAAAGCTACTGAAAATTGCCACTCCTGTAACATAGGACTATGATGTTTTTCTTTTCCTCCTATAGTCCCGTCGCTCTAATTTCCGGCAGCCAATCGCGTTGCAGGTCGGCTACGTGTGCGTCTTGTGATTCGCTGAGGAAGACGTTATTCATTTCTTAAGTCTCGATAAATACTTAATATAATCGCCCACCATTTTGGCTCTTTCGTTGGCGTTCGCAGAAAGCACACGAGGACGTTATTTGCCGTTCAATTATTTGCTGAATTACAGTGCGTTTGATTTATTATCGTAGGAGCTACGACATGATAATGTTTAATGGTGTGGCAAATAGATTTCTAGTATGGTAGCTGGGCAACGAAAGAACAAAAATGGCGAACGATACTACCTACCTGGACTTTATAGAGCCTTCACTTCCTAAGACGTAAGCAAAGAGGTGGAGTCACGCCGGGAATAACAGCCGAATTTAGTAGATGGCCGCTGCAATACGCTCACATATGCTTAATACCTCAAATTCGCATTGTTTTTTTTTTTTACTTTGGTTTTTCTTTTTCTTTTTTTTTTTCTTTTTCTTTTTTTTTCTTTTTTTTTAAACCTTCAATAATGTTCTACCTCAGCCAGAACCTCAGTCAGAAGTATAAAAAAGCTGGATAATGAAAGCAAATCAGGTCAAGATGTAAACCTATATAATGTGATAGTAATGGCCAAAACTGAAAATAGTAAGGAAAGAGACTGAACAAACTGAAAGTCCTGATTTTGTGATGATAGATTCTCGTCTATTAGTTATACGAGATGCAATAATATAGATGTTTGTTGTTGAGAGCAATGCTTCTGATATTAATTAGTTTGCCCTGGGTGATCTATCAAGACCTTTCCATTTCTAATTAATATCTTTAATTAGGGCATTTTCTATGCGGTAAAAGTTCTTCATTCTCAAAGTGAAAGGCAGGAGTCTGTGTGATGTACGGAATCACGCGTTCCCGCTACAAAGTGGGAATTTAATTAAAACTGCAGAGAATATAAAAGTGAGATGTAAGAAGTGCTTTCCACTTAGAAGACATGTTTTTCACTTCGCGACTTTCTTACTATGAGAATTATTCATTTGACTACACCTTGGAATTCTTGTTTAAAGGATTCTTGGTATTTGTTCTCTCAAAAGAAAAAAAGAGTTACTGTGGTTGAAGATGTTATGAGAAAAATGTTTCGGTATTCAGATATATTTGTATTAAGTATATTTCCAATCTGTTGCATTGTTAAATTATACATAGAAGAACTACCTTTCCAATAGTGGTAGGTGGGCAAAGAAGAACAATGCTTCTTGTACAGTAGTGGCAAAAATACCGGACCGACCCTTTTAGCTGATTTCAGAGCCTTGTTCACTCCAGAGCACGATAGACTGGTAACTAAGACTTTCGTGGTTGGAATCCTGCCTAGGAAGGAAATTTTTTTTGTTCCTTATTCAAATTTATTCCCAATACTTTTCGATTGCAGCGATATTTTACTGCTTAATTAACTTATTATTCTCAGAACATGAATTTTACCAGCAATCGAAAAGTATTGGGAATAAATATGAATAAGGAACAAAAAAAAAGTTTCCTCCCCAGGCAGGGTTCGAACCACGAACGTCTTAGTTGCCAGTCTATCGTGCTCTGGAGTGAACAAGGCTCTGACATCAGCTACAAGGGTCGATCCGGTTTTTTTTGCCACTACTGTACACTTACGGATTTTCTCCTTGTCTTTGACAGTCGCTAGTGGAAAGTAGGCCCACTGCTCTGCTGAACCAAAGGATCGTATGTGCAAAAATTATGTCATTGAATTAAGCACACAAGCAGTTTTGTATTATATTGTTTGTCTAGCATACAGGGAGTTTTGTAAATATGTTAAATTTAATTACAACTTTCTGGCTTAGTAATACGAATAAAGTCCACCGCTGTGGAGTAACGGTTAGCACGTCTGACCGTGAAACGAGCGGGTCTGGGTTCAAATCCTGGTTGAGGTTTCTCTGGGTTTTCCCCTCATCCCATTAAGAACAAATGTTGTGTAACTTCCGGCGCTGGATCCTGGACCCCTCTCGCTAGCATAGTCACCTTCATCTTACTCATTTTAATTAGAGTAATTTTTTATAAATAAAAAATTGAGCAGAACTAATCAGAGAAACACTGTTATAGTCTGTTTTAAAATTACCTTATGAAAAACTAGGTAGAATGTAAAAGATGGAACTTCTTACATAATTTGTTTTTCGGACTATGCACTCATACGAGTACAGTATATGCAAATTAAATTATTTCACGTAGAATGCAATACTGAGTAAAGAAAAAACTCTGCATCTCAAAATATTCTTAATGATTAATCGTACAGCGTCCTACCGGCAGGACAGGATGTCTTCATCGTCCTACCAAGTTGAAGTGATTATATAGGATTTCCTGTTCTGCCGGGAGAATGTTTATCTATAGTCCGACAACTTCAAGTGAAACCCCGTAAAACACGCCAACTTCTGGAATCTCTCTCCTTCTTTCTTCTCTCTCCCTCGCTCCTCGTCATTCAGTCACCAATCACCACGTAAATATCTGAGAGGGTGTGTGTGGGCATCGCGACCAATAGAAGAACCACTCTCCAGTATTACCACAATAACGGATTCTTCATTTTTGCTTCGACTGTCGGCTAGGAAGGTTCCATTATGCTAGCAATGCAGGCAACTAGTCAACCTTTTAATGCTTTTGTTAGCAGGTTTGACAAACTGTGAGTGGACCTGCAAGTACATAGTGCATAGTGCTCTCTCCCTTCCCCCCATGCTTTCTCACTTGCTCCTCGCCAAGACAGCCAGCGCTCACGTAGTAACTCGGTCAGGGTTTCAGTTCGATTTGTCAGTTTATACATTGACAAGAGCGTTTCTTTCTCTATTAGCGCAATAAGTTGGTACGACGTATTTTTTCTGAGATATTATGGCGGATTCTTTCAGTGACGGTGCGCGAGTTTTCGCTCAAGCAATTCTCTTCGACGAAAATGAAAATAACACTTGGAGTAAGTCTGAAAGTGTTCGTGAAGGAACTGTACGTGGGAAACTTGTTAAAGTAAAATTGAATATTGATAACAGAATAACGTGGATGTATTGCCTCAGACATAACTAAGATAACCAACAGTGGCAATTCTTCTAACTCCGATAATTCTTCAAAATCTGACAAGACACAATAAGAATACGGAGAAAATGTATTGTCTGCTCCAGAAGCAGGAAGATACAACAAAAAGCTAGTTACTTTTGTGCGAGATCGTGCGTATTTGCTTGTTTTCCGCGCAGAACCAATACGCGGTAAGTGTGAAATACCACATTCAGTATTCCCAACGTAACACACATAACAATTTCCCTCTTCTTACCGCATAAGCGTGACATTCATTTTACTGCTTTAGGCTTTTAACATATTTTTTTAGAGACGTTTAACATAGTAATAATTATAAATTGGAAACTTACCACTGCAATTTCACCTAAATTGCAATGTTAATTATTGTTTTTAAATATTTGCAAAAATTAAGTAAAGTCTACTACTCCACGAAACTTATTGCATTCCTGATACAAGTAACATTAAGGAAGCCGTGAAAAAATCAACAAGATTCCAGATGCCGATGTTATTACTGCAATATGTTATATAAATAATATTGTTAAAATATTAAAATGAAAAATAAATCATTACATAACCTTACCGTTTGTTTCAAGTTCGCATTTATAGACTGGGGGAAAAAAAAAGGCAGACGTATATCACGGCCTGCTGGAGTATAGTAAACACAGAAAACATTTTATAGCAACAACGTTGAAGAAACATATTTTGGTTTTCCGAAGTTGCCGTCATTAAACAGGAACCAACATGGAGATTTCTTGCAACTAATTAGAAATTCGTCTTTCAGGTATGTAATAAACGATCTTCGCACAAAATAATGTACGATACACGAGCGGTATGTTTGTTTTCATGTTCTCGGAAATTAAAAAAGCTCAACTACGTTTCGCTTTTTCAATCTTTTCCTCGAACATGAAAACGTCAACATACCGCTCTTGTAACGTATATTACTATTGTGTTACTTATGGCCCAATAGCAGTTACGTGTAGTCCTCAAACTAAACCTGACTGTTTCGCATTTCACATTCAGAATGGGATTCCTGCATAATTCATGAAAGTTAGTATTCATTGAACTTAGTTAAATCATATAAATGACATTTTAAAATTATTTACTCTTAAATTTCTTTAAATAATCTCGAGTAGTATCTGGTCTAGTACTCTATTTCACAATCAAGTATTAAAAACAATACATTTAAAAAATAAAATAAGAAAATGTTATGATTCACACATGTATGTACATTATTTACTTTGCTGATATGTTTGGATTAAAATTTTATTTATTCAGTTATCATCCTAATGTTACAAATAAAACTAATGTAAATTGTATTTAAAGTAATAAATAGAATTTATTAATTTACTACTTTTCTCTTTCTATTTGCAAAGTCAATAAAACTAATGTAAACTGTATTGAAAATAATAAATAGAATAAATGAATAAACAAACAAACAAAACAAAATAAATAATACATCCTTCTGGCAGGACAACAGGGTACTACCGGCAGGACCCATAACTTGCGTACTGTCGGTAGGACGTTACAGAAATACGTCCTGCAAGAAGGATAGATATGGAAAATATTATTTAAGAATCTGTCCTACCAGAAGGAGAACTTGCTATGTACAAAAGTCCTTCTGGGAAGCGCTTCGGGAAGGATGTGACTCTGTACGATTAACCATTAAACGATCCGTTCTAACACTGTAAAAATTACAACAAATTATGGATTAACTCTTTCCTTAGTTTAAAAATTTGTGCATTTATTTTGTAATAATTTTTCCATACGGTCATGTAAAGTCCGCTTAAAATATATTAGCTGCAAATCTAGTCTTTCAGGTGAAGCTCCCTGTAAAGCAGATTTGAATAATTTCAAGGGAAAAATTGTTCCGGGATCGATACCCGGCCTCGGAACCATTTTTCCCTTGAAATTATTCAAATCTGCTTTACAGGGAGCTTCACCTGAAAGACTAGATTTGTATAATATATACGTTACTGTGTACGTTAACAGAAAACCACAATTCCAAGTCACACAGAGATTGTGTGCACTCGTTGTGGGTCTCTGGTCAGCCCACGCGAGTTGTGTGGATATAAAGGGAAAAGTTGAGACGGTGTCGGGTGGAGTTCCCGGGTAGCTCAGTGGTAGAGCGCTGGTACGTTCAACCAGAGGTCCCGGTATCGATACCCGGCCCCGGAACAATTTTTCCCTTGAAATTATTCAAATCTGCTTTACAGGGAGCTTCACCTGAAAGACTAGATTTGCATAATATATACGTTACTGTGTACGTTAACAGAAAACCACAATTCCAAGTCACACAGAGATTGTGTGCACTCGTTGTGGGTCTCTGGCGTTTCGTCAGCCCACGCGAGTTGTGTGGATATAAAGGGAAAAGTTGAGACGGTGTCGGGTAGAGTTCCCGGGTAGCTCAGTGGTAGAGCACTGGTACGTTCAACCAGAGGTCCCGGGATCGATACCCGGCCCCGGAACAATTTTTCCCTTGAAATTATTCAATATATTAGCTGTTTATAATGCGATTCTAAGCATATTAATCTATTTTTGTATTTAGACAGACTTATGTGCGATCTTATTTCTGTGAAAATTGGCTCATACGTAACAATATGCTTTTGATATTGACATTTGTTGACGAAGTTTCCATGTCTATGGTGTGAGGTAAACCACACAATACAGTAATGGCGTAACATTGAATTACATCACCGGTCCTATTAAAGATCATCTTTCCCTGTCTATAATATGACAGGCCACTGTTTTGCGTGTTATAATGAGATCAGCCATATTCTGTAACCCCTCTTGTTATGTCATATTCATTGACATTCAATATAAAAATGTACTCGCATTACTGGACATATCAAGATGAATTATGTCATCAAATTACGAAAAAATAACGAATGTAACTGAATACGTATTCGTTTTTTTATCCTCGATGGCTGAATGATTACCAGATTTTGCGTTGGTTCGCTGTTCAAAACTGGCCGAGAGCGGTGCATTTTCAAGAGCAATAAGAGTCTAAATTCATCCCTCTCAAAAGTAAGTAAAGATGGGAAACCCATGTCATAGAACTCTGCCCTTGAGGATTCCATAATAGATTTAACATTCATTTTCGTACGTTGTACCCTTGAAAATTTAAAATGCTTATATCGCCAGCAACAACGGCGAGATGAACCTACCGTAGTCAACTTTCTCTCTCACATTCTCTCTCTATCACCCCTTCCCCGTTTTATGATTGGTTTTCTCTCTCGCTAGTATCCCCCTCCTCCGTTTTATGATTGGTTTTTCACTCAATGGAAGTGAGTTTATTAGAAGAAGTGAGTCTATTTGAATCGGTGGGGTTTCATAGTTCAGTTAAAATGTCAAGGCTACCAGGAATCTGATAATGAGAGCTCTACGCTGAACACATTTATTACATCTGAAGCTAATGAATTCAATGTTTTGCTAGAAGGTATAACTGTTAAGCATTCAAATGACCCGTTGTTCGATTCCTGGCGTGGGCGGAGATTTATCCCCATTCCTTGTCCTGTACTTGACCTTTGACATCTCCGAAGTTATTCTGATCGTGTTGACTACGTGATTAGTAGGAACCGGATTTTTAGGTTTTTAAGAAGTCCATTTTAGGTTATTGGAATATGTGAAATACCCTTTTGTGCGAGATCGTGCGTATTTGCTTGTTTTCCGCACAGAACCAATTCGCGGTAAGTGTGAAATACCACATTCAGTATTCTCAACGTAACACACATAACAATTTCCCTCTTCTTACCGCTTAAGCGTGACATTCATTTTACTGTTTTAGGCTTTTAACATATTATTTTTAGAGACGTTTAACATAGTAATAATTATAAATTGGAAACTTACCACTGCAATTTCACCTAAATTGCAATGTTAATTATTGTTTTTAAATATTTGCAAAAATTAAGTAAAGTCTACTACTCCACGAAACTTATTGCATTCCTGATACAAGTAACATTAAGGAAGCCGTGAAAAAATCAACGAGATTCCAGATGCGGATGTTATTACTGCAATATGTTATATAAATAATATTGTTAAAATATTAAAATAAAAAAATAAATCATTACATAACCTTACCGTTTGTTTTAAGTTCGCATTTATAGACTGGGGGGGAAAAAAAGACGGACGTATATCACGGCCTGCTGGAGTATAGTAAACACAGAAAACATTTTACAGCAACAATGTTGAAGAAAGATATTTTGGTGTTCCGAAGTTGCCGTCATTAAACAGAAACCAAGATGGAGATTTCATTGCAACTAATTAGAAATTCGTCTTTCAGGTATGTAATAAACGATCTTCGCACAAAATAATGTACGATACACGAGCGGTATGTTTGTTTTCATGTTCTCGGAAATTAAAAAAGCTCAACTACGTTTCGCTTTTTCAATCTTTTCCTCGACCATGAAAACGTCAACATACCGCTCTTGTAACGTATATTACTATTTTTTTTAGGTTTTCTGTTCAAAGTGTGAAAGATGCCACAAAAATGGCCTGATTGTTAAAAATGTACGCTTAGAGTGAATCGGTGGCAGATGACTGTCGGGGGAAGATGCTTATTTCTTTGCAGGTTCACATTCTTCCAAGAGAGAACGCCACGCGCATGTCTTGGACACGGCAATAAAATATGTGCAATGACTGTGTTCCTAAGTAATGATAAACGAGTGAGAATGTGTCCATGATCTTTAGATTAAATAAATTTTGTTATATACAATATCAAACCAAGTTCGGGTAAAATACATATATCAGTAAATGTGTTAATTGAATTTGCCATCTTACCCGTATCTATAAAAAGGTAATTTAATGTTTTCTGTTTTTACCAAAAATATAGTTTCAAAATACCTTCCAGACTTTGATATTTCAATATGAAATTGAAAACTAAATGATCAGTATCTTAAATTTTAAATCAAAGAAAAAGTCAGGCATCTTCCCCCGATCCACTATATAGTATATTTAAAATAAAATAACTTTTCCCTCGGTGGTAAAGATAGAATCATTTCCAATCCATTGTCGTAATAAATGTGATTTCACTTGTTTTGGTATAGCTTAATAAAACACAAAATATAAAAATTCGATATTAACACCAGAATAAGACAGACTGCACAGAGACCTCAGAAAAGTTCACAGCTTGTACCCGCACACGCAAGATCAGAGTCTTCTATCAGAGAACATGCCCGAAAACTTCACGATTTTCAACAATGCAACTTTTTCGCAGTTTATTCGCCTCATGAGATAGTTCAATCGCTTCATACCCTTATACTGGCATGTCATAATTCAGAACTATGAAGAACAGTGGCTTAACGATGTTTTACGGATGCCACATTCACGTTTCCCGTGGAAAGCATTCAATTATGTACCTGTAGGTAGACGAAATATAGGTCGCCCGCTGAAAAGATGGCGCCAACATTTCCAGTGAACTCGGAACGGGAACTTCCCAACCTTGTATAGGAAGAAGAAGAAGAAGAAGAAGAAGAAGAAGATGATGATGATGATTTCTAGCCTACAATTTAGTCAGTGGAAACCTTCTAGGTTAATTCAACAGCCGAAAGTTTCCTTATTGAGCATAAAAAATTAAAAAAAAAAACTATGATCATTAGGACCAAATGTACGGCAATCTTATTCAAGGAATTTTTTTTCCTGTCACAGCAGCCATCTTATCTCAAAATTTATTTACTTATTTATTTTTATTTATTTATCTATCTATCTATTTATCTATATATTTATTTATCTATCTATCTATTTATGTATCTATTTATTTAGTCATTTATTTATTTATTTGCGTATGTTTATTTATTTATTATCTATATATTTATCTATTTATTTATCTATTTATATATCTATTTATGTATCTTTATTTAGTCATTTATTTATTTTTTGCGTGTATATATATATATATATATATATATATATATATATATATATTTATCTATTTATCTATTTATTTATTTGTCTATCTATGTATCTATTTATGTATCTATTTATTAGTCATTTATTTATTTATTTGCGTATGTATATATATATTTATTTATTTATCTATTTATTTATCTATTTATTTATTTATTTATCTATCTATTTATCTATCTATTTATGTATCTATTTATGTATCTATTTATTTAGTCATTTATTTATCTATTTATCTATCTATTTATGTATCTATTTATTTAGTCATTTATTTATTTATTTTTTGCGTGTATATATATATATTTATCTATTTATTTATTTGTCTATCTATGTATCTTTTTATGTATCTATTTATTAGTCATTTATTAATTTATTTGCGTATGTATGTATATATATATATTTATTTATTTATCTATTTATTTATTTATTTATCTATCTATTTATCTATCTATTTATGTATCTATTTATTTAGTCATTTATTTATCTATTTATCTATTTATATATCTATTTATGTATCTATTTATTTAGTTATTTATTTATTTGCGTATTTATATATATATTTATCTATCTATATATTTATCTATATATTTATTTATCTATCTATTTATGTATCTATTTATTTAGTCATTTATTTATTTATCTATTTATTTATTTATCTATTTATCTATCTGTTTATATATCTATTTATGTATCTATTTATTTAGTTATTTATTTATTTGCGTATTTATATATATATTTATCTATCTATTTATGTATCTATTTATTTAGTCATTTATTTATTTATTTATTTATTTATTTATTTATTTATACTGGTGTAGTTGAGGCCATCTGGCCTTCTCTTCCACAACACCAGGAGAGTCTGTGCTTTAAAAGGATAAATTAAAACATGATTAAAACAAGTTTAAATAAAAAAAAAATGATTTAGGACACTTTGGAAGCCACCTCTTCAATTGGGGGAAAATCTCGAAGAAACAACCCAAATGGAATCCGAACCCATGCCCGTTCACAGTTATGAAACGCGAGTGGCGTTTGTTACTCCTAACCACACCAGCAGTATTGCGTGTTATCATTTTTACATTTATGAATAAGATATACTGAAGTCTATAAATAGAAATAAATGCCAGGCAAAGAATTGGAATTAAAATTCAGTTAGTATAGCTTTTTTGATCCACACTGTATGAATATATGTTTGGGCAACCTACAATCCAATGTTCTCATCATGTGATCCTCCGATGTAGTCGATATTCCTTTGTCGACATGGCTGTTAGTCTGCGTGCATTTGTGTAAGGCACAATGGAAGTTTGTTAGAGAGCATATTCTTTTTCTTTCACAATCCGAAATCCCTTCTTCTTCTAAGAGCAAAGTATGGCTCCATCAGGAACGATACGAGAGTAACGAGCGCATGCATTAAACTCGTTAAAATATTCAAGTTTTTGCTTGTATCTACAGAGATAACCAGAGGATCTTGGTCTGGTCCTTAAGTAGAAGTTCTGCTACCGATGTAACACCATTTAAAACTTTGTCAAAGTTTTGTCAGCTTCTTCAAAACAGTTTAAGAAGCTTTGAGCTAAGTTATTCAAACATAAGCCACCCCGTGCCACTTTCTCCATGTTAGTTATTTAATTACACTATATCTGCTGTAAGCCATAAGGAACGGACGTTATAAAGGGGAGAATTAAAATAAATTTAGACATCAACAGTACAAAGTAAGTTAAAATTGATATACAAAAGTGAGTATTAGAATTGAGGTAGGAGATAATGTTTTAAAATGAGCGGAAGAAGAACTCAACGCAATAAATAATTAACGTAAAGATTAACAATCAGTGACGGTTTCTCGGGGGAGGGAAGGGAGGAACGTCCTCCTCACATTTTTCTTCTTTTGAAAGTAAATACCAAATCTATACTAATTATAAATCTGTAGCCGAAATTTTTCTGGTAATTTTCGATTTTCCAAAAATAACTGGTCCTAACATATATAATTAACCACCCTGAAACCGAAAATCGCTTTTTTGAAGTTTTTGTTTGTATGTCTGTCTGTCTGTCTGTATGTTTGTTACCTTTTCACGCGATAATGGCTAAACGGATTTCGATGAAAATTGGAATATAAATTAAGTTCGTTGTAACTTAGATTTTAGGCTATATGGCATTCAAAATACATTATTTAAAAGGGGGGTTATAAGGGGGCCTGAATTAAATAAATCGAAATATCTCGCTTATTATTGCTTTTTATGAAAAATGTTACATAACAAAAGTTTCTTTAAAAATAATTTGTGATAAGTTTTATTCCTTGAAAAATTTTGATAGGACTGATATTTAATGAGATAAATGAGTTTTAAAATTAAAATAACTGCCATCTAAGGCCGTGTAATGAATTAAAAAACAAATGACTTCGTCTGTAAGGGGCCTTGGACAGCAACAATCGAAAGCTATTAAACATAACCTTCAGAGAATGTTTCTGTGTTTGTATGAAGTAATATCAGAAGCTAAATTAACCGATTTGTATAATTAATTATTATTTCACCATTGGAAAGTGTAGTTTCTCTAGATGGACATAATGCTATAATGTTATTACAGTAACGTCTGAGTAAATCGAGGACAGGTAAGATTAAAATAGCTTCTTATGCACAGAAAATTTGATAGGCTATTTTGTATATTCGTTTTCTGTATTTCTTAAAATAATATTTATGTACACTCATTTCAATCTCAGAGAATTAACGAACAACGAGAGTGTATTGATTTAGTATGCAGTAATAGTACGTTAGCTTAGCAATCCATTATTTTATAATTCAAATTTTAACTATGCTCAATTGAATCGTGTTAAAATACATAAAATATATATGCAATAAATGCAATGCAAAAAAATTGGGTAATGAGCGAAGCAGATTATCTTCCGCTGTTGTAAAAGTTGTTCCCTGGATCAAACGTCCTATTTTAATTATGTAATTACTTTATATTTATTTCTAACAGGTGGAGCGGAGCGCACGGGTACGGCTAGTGAAATATAAGCCTTGAAATTCGAGGATGATTTGATAATTTTTAAGTTCACAGCTGTAAGAAAACCTCGGTTAATCGAGTTTTAAACGACGCGCGCTCATGTACCACTAGAAAACTTTGAGAAAGATGCGAGATTGTTGTGTGGAGGAAAGCAAATCCTTTCCTCCTTTACTGCAGTTAACACACATAGACAACAGCGCACTAGCGGCCAGAGAAAGAAGCAGAGTTTTAAAGCAAGCGAATGAACAGTAAGGGAGGAGATCCTCCTCTGAATCAGCGCATGGGGGGGGGTGAAATAGAAACCGACTGGTCTTGCAACAAACTCGCTACCGCTGCCATCTAACGATGCTGCATTCAACCAGACTATAACACATCTAGGAGGAGGCACAATAAAAACAGTTTTAACGTAAAACTATGAAAGACACCATATAAACTTTTTTTTAAATCATAAATCAAAATATTCGACCTGGTTGGCTAGTTGGTATAGCGCTGGCCTTCTATGCCCAAAGTTGCGGGTTCGATCCCGGGCCAGGTCGATGGCATTAAGTGTGCTTAAATGCGACAGGCTCATGTCAGTAGATTTACTGGCATGTAAAAGAACTCCTGCGGGACAAAATTCCGGAACATCCGGCGACGCTGATATAACCTCTGCAGTTGCGAGCGTCGTTAAATAAAACATAACATTTTTTAACATAAATCAAAATATATTATTCATTGCATTTTATATAAGCTATTATTCATGGTTTGAAACTTTCGAGGATATCTGAAAGTTGAAGTTAGATTTAGGCTATATAAAACAAAAACAAAGAGGAAGTAGTTCTACGTTAGTATCGCAGATCTTTTTGGCCCCTGAAATTCACTTCTATTCATTGTCTACTAGACAAAACAACAGCCAAGTTGTCAGTTTTGTACAAATATATTTCAAATTGAAAGTATTCCAAACTACAAAATTTTTAACACAACAAAATAATCGGCCACCTGCAGCTTTGAGCAATAATGGTAGTATGACTTTACAAGAACTGACATTCTTCAAAAGCATGTGACACTGAACTTATAAAGTGTACATGTGGCAACACAGACCATGTGGTTGGGTGCAATGTTCTCGCCTTCCTAACAGATTATTTCTCATTCCCACTTCCGTAAAACGGTTCTGGATATATGTTAGTAGCTAGTCTCTACTAACACGTATGATGCTGTAGTGTGCGCTAAAAATGCTGCGAGTTTGTGAATTTCCTTGTAATTATTAATTTTTGCAATTATCCACCAATGAATGGAAGTGAAAACATATTTGCACAATTAAGGAAACTCAGTTTACAAGAACAGATTATTGCTATACGAAAGAGAAGGCCAACCCTAACACTACCTGGTGTTACATGTATGCATGTAGGCTAACTTGTAGCATGTTTCTCTCAAGGTGTCATTTTGTGCTGTTAACTTTTTCCTCCTCTTAAGAAATATGCAGGAGCCGCCACTGTTAACCTTAGTAATAAATTAAATTGGAACATTCTAAGAAGTAAGCGTTTAGATTGAAACATAAAAAATAATTGGTGCTGTAATACTAGAAACTCAAAATTAAATTTTAAGGTTTGATTGTTGATGAACATTTAACATGGAGCATATTTTAGCTGTCTGTAACAAAACTGCGTCAATGTCTGGTATTTTGAAAAGGCTTAAAAGATCTTTGCCTATATCTTTTCTCTTGAATGTATATTATGCTTTTACCCATTCTCATTTAATGTATATGTCATTTATTTGGGGACATAATAAGAAAACTGCTTTCAGACCTTTATAAATTATTCAAAATGAGGTTTAAGAAATTTATTGGGTTTTCATTATTTGACTCCAGTTAAATATCTCTATCAATTTTCTTTTGTTCTGTCAGTTGAATCAATTATCAAATTAGGTGCTGCTATTTGCATGTACAACGTTAATAACAATTTAATACATAGTAATATTATATTTCAGTTTAATAAAGACATACATACTCATTTAACAAGACAAAAAAAATATTTTTTTTTCTCAGAATAGATCAGTAACTTAAGAAACGAAAGGAATTAAGTATTTTTTAGTAACAACTTTTAACCAACTTCCTTTAGAATATAGAATTTTACCTAATTGCTGGTGTTTTAAGAATTGTTTAAAAATACGTTTTTGGGAAGATTATTTATTTTAATTCTCAGTTGATTTATTTATTTCATGGTTTCAAACTTTTTCTTCTTTTTGCCCAAAATTTTATAGGCTATTATCTTACTATTTGTTCATATTTTGATTTCTTTCTTTTGTAAATTCTTGAGATGCTGTTTGTTTTCCACAGACTGTAGTTTCATGATTGTTTTTAAATTACATTGTACAGCATATGTATGTGTTCTTGTGTAGCCACTACATATGAGTTATACTCGTTGGGGCATACTCAATAAATAAAAAAAATTAAAACGAGATAATCGTTAGAAAAGGATTTATAATGAAACCAATAAATGAGAAGTACCGGTAAGGCTTTAAACTCAAGCACAGTTACAATTAAAATGTTCGCTATTATTCAATTTAAATTCATGTCTGAACGGTTTAATTTGCAAAAAAAAAAAAAAAAAAAAAAAAGGTTCACGATATTAGCTGTTCAGATTATTTTTTCCTGTCTACTTGTATAGCAATCAGTTTCTATTTTCTTCTAACACAAAATAAAAAAACTATTTATTAAGGAATGCAGTTGAAAAGCATGGTATTGTAAACATGAGTTTCGGAAATAAAATAAAAAAAGAGAGAACATGAAAAAGTTAACAAGGTTATGAGTTATGAGGGAAACGTTTCATCACTGCACAGTGAACTACCACCATTATGAATTTTGAAAAAAAAAAAAAATATATATATATATATATATATATAATATAATATAAATGCGTGTTTCGGAAAACCATTGATGTAGTTCCCAATATGTTAAGGAGTTAGGTAGGCTTACAGCAGTAAAATTTTGGAAATATTCAACATTTCTTCCTCCATTACTGTATCTTATACAATAATGAAAATTAGTATGTATAAAACACTGTCCTTCAGCTATATAAAAAATATTTTTACGGTTAAAAAGAATTATTTACATTTTTTTTTTTTTCAAAATTGAGTTCACTGTACAGTGATGAAGCATTTCTCACATAACTCAAAAACTATCACAACATTTTGTGATGGAATTTTTTGTGTGCATTTATGCATGTCATATGTACAATATGATGCAAGATCACTTCCCTATCTTTGATAGATTGACTGATAAAAAATAAATTCATAATAAATTAATTTTATAAAACGGTCAAATATTAGTATTTTCTTCTAACAAAAAAAAAAATGTTTATTAAGGAATGTAGTTGAAAGAGCATGATATTGTAAACATGAGTTTCAGCACTAAAATAAAAGAGTCAGAACATGAAAAAGTTAACAAGTTTATGAGTTATGGGGGAAACGCTTCATCACTGCACAGTGAACTACCAACATTATGAATTTTCTTCTTCTTCTTCTTCACTTCATGGTATGGGCAATTGCCCGTTCCGGCTTCAAAGGTCACTCCATCTATTCATCGGTCGTCCCTGATCTCTTCGTCCTTTTGGTTTATAATTTATTGCTTTCTTGGGAAGTCTGTAGTCGTCCATTCTCTCTACATGTAATTTCCAATCTTATCTGTAATTGTCTATTTTATCATTTAGTGGGTATACTCCTAGTTCCTGCCTAATATCTTCATTTCTAATTCTATCCAATCTCGTGCATCCTTATACTTTTCGCAAGAATCTCATCTCTGCCGCTTGTATTTTGCTAACATCAGGTTTTGTTGTAACCCAACTTTCACTTCCATATAAAAGAGTAGGGACTGCCATTACATCGTAGAATTTCATTTTTGTTTCCTTTCTGCTTTTATTCTTCAAAGTTCTATTAATTGTGCCACATACTGTCTGGAATGATTGTAATTTTATTTTTATATCATTATCCTTTTTATAACTCACATCACATCCCAGGTACTTAAAATGTGTTACTTGTTCTACTGCTTTATTATCTATTTCAATCTTAGATCTTACAGTATTTTTGCCTTGAAATGCCATTACTTTTGTTTTTGTATTTGATATGTTAAAGTTATGCTTCTGGCATATTTTATGAATTTTGAAAAAAATATATATATAGGTTTTTTTTATCGTAAAAATATTTTTTCATATCATAGCAGAAGGACAGTGTTTTACACATACCAATTTCCATTATTGTACAAGATGCAGTAATGGAGGAAAAAAATGTTGAATATTAGATGTAGTAATGGAGGAAAAAAATGTTGAATATTAGATGTAGTAATGGAGGAAAAAAATGTTGAATATTAGATGTAGTAAAGGAGGAAAAAAATGTTGAATATTAGATGTAGTAATGGAGGAAAAAAATGTTGAATATTAGATGTAGTAATGGAGGAAAAAAATGTTGAATATTAGATGTAGTAATGGAGGAAAAAAATGTTGAATATTAGATGTAGTAATGGAGGAAAAAAATGTTGAATATTAGATGTAGTAATGGAGGAAAAAAATGTTGAATATTAGATGTAGTAATGGAGGGAAAAAATGTTGAATATTAGATGTAGTAAAGGAGGAAAAAAATGTTGAATATTAGATGTAGTAATGGAGGAAAAAAATGTTGAATATTAGATGTAGTAATGGAGGAAAAAAATGTTGAATATTAGATGTAGTAATGGAGGAAAAAAATGTTGAATATTAGATGTAGTAATGGAGGAAAAAAATGTTGAATATTAGATGTAGTAATGGAGGAAAAAAATGTTGAATATTAGATGTAGTAATGGAGGGAAAAAATGTTGAATATTAGATGTAGTAAAGGAGGAAAAAAATGTTGAATATTAGATGTAGTAATGGAGGGAAAAAATGTTGAATATTAGATGTAGTAATGGAGAAAAAAAATGTTGAATATTTCCAAAAATTTTACTGCTATCAGCTGTGCCTAGCCCCTTAAGTCAATTTAAGAGAGCAATGTGTTGTAATAATTAATTGAAAAACAATTTTTATATTGAAAACGAAGAAACACGAGCAAAATTGTATTAAACATTTTGTTTGAAGTACCTCAAAGAATAATAATCCCTTGAAATTAATGACATTACTTAGGGTTTAACTTGTATGTAAGCTCTTATATATAACATATGTATATACAGAGTGATTCATTATTACGTGTAAATACTTTGTGTGTGTATTGTGGAGGTGAAACTAAGACTAAAACGTTCTATACAACTTTTTCTCAAAACCTTTAATTCCAGATGGCAACTATATCGCAGTAACTGCATAGGCATTATTGTTGTCCCACACATTTGGTGTGGCATTGTGGGGAATCAGTTACTCGGACCTCGAGTTCTACCTCCTTGAAATTGTATGATCCTCTAGTTCAGGCGTTCTCAACCTGATGCTCGTTCAAAGTTTGCTAATTTGTTGCAATATCTTTGGCTCTGATTTATATTTTGGACTGCCTTTAGTCTGGCCTCTCTTACTCTATTCAGGATCCAAGAGGCACTCAAGCCCTCCAACCACGGCAAGGTAGCAGTCCTGAGGAGGGGCCGCCCACCCACCCACGCAATAACCCATAAAATGAGGAAAAAAACTGCAAAAACCTGTAAAAAAAAAAAAACTAAGGAGTTTGCAAAGAAAAAATATAAGGAAAATTTTGGAGGAAGCGATTAGGTCTGTGGCCCATTTCTTGTAGTATCATCCCGATATTTGCTTAACGTCCAAGGGAAACTCCGGTAAACCGTAGGCAGGATGAGTTATCGTATATTCTGGCGACTAAGGCCGGGCGTACATAGAGATCAGATGCGGCACGACCTTAGCAACACCTCGTCACTAAGCGCCGCGCCGCATAGCGTCTGATTCTGTGCACACGCGCCTTAGCCGTCAGTACACCCCATCCTGGTTTCCTTCGAGCGCTAAGATAAATGTCGGGATGAGACCCAAACGAAATGCGCCACGGGCCTAATCTCCAAAACTAAGGAGTTTACAAAAAAAGAAAAGAAAAAAATATAAGGAAAATTTTGGAGGAATCGATTAGGTCTGTGGCCCATTTCTTGTAGTATTATCCCGATATTTGCTTAACGTCCAAGGGAAACTCCGGTAAACCGTAGGCAGGATGGGTTATCGTATATTCTGGCGACTAAGGCCGGGCGTACATAGAGATCAGGTGCGGCACGACCTTAGCAACACGTCACTAAGCGCCGCGCCGCATAGCGTCTGATTCTGTGCACACGCGCCTTAGCCGTCAGTACACCCCATCCTGGTCCCCCTTGAGCGCTAAGATAAATGTCGGGATGAGACCCAAACGAAATGCGCCACGGGCCTAACGTCCAAAATGTTTCCTTAGTCCTACTTTTTTTTTTTTTTTTTTTTTTGTAAATTCCTTATTATTCCGTAGTGGCTAGAAACATTTTTGTTTTATAAAAATAATTTTACTCACTAGTTAGCTAGTTAAAAATAAATAAATAAGTACTTTCCTCATGTTATTTTTGTAGGTTATTGCATGACTAGGGTGGGCGAAATCAGGACTACTTAATGATCGGGTCCGGACTGTCAAGAAAACACCGATGTCGATCATTAAAGTTTAACGTGCGGAATGAACAGTTAGAGAATTTCGGTTCAAAGCCGTCTAAGAAATAAATTATGTTTTATAGTTTTATCATTTATTTTAATAACTTGTAAATATATTTCTACTTTATTTTATAAGATCTAAATCACCTTTAAATTTTAAATTTTAAATTTAATTCACCTGAATCTGTTTTTCGTACATGATGTGCATACGTTTCCTTGGAAACAATTTCTTAATAATGAAGAATGTTTCCACGGAAACTGTATTTTAATCTTTTTGCCTTAGAAAATCGAAACTTTTTAAAATTAATAATAAGTTAATTATTTTAAATAAATCGATTGATTCATTTAAAATTTAAACAGTAGGAGATATAAGTGCTACCGTGATTTAAAAGTGACGGACATTTCAGTGGAATAGCTAATGAGAAATGGAATCGAAGAGAAATCTCCAGCACTATGTAAATTCATGCTCTTCGTAGTTGGTGACTTTCTTTCATTTTCGAAGTAAACTTGTACTGTAATTGAGTTTTCTGGAAGATGGGCCTGTATTTCTATACACCCTTTACTGGGAAATCATTTCAAATAAACCGCCATATTGCATAGCAGGGGTTCTCAACCTGGTGCTCTTGTCATGCGAGTTAAAATGTGCTCGCGAGCACGAATGCTCCTGAGGTTCTATTTTCAATCCAAACTTTGTTGTATGTGTCAAACAAATAATGTTTCTATCTATTCATTATAATATGTTAGAGAACTGATAGGCCTTCTCGTATTTCATTGTGTATAACCATTTTAAATTCAGTGTGGACTTAATCAGAAAATTCAAAATTATTCAAGAGAATAATATGGCTGCTCGTGTGGAACTTCAGTTGATTGATCCTTAGCGATGAAATATTTGTTTTATAAAGAGAAATTCATAGTCTTTGGGGAGCAGAAGATACAAAAACGCTCCAAATACTGCGGACTGTTTCTCTCAAATGTCTGGCCATGTTCGTGACAACGTATCTAAGTGAAACATTTTTCTCATTTATGAAATACCTCAAGAACAAGGCAAGATCACGAATAACTAATTAACATAGAACTGTTTATGTGTAGCTACAAGCGACTTCTTGGACATCACTAAAATTCTGAGTAACATTCTAGTTCAAGGATATCATTATCCTGGTAAATTTTTTTAAAATATAATTAATTCATTTTATTTATGTATTCACATAGGCCTATTGAACCAATTCTATTTCATGGTACTCGCTCATTTAGTATTACATGGGGGCCGTACTCACAATCTTCGAAAAGTTGACAAACTCTGCTCTAGTTAATACAGCTTTTCCGTTTATTTTTCCCCTGGATTTAATTATTCATATTTGAGGTTAAAATCCACTTCTGTCTGTAATCTTTTGACTGGCTGATCTCGATTTAAATCATGGGCGGAGACGGAATTTTCACCTCGTCAAACTTCCGCGATCCTCTCAGCCTCCCATGAAATTGATACCAGCCCTATTCCGGGAGAATTCCGGGAGCGAAAGGCTGCAGGAGCATAGTACAGATCAAGTTTCCATATACCGAGGTCAGGAGGGCATGAAAGATCTACTTCCCTGCCCCCTATCCGCCTCAATGTCGCGTACAAGACTTTTTACATAACCATTACTTTCTGGTTGCGAGGTTACCAATTTAGTCACATCGTCTATGTATGTCAGGGACACCTCTTATTGATGAATTTATAAGATTTCTTTTTTTCTTTTTCTTTACTGATGTTTAGTTTTATTTAAAGCTTTCATCTTGCTACCTAACTACCGTACTGCCCGTGTCTCACGTCCTGAACCGAGAGTTCCCTAGTGCTTATAACCACGCCTCTTAGGTCTGCTCGGAGCGGCACGGCAGTTGCAGCGTGTGGCACGGCAGCATATTACATGTGCTGAAAACATTATCCTATGCCATTGCAGGGGTCTTTACTGTTTATAATATTGGATACTCTAATCGTGGTTACCGCTATCGCTATTATCTCTATGGCGATGGCGATGTAAGTACACACTAGGCCACTCTTCGTTCAGTCTGGACAACTGCTGAATTGCCATAGAGCAGCATTTCTCAAAGTATGTTCCGGGGTTCCGTGAGCCCTGTATGATTTTAAATTTTATTTTATACATTTTTTACTTCGTTATTTAACGACATTGTATCAACTACTAGGTTATTTTGCATCGGTGGGATTGATGATAGCGAAATGGTATTTGGCGAGATGAGGTCGGGGATTCGCCAAAGATTACATGACATTCGCCTTACGGTTGGGGAAAACCTCGGGAAAGAATCTAACCAGGTAATCAGCCCAAGAGGGAATCGAACCCGCGCCCGAGCGCAACTTTGGATCGATAGGCAAGCGCCTTAGCCAACTGGGCTGCTCCGGTGGCTATTTTATACTTAGTGGATATTATAAAAATATATATTACGGAAATAGGCCTATGAATCAATAATAACATGAAACCACAGTACAGGAACTTTTGTGTAGCACCTAATGTGGTTATATCACAGTCTGGTATATACAGTCACGAAGCTTGAGTTGTTGAGGGTGCTAGGAACAATAGACTGTGCCGGTACTATTTCGCATTGTCTGTAATGAGGCGATATTAGCGATATAGGCCTAAACGCCACAACACGCAAAGAAATGTTTCTCTTATCACATGGAAGATCACAGCTCGTGCCGCCACTTAAAAGCCCAGGAGGGGTCTGCTGGCCAGTCCGGGATTCGTCTCCAGAGTTGCTGATAGAAACCAGTTGGCGCGTCTCTTTTTTTAGACACGGGGTGAGGGTGGCGCGGGATGCTTGTCACGTTTTTTGTGTAGTTTTTTCAGCTGTGGCAACGCCGTAGCATGTGCTTCCTGCTCGATTCTTTACCCCAGCCAACAACATTAATTTGTCTGTACATTTTCTCGCGGTAATCCCGTTTTCTCCGGCCTTATGTCATATACTCAGCCCGGTTATATAATTACCATTCGTATGAGGATTTTTCGTCCTTGTTAGTCCACATAATAAGAAATAATGATTTCCAATTATGGAGTCAGGAAAAAAAAATAGGTTTTAGTATAGTTGCAAAAACTTTGAATTCTTCTAGAAAGTCGTTAAAAACGTGTGCACGTGATTATCATGTCTTAACAATATTCGACATCGCATAGGCCAGACATGGGCATAACGGAGGGGAGGTAAATATGATCCAGTGAAGTGGACAGACAGAATAAGAAATGAAGCTGTGTTGGAAAGAGTAGGTGAAGAAAGAATGATGCTGGAACTGATCAGGAAGAGGGAAAGGAATTGGTAATGTCACTGGCTGAGAAGAAACTGCCTACTGAAGGATGCACTGGAAGACATGGTGAACGGGAGAAGAGTTCGGGGCAGAAGAAGATATCAGATGATAGACGACATTAGGATGTATGGATCATATGAGGAAACAAAGAGGAAGACAGAAAATAGAAGAGATTGGAGAAAGCTGGGTTTACAGTGAAAAACTTGTCCTTGGGCAGAAAACTGAATGAAAATGGTGTAATATACAGGGCCCTTGCGGGAACATAATGTCCATTAGAGATGAACAAAACTAACTGCCGCTCTCGCTCGCTGTGATCGTTGCATTTGTCTTTCGAGTCTCGTCTCGTCATTCTCGTGCGCTTCGAGTCTCGCTCATCATTCTCGAAATAGCATTTGGTCGGCGTGGAAAGATTTCGTAACTTTGAATAACATATATCATTGAAATAAATAACATTATAAATGCTTAAATGAGACAAAAAGACAAAACAAAACAGTATCTTAGTTATCAAAATGTTCTGGTTCTATTATTTATTACTTACTAGCTTAAAGCACCCGGCGTTGCACGGGTTTTCCTTTCTGCTTCTGTTTTTAATTAAACTGCTTATTACATTTTTGGAAATCTCGGAAACCTAACTATAGACAACCAAAACGAATTGCCTTTACTAATCTAAGATTTATTCTTTACTTAACGTCACTTACATGAATTGATGAACTCCTTAGCGAAATGCCTGCCAGCGTTAACTCAATTTAAAACAGTTGTAAATCAGGCACCGAAAAGAAAACATGTCATCATGTGTCTGACGTTCAAGGTTTTTATTTATTTATATATTTGTTTTTATTTATTTATTCTGGTGTAGTTAAGGCCATTAGGCCTTCTCTTCCACACCGCCAGAAATACAAATAAAATGATAGAAAAATCAAACTATGAACAAAGTAAAACCCAACGATAATATGATTCCTTTTCCTCTTTCTGATCAGTTTCAGCATCGAATCAATATGTACATATATAATTTTATTTACATTGGAAGATTTTTTACCCCTTGACCGCTGTACACCCACTTATATCATATCCAGTTTTTTTTTAAATATGACTTGGAAAGCTATATCTCACAAATTCAGAACATATTATATTCATTCTTATTTTATACACAGAATACAGATACAATATAAACTTGCAATAAGTCATTTTTAGCATAAAGACTAATATTCTGAGAGACGTATAGGCTTAACGGTATTTTAGAAATTAAGAGATTGTTATTTCCACAACCCATAACATACTACATTTGCAACGTGATTATACAGACTATTACACTCTTACTACGTCATACTACTTTTGACCAATAAAACGGTACGAAAGGACGTATTTCAACCAATCATGGCTGCTTATCGCACAATTTTATCGCGTCCCTAGCATTTGTTTAATTTTATCGCGTCCCTAGCATTTGTTTCTTTGTTTGCCAACATTTGAAATTGCGCTGGTCTGGACGTCAAAAAAAAAAAAATATATATATATATAAAATTACAAACCACTCCAGTCGATGCACAGCAGTTTCAAATATGACTCGCATTGGCATTCAAGAACAAGAATTAATAAAAATCACTGATCATACCTATGCATCTTCTGAAATCCGATTTAAAAATAAATGAAGAGCACCATTCGGATATCCTGAATAAGTTGAATACACTATGTAGGCCTAAATCAACGAGTTCCACTTCTATTACGCACACGTCCAATGTAACATCAATTGAACCACCAACCACATTCAAATTTGAAAATTGTACATTCAATAATTATTCCTTTTAAAATTATTCATTCGGAAATCCTGAATAAGTTGAATACACCATGTAGGCCTAAATCAAAGAGTTCCACTTCTATTACGCACACGTCCAATATAACATCAATTGAACCACCAACCACATTCAAATTTGAAAATTGTACATTCAATAATTATTCATTTTAAAATTATTCATGTTTTTTTATGTCATCGTCGTTAATTAAAACTTTTCTAACACTTGTGTATATTAGGTTATGTTATAGCTTCTGCTATATGATATTATGGATAGTCACGTATCAGAGATTGTTTAATATTAAGATTTATTGAAAATCATCTGTCAAGTGACGTTGATTAGTGGGATTCGGATAATTGAAGTGGAATGTTGCATTTTAATAAAAATGAAACTGAATCAACAAAGCCTTCTTGACTAGTAACATTGCCATCGTGTATATAGATCGACAACTTCTCGACGAGAAGGCATTGCTCACTACTGCCATCTAGCATGCATCTAGCGTAATATTTGTAATATTGAGATGGTACAATAATACATTTGAAGACAGTTGTATTTTCGTAAGCCAATTAATATTTTATTGTATTGGAGTACTTCGTTACTTCTAATCTTTATATACTTTCTTCTAATCGTGTAATAGTCAATTAAATCCCACTCGAGTTTTGATTTTCTCTAGATAAATCAAAACGTCTAGTGAGATTACTGTTGATAAAAATTCGCAGTAACATATTTTCGGACGTGAACAACAATATTTTGGGAGACGTATATTTTAGAATTAATACAATGCTATTGTCAGTCGGCTTATGTACATTCACATACTACATTAGCAACATGACAGAAATATCATTGAATTGCATTTTGATATGCGTAATTTCCCCCCCCCCCACTCCTTTGTACAAAATATACTCGAGGATGTGAAAAACACGCAGTTTTTAAGTAAATGTCTGCAACTTTGAGGTACTATCCTTGAGCTTCATTTTACAAATGTTAGTCGCACTGTTGCATTTAAATAGAATGGGTACCGTAGCAATACGTGAGATAAAAACATCTTATCCTTTCGTTTTTCCAGTTAATATTGCGACTTTATTACGTTTCGCATGGGGTCTTCACACCAATTCATGTTGGTGCATAATTTTGGTGGGTTAATATTTCGCAGTAGTACGTCTGGTTATTCAATATTAAGTAAATTATGTGGTAGCAGTCCTTGTAGTTTGAAAGAATTCTAGAATTCAGTTGCATAAAATACAGCCTGCTCACTATCTACAACTGCATCGAGAAATTCATAATACGGTCCTGGACTGCGTAAAGATATTTATTGTACGAATTATCTAGTTTTAGCCTTCATGAAGTTTACCAACAATGTTATTCATGTTATAATTTCCATGGCCTTGTGAAAGTCGATGTTGAATACAAAAGACAATAATAAAAAAAAACAATTGACTATAGAAGATAGCATTTTAATAATGCATGTTTGGTCGTATTTATTTCTATTTTTTATATTTTAATTAATTTAAGGTCCATTTGTACAATTTTAATATAGCCTATGTTTTTCTCTTGGATGTGAAGGTTAAATGTGCAAACTTTGGCACATATCGGTCAAAGCGTGTAGATTTGTATAGAGAACATTCATACCCACATTCACTTTTACCATAATATATATTAAGATATCAGTATAATTGTATGGTAACTTTGTTTGAGGCAGCATAAATAAAATACTATGGGTATATTATTTATGTAGTAAGACTCCCTTTATGGCGGGTTAAAATAAAATAACGTATCTAAAATAATGTAAATAAATTATCAATAAAAAAAAAAAGAGTTGAGCTCAGGTTCGAACCTGTTAACCCTTACATTATAGTCACTCATCTTACCACTACGCTACAGAAAGCTATGTATTGAAGTGCTTGAATTTAAGTATTATATGTTTTACATTTGCTGTCTATTATGTTTGATTTTGAATTTATAAAAACTAAACAAATATGTGTTTTATGTTATTTTGTATTGTATATTATTGCCCACGATACGTTCAATCAAGAGATCGTACCTCATTTACGTAGTTTTAATTTAATATTATTTTATTTTATATTCCAATAACAATATGGCCGCTTTTACAACGGAAGAAGACGTGACTGGATGACGTCAATGAAAAAAACAATTGATTCTAGAAGAGGCCATTTTAATATCATAAAGGCCTTTTTACGTTCTAATTTGTATTGTTTTCAATAATTTAACGTCCATCTGTCCAATTTTAACGCAGCCTATGTTCCTCTCTGGGTTGTGAAGATTAAATGTGCAAACCTTGGCAAATATCGGTCAAAGCGTGTAGATTTGTATCGAGTACATACATACATACATACATACATACATACATACATACATACATACATACATACATACATACATACATACATACATAGCCACATTGACTTTTATATATACGATAATGTAAACCTAATACGAGAAATCAAATATTTAGCATTATTTTCTTTTTAAGTGTTTTCACAATATTGTATTGAAATAGTAACTACTAAATAATGTTTATACAGTTATCAACTTTGTGAATCATGAGGAAATTAAAAATTAAAGTGCAAAGAATTAATATATTTTTACTGTAGAAAATTTACACATTATTGTAACATGAACGGATCTCGTAATAAAAAAATACTTATGTATTAGCAGAACACTTAAGAATGGCTTAGCTTAACAAAACAAGGAACACAAAAAGTATGACTAAAATAAATCGTTCTACACAGGTTCTCTTAAGGGTATATGTACAGTTTCCCTAGAAAAGGATGAGACAATTGAGTATTCCTAAGTCTCAGATGCAAGACACTGCGCATGATCAGAGACCAGAGCACTGATACACAAGATAACGAATATTGAGTTACTTAAATTCAGGCTATTTGGTTTGTTACTAGCATCGTTCCGAAATTCATTCAAAGACTACAAAAAATATGATAGTATTACGTAAATAAAAGGTAAATATATACATAAATCGTGTAGTTAAAGCGACAATGGACCTTCATGACTAGATCGACACTCCGCACAGAAAGGAAAACTTTCGTGTCGTTTCAATAGCTCAGACGCTAAGACTTCTGCGTGTCGTGTAGAAGAGTGCGAGTTCGATTCCTAGTCTACACAACGATTTTTTTTGTCTAAATAACTTTGAAATTGCTAAATAATGTTGAAATAGAGTTTTGCAAAGTCCTCAGATTAATTATTAAATGCATCTGTTAAGTAACAAATTGCAGTATCTTTTGCAAAATCTTGAATGTTTAATTTGTCAATAATATTTCTGTACTATGTATATACTATAAGACGTTAAAAGAATTTGCAATAGATTTGGGATCCTCTACTTTATAATCACTGGTTTTAATGAAAAAATATTTTCTTTCTTAGGATATCTATAAGTTTAACTTTAATAATATTCCGAATAGCTTTAATTGCATTATCTGAATTTTGTATTTTTCTATTCAAATGTATTCTATTTCCCTCTTTCATAATTTTTGATAAATTACACTGTACTTCTTGTAGTATTTAAGAACATGAGGTTCATTACATTGCAACTCATTACATATGATTCTTCTTTTTAATATATGAGATTTTGAAGTCCCTGCGTTATCTGCATGTTTTTACTTTTGAATTTTTTTACATTGAGTGGAGAACATCCACTGAAGTGATTCTGAAATTAAGTGAAAAATACAATACATTTACTCTTAATATCAGTAGTACCAGTATCATATACGTTTTTCCAAGATTCATTTTGTAGACATAAATGTAAGTAGTCACTAGATACAGCATTTACGACCCTTTTTTAGTTTTTAAATTAATATTTTGAAATTGTTCAGTGACATTGGAAACACTTAGGATTTGTTTATCATGTTCAGACAAGCCATTGATTATAGGTTCTGTCGAATAGGAATTCAGTCTAATTCTGTGTACAAAACTTTTATCAATGGCTGTGCTACTTCAGCTTGTATGCTGAAAACGACTCTACGACTAAGATTTCCAGTTTCAAGGAGTGAATTTAATTTACTTTTACGGAAAAGTTCCGTCACTACAGATCACAAATTCCATATGAGATTTCTAAGGTATTTTCTTTATAAATTCAATGTTGGCTATAAATATTTAAAAAAATGTAAGAAATATGAATGATTGTAGTTAGAAGTCTGATTTACATTATAAAAAGCAAGAAGTTACATTCCTCGGCAAGATTCGAACTTTCGATGTTTGGTTTTGTCGTCCAACGCATAAGCACAGACCTATTTAAGGCTTGTGTTAATAACCTAGAATTTAGCTGTAACAATGTGGTGTCATAACTTGGGATTTTTTTACTTACTGCAATTAGATTTAATTTGATTAGTTACGCAACAATAATTGGACTTACTGTTATATCCTCTTATTTAAATATTTAATTTAGGGTTGATTTATTAACTCTTACTGTGCAAGATGCCCCTTATTTCAATAATTCTATATCACGTTAAATAGTCATTGTCTACACTAAAGTATTATCGTCATCCCTTATTTCTCATCGTAATGGCGAACCGACATGACATGAGACAGCGAGTTACAGCTCTAGTTGAGGCTGGATATGGGTATGGGGCTAGATCTGCTGGCCGTTTGGTCGGTGTTCCTGGAAGTACAGCCGCGAGGGGGTTCATCGTTACCAAGATTCAGGGGAGGTCGAAAATCGCCCTATTCCTGGGCTTCCGCGGATTTCTTCATTGGAAGAGGATGCTCTCTTATTCGTGACAGTTCGACTGGATCTGATGAAAGTATAAAGAAAGGTTGCTAATAATATATTTTTAGAATTCACGTTTTACTTTACATTAAATTTTCCAAAATATTAAAATTTTCACACATATTATTTCATATCTCCACAACCATTAAAGATAGAATTCTGAAATGTTGTACACCGATTTAACATGCATTTATGCAAAAGGCAGACTACAATAATGCCCATTTCTTTGAAAATAGAAAAATTAGGTTACATAACATTATGTAAATTTTAATATATTTTATATAGGACAAATATAAAATTAATTGTAATAACATAAACAACTCTATATGTCTGAGAGTAGTCTACTTTTCAGAAATAAGTGTTTATTACATGCAGGAAAAATATTAAAGATTTCAGAGAGACCATAACATTGTTATGGTTACCAAATGATGTAACTGCAGATTTTTTTGTTTGTTTTTTTTTTTCATACTTTGATAAAACTGGTTTGAAAAATATTATTAGTAACCTTTAGTATAGTTTTATCAGATATTTAAGTTCTAATAAGTCTTGTTGTGGTACCTTGTAAATTTTTGTCCAATTGTGAGTTCATTTTCTTATAAAATTTTGGAAATTTAAAGCCTGAATTTTCTGATAATATTAAATAATTTTGAGGTCGTCCACGTACATATACCCTTAACCGATCGTAGAGAAACACTACATGCCTTGGCAGTGGCTGTCTGCGTTAATTATAGGACGCTTTTAATGTCGTCACAAACTTTAAGTTCTTTGAAGAAACAACAAACTTTATCAATAACATCTTTAGTATGAATTCTGATATCAGGGCTCGATTGAGACATGATAGCGATTACTTAGACGATTAGTATTTAAAAATACTGGTTATTATGAGTGATCATTATTTAAAGATACTGTTTATTATGTTATGATATATTTTTTTCGAACAAGCTATAAGACAGTAGTATCACAGACGAGCACTTGTCAACAGCCAGCATTCGAACACAGCGATACAGGAATGTCTCTTTATTCAGGTCATAAACCGCTAGAGAAAGTGTGGAGTGAGTAGTTTCCGCACAAGACCGAAAACCCGCCTATTTCTTCTGCCTTTACTATACTAAAAGCCAGGTTATTAACCGACTAAACAGGAAGTAGTTGGCATTGCGAGAGGAAAGTGCGGGTTAGAGGGGTACCCTGTGCAGCGATGACACGTTGAGTGTGGCGGGGCGGAGGGAGGAAGGAGAACGGAGCTTTTCATTGGACCTCACGTGAAAATGTCGTCTGCTAACGAAAATCTGGCAACGGAATCACAGAGACAGTGTAGCCAAACTTCCCAGTTCCTTTGGAGTACCACGTGCATTACGAGTCGCATTTCGTACCAGCGTCATTAGCTCGTGCTTTCTTAAAAACAGTAATTTTAATTACTAATATTGTTGATAGTGTTATCCAGAACTATATACAGTAGTTATTTTAAACATATCGGTGACAAACGCTGAGCATGCTTTGAATCTCGCTCCACTATGTGGCAACAGAGCTCAGAAAGAGAGCAACAGAACGTTGCTTCCGGTTTAGTCGGTTCATAGCCTGGCTTTTAGTATAATAACAGCAAAGGCTCAAGAACTTGCAGGTAAACTTTAAGCACCATATTTAAGAAATCCTTATAAAAGAAATGAAGTCTTAATGTTAAAATTCGCAGATCTTTAAAAACAAACATAAAATGTCATTTTTTTTACTAGGCCTATCATAAAGTATAGTATAGTTGGCCATGGAATTGTATAGCCATGATCTGCTTATAAGCACTGATATATTGGAGCTTAATATTTTATTAGTGAGTTTCTGACGCAGAATTATAATCTGATACTATTATTTTTAAACGTGTTTCAAGTGATAATGTTAGTAGCATAATTAACTCTTTATATTATGGATAAATCTTAAATTTACTTTTGGTCCTATTTGTTGACAGGGTTTCTATGGACAAGAATCATAAAATTTATTACTGATATAACTAATGAAATATTGTGGTCTTGTGGACAACTTTCTTATGCAAGAGTTTAATTCCTGTTATATTTCTTACGACTTTTGAAGATATTATCAATTTCTAGTGAATATTTAAGTTTTTTTACGTGTTTCTAATTTAGGTAAACAAACTATTGTATATATATATATATATATAATTTTTTTGAAGACTATTTGATCGACCTCATTGTAATATTTTATGTCTTTTGTTGAAATTTGTGATGGTTTTGTGTAATTATGGACGATACTCCCACAACTTCAAATAGTATGCACAATACAAAATCCTTCGTAAATTTTAAAATCTGTCATAAACAGTTCACAACCAGAGGAATTCATATTCACATCAATCGATGTCATAATAACGACTCTTTATCCCAAGCTGTTTCTAATGAAGAAACTACTCTTAATACTCAAAATTCAGATAAAAATGTATCACCTAAGAATTTACGTAAATGTGAAATATGTGGCCGTCTTTTTAAAAGCGTTAACCGTCATATTGTACGTGCCCATCCTGAAGTACATAGAAATATCATCAATCACTCATATAATGATCCTGTACTCAACAATGAATTCACAAATTCGTCGTCTCAGCCTGTTTCTTCTACATCTTCTACGTCTGATTCCCTACATGATAATTTTGATCTTCAGTATTGGGATACACAATTCAACACCTTAGCTTGTTTAGATGTCTCAGACAATGCCGTCTTTGATAAATGTGTTGAAAAATATTGTCACTACCTTAAACAATCAGTATCTCAATGTAAAGGGCCCTAACATCCTGCAACAACTTATTACAAAAAACGGCAAGCTAGGAAAAATAATCCAGATGGTATTACTTATAAACAGTCAAGCAATCCTAAAAATAGAAGTAAGAAGAATTCTGAGAGAAGGAAGAACAAATACGCTTATGATTTAGCACAATTTAATTATTACTTCCAACGTCGGAAAATTGTGCAGCATGTATTATCCTCTAAAGGTCCTTTGCAATGTAAGTTACCCGTTTCTTCGGTATACGAATATTACAACAATTTATATGGTGTCGCCAACAATTGCACACTTGATAACTATCAGTCATCTTCGGTATCCAATTGTTCAGATCCTGACAATATTATCATCACCCCTGAAGATATTGCATTTGCATGTAAGGGTATCAAGGTTGACACTGCACCAGGTGAAGATGGAGTCAGAATGAAGGTCATTAAAGAGATGGCGATCCAGATATTCTTAAGAACTGGCGTCCAATTACGATCTATTCTGTTCTGCGCAGAATTATTGAGCGTGTATTAGATATCAAGTTACGATCTTATCTTGATTTAAATCTTAACCAACGAGGTTTTATGTCTGGTCCGGGTGTTTTCCTAAATGCCTCTATTGTTAATGGATGCCTTAAGGATTCAAAAGTTAATAAAAAGGATTGTTGTGTAGTTTTTCTGGACATCTCTAAGGCGTTTGATCATGTCTCTCATCAACACATTGAACAAACCCTCAATGCTATGCCTATACCTCCAAAACTCAAGACGCTTATAACATCGCTTTTAATAGGAAATTCTACTACTATCACTATTAATAAAACTACAAAGACAGCCCCTATAATGATCAAGCAAGGAGTTGCGCAGGGGGCTCCACTCTCACCAATTCTATTCAATGTTGCCATTGACTTCGTGATGAAGGAATTAAGCGAAAGTAATATTCTGGAGAATATGGATACAATATATCACCTTAATTAAATAATCTTTCCATTCTTGCATTTGCGGATGATCTAGTATTACTGTGTAAAAATAAATCTGCCGCTCAATATTCAACATCGCTGACTATGAATTCCTTAGCTAGAATTGGTCTTGAAGTAAACCCGCATAAAAGTAATGTTATACACCTACGTAAAGAATGTCTCTGCTCTGATTCCCTCACCTTGATCGATGGACAAGAAATATCTTGCATCAAATCGGATGAAGTTATAAGATATCTTGGCATTACTTTTAATGATGAAATAAATTTTAATGCGGCGCAACTAATTGAAAAACTGACAAAAAATCTTAATCAGCTGGTCACTTCACCCTTACTCATGCCTGACCAAAAGATAAATATATTAAATCAATATATCTGGCCTCAGTTGGTTTACCCCTTCCAATGTGCTCCTTTAAAAGATCTTAAAGTGAAATTTCTATCTGATATTGACAAATTGATTCGCAGCGCTGTTAAGGAAATAATTAACATTCCTACTGACACCTCGGATGCTATGTTGTATGCACCAAGAAGACTGCGAGATTTAGGAGTATTTAAAGCCCAGTGGGAAGCTTACCTTCAGCACTTAAATATTTGTCAAAGACTTTTACACGTTGACAACCCTCATGTAGCAGCCACTCGAAATCTTCCAAACGAAATTGAACATTGCATCAAACAATTGCCAATTACCTTCGATTGCTCTGAACATATTTCTTCTCAAAAACTAAGAAAAGCATTGCGTGAAGATTCTTTTCATCAATGAAGCAATTTGAAAAGTAAAGGTTTGGAAGTTGTTTTCTATTCTCACTGGAAGAAAGGTAATTCGTGGATCTCAACCAAAAAGGGACTTTCGAGCAGTCAGTGGACGCAAGCCATTAAGATGAACTGTAATACAATACCTGTACGTACTCTCCCTGGTAGAACTCTTGACTCAACCCGTTGCAGAAGATCCGACGAACAAGAAACACTTCCTCACGTCTTGGGTTTCTGCCATCATGGAGAATTGCTCCGAATCAACAGACATAATACGGTTCGTTCTCTCATCGCAGCTTCAATCCGTCAGAATCCTTCCTATGAGGCTTATGAGGAGGTTGGTTGCGTCTCTTCTGATGGCTCTACTAGACGGGCTGATATCATCATAATTGATCGGCAGAAGGATAAGGGTGTCATTCTTGATCCCACAATCCGTTTTGAGATGCATGAGCAACAGCCACAAGAGGTGTGTCGTGAAAAACAAGTCATATATGAGCCTTGTTGTCAGCATCTTGGAGCACAATACCACATTACACATTGGACAGTTTTTGGGCTCATGTTCGGTGCCCGTGGCACGATCCCACGTGAAACTTTAAATCAACTTAAACAATATAAAATTTCTAATGCAAAGATTGATGCCATTGGATCTCACGTGTTAAAATCATCCTTAGCTATAATTAGTAATCATTTGTACCCAATAAAATTTTTATTGTAAATGATTTCCTACGTTTTCTTATCTTAATGTTTTTTCTTTTTCTTTCCAAGAGTCACAAAATTGTTTTGTTTACTTATTATTCTTTATGAATTGATTAGTAGGCCGATCTATCGAACCCTTATTTAGGGCGGCTTTTGTTTCTACAAATTATCTTGGTATTAAATTGCCGGCAGAAAAGTGTCCTGCAGTCCCACGTCTGTTCGTTTGTGTTTTATTCACTTTGTGTCTAGCAAAGTTGTACAACTTCTCTCTCGTGTTTTGTTCCGTCTCTGAATGGCTCAGTCGCTCGCTACACTACACTGTGCTGCACTGGAGTATAGCCGGCGGCCAGCTCTGTCAGTGCGACAGTGGCTTATATATCCTGATTTGAAGTGAGATAACAGTTTATTTATTCAACAATCAGTTCCAACTTCACTATCTGTTCAGAGTCGATGACATGATTGTATGCGATAATATAACTATGGCAGGATTAGAAGCATAAAATGATAGGAAAGGTCCCAGCTCATATTGTTCATTTGTCCACCACAAATCCCCTATAGCTCGTGGAAATGCAAGAATGTTCTGTTCAATGAGGATTAATGAAATTACATAACGAGATACAAAATAATCCTTACAGCTTAACTGACTGACTAGCTGATAAATGGGTTCACTGACACACTGACTGGTTTGCTAGCTGACTGAGTAGTTTTCCTAGACGATTGACTGGATGACTTACTGTCTAGTTTCTTAGATGGTTAGCTGGATGACTTACTGTTGTTTTAGACGATTGGCTGGATGATTTACTGACTGGTTTCTCAGGTGATTGGTTGGATTACTTACTGTTGTTTTAGACGATTGGCTGGATGACTTACTGACAGATTTCTCAGGTGATTGGTTGGATGACTTACTGTTGTTTTAGATGATTGGCTGGATGATTTACTGACAGGTTTCTTAGGTGATTGGTTGGATGACTTACTGTTGTTTTAGATGATTGCGTGGATGACATACTGACTGTTTTCTTAGGTGATTGGTTGGATGACTTACTACTTTTTTATATGATTGCCTGGATGACATACTGACTGGTTTCTTAGGTGACTGGTTGGATGATTTACTGTTTTTTATATGATTGCCTGGATGACATATTGACTGTTTTCTTAGGTGATTGGTTGGATGACTTACTACTTTTTTAGATGATTGCCTGGATGACATACTGACTGGTTTCTTAGGTGATTGGTTGGATGACTTACTGTTTTTTTAGATGATTGCCTGGATGACATACTGACAGGTTTCTTAGGTGATTGGTTGGATGACTTACTGTTTTTTTTTAGATTATTGGCTGAATTACATACTGACTGGTTTCTTAGGTGATTGGTTGGATGACTTACTGTTTTTTAGATGATTGCCTGGATGACATATTGACTGTTTTCTTAGGGGATTGGTTGGATGACTTACTGCTTTTTTAGATGATTGCCTGGATGACATACTGACAGGTTTCTTAGGTGATTGGTTGGATGACTTATTGTTGTTTTAGATGATTGCCTGGGTGACTTACTGACAGGTTTCTTACGTGATTGGTTGGATGACTTACTGCTTTTTTAGATGATTGCCTGGATGACATACTGACTGGTTTTTTAGATGATTGATTGATTGATTGATTGATTGATTGATTGATTGATTGACTGACTTACTGATTTCTTAGACGATTGGCTGGATGATTGACAGACTGACTAACTTCTGGTTACTTAGATGATTGGATGGATATCACATGGCTGACTATCTGGTTTCGTATTTGACTGACTGACTTACTGATTTGCTAGATCATTGGCTGGATGACTGACTTAATGACAGAGTGACTTAATGAATGAAATGAATGAATGAATCAATCAATGAATTACTGGTTTGGTAATGATTGGCTGGATGACTGACTCAGTATCTGCCTGATTGATTCACTCATTGGTTAGTGGCGGGCAGGCTGATTGACCGGTTGGTTCTGTAGCTGGCTGATCTCTCTCTCACTCACTCACTCACTCACTGCTTCTATGCATGATTCGCAATACATTTGTTTTATGTTAGCTGCAGTACTATGTGTATAAAAGTTAATTATTTCATATAGTCTCCAGGGACAGAAAAGAAATATAAATTAATTTATATATTTGTAATTGATATTTTTAATTATTGTCAGCCTTTCAGCTGTTGTCCCAGAGGTCAGTCCTATTGACATAGCAGTGAGTGTATGGAAAATTAGCTTCGGTGCTTCCCTCTAGTTGATAGCAGAATGTGGAGCAACAGCAAGTGAAATATCTCGCAACTGTGATTTACACATTGTTATTATTTGTTTATAATCGTCTTTGAACTACAGAGATAATTCTGAGATGATCGGATGATACGACAAGATTGCACAGTGTAACGGGCATGGAAGCTGGAAACTGAAGAATTTCGTAACCCATGTTGCAGCCATATCGTTCGCTATACAACTTGTAAGATATGTCGGACGACGAATCTGGATGCACATATGCATATTTTAGTTCAAGATTGATGTGCAATGATATCGACTTGATTTGTCATACCTCTGGGTAGCCTATGCACATCTGTCAAACTGAGTTCAATAAAAGAATGGATTAAACTTTTATAAATTATCATTTACTACTACTACTACTACTACTACTACTACTACTACTACTACTACTACTACTACTACTACTACTACTACTACTACTACTACTACTACTACTACTACTACTACTACTACTACTACTACTTTTCTTCTTTTACTACTACTACTATTAGATTTATTTTTTAATTTTATTTCTTAATTTGTGACCAGAATATTGTACGAAATGGAAATATAAAAATTGGAGATTTATCCTTCGAAGAGGTGGAAAAATTCAAATATCTTGGAGCAACAGTAACAAATATAAATGACTCTCGGGAGGAAATTAAACGCAGAATAAATATGGGAAATGCGTGTTATTATTCGGTTGAGAAGCTCTTATCATCCAGTCTGCTGTCCAAAAATCTGAAAGTTAGAATTTATAAAACAGTTGTATTACCGGTTGTTCTGTATGGTTGTGAAACTTGGACTCTCACTCTGAGAGAGGAACATAGGTTAAGGGTGTTTGAGAATAAGGTGCTTAGGAAAATATTTGGGGCTAAGAGGGATGAAGTTACAGGAGAATGGAGAAAGTTACACAACACAGAACTGCACGCATTGTATTCTTCACCTGACATAATTAGGAACATTAAATCCAGACGTTTGAGATGGGCAGGGCATGTAGCATGTAGCACGTAGCAGAAATGCATTTAGAGTGTTAGTTGGGAAACCGGAGGGAAAAAGACCTTTAGGGAGGCCGAGACGTAGATGGGAGGATAATATTAAAATGGATTTGAGGGAGGAGGGGTGTGATGATAGAGACTGGATTAATCTTGCACAGGATAGGGACCGATGGCGGGCTTATGTGAGGGCGGCAATGAACCTTCGGGTTCCTTAAAAGCCATTTGTAAGTAAGTAAGTAAGGAATTTGTATATTCACCTCAGATTGATGTTCTGGCTGATATGTATATCTAATATTATCAGGCACTAGCCTACATCTCACTTGACGATATGTGTCAGAGTAAGAACAATTGTTTGTATGCATCTGAAATCTGATTATGGAATATGTAGCTAATCGGCGATGTATGCATTGGAGGGGGAAAGGAACTGGCCATCCTACACCATTATGTCCTGGCCTAGTTTCCTCATGAGTAATGCCTTATTGGTGTTACTTACGAGGTTCAAACCTGTGTTCGGACAGTTGACTAAACAACAATAATTTGTATATATTTCCCTTGACTCTGCGAGTATCTGAACTTATGGGTGGATAATTTCTTACATCTTTTGTCAATTGAGATCCAGGATTGTAACACATTTACAAAAAGTGCGTTATTTATTTTATTGAGTGTGTTTCAGTGAGAGTTGTAATAATAATAATAATAATAATAATAATAATAATAATAATAATAATAATAATAATAATCAGACACAAAGTAGTAGGCGTGAGCAGTGTTGCCAACTCGATTCTTAAAATCTCTCTAAGATACAGCACAGAAATCGCTAAATTACTATATTGTCAATGTAAAAATAAGCCATTTTGAATCTTGCGTACACTACTTTTAACACTTGAATATAAGTAATTGATTAATTAGTGGACTTTCTCGTGTCAATTATGTAAGTCTGTGCGGCTTACAGCTGTTTCGGTGCTTCATCACACCATCCTCAGAGCCTACTAGATCTCGGCGTCATCTCGTACTTCTCTGCCTGTTGTGTGGGTGCGTTTGATTATTGAAAAGTGGAGTCAAATAGTGTGTGTGTACTCAAATTGACCATACATACAATAACATAAATGCGGAAATGGAAATCCTACACATACAACCCAAGAACCAAAAACTCAACACACTAAAACAATACGAAATATACAAACACACTAAAACACACCCCGATCAAATTCTCAACACACAGATCAATTTCAGTACACACACACACTATTTGACTCCACTTTTCAACACTTTTCAACAATCAAACGCACCCTCACAACAGGCAGAGAATTACGAGATGACGCCGAGATCTAATAGGCTCTGAGGATGGTGTAATGAAGCACCGAAACAGCTGTAAGCCTCACAGACTTACATAATTAACACGAGTAAGTCCGCTAGTTAATCAATTACGTAAAAATAAGATTATTTTACAGCTGTGAGTGTTGAAAAAACCGCTAAATTTCTATATAAACAATACAAATTTCATAAATTTTTCCGCTAAACTAACACTGAAAAACGCTAGATCTAGTGGGAAACCCGCTGAATTGGCAACACTGTGCGTGAGAACTATTATACGAATAAAGAAAACAGACCTAGGCCATTACAACGCGATTCCTTAGAAACAAAGTTGCGGCTAATTAATGGAACAGAGGTGGTGGCTGTGGTGGGATTCGTGGTGTCCTAAAAAAGACATTGAAGCACGTTTTAATCCCACATTAACGTAACAACAACCACAAGTTGTCTTCGTAATAGAGCTTCTGCTCGAATCGGTCGCCAATCTAGAGAGGTCGCTTTGTAGCAGGCAGCCGGCAATATTTAACTACAGCGAATGAAATAATTAAACGAGGCTGTTTCAGCCGTTGTGAGTGGCGTGTTGCTTGGTTCGTGACTCGAGCACTTGCATGTCGTCCACGTGATGTGTTTAGCACGCGGCCTCTATCGCTCATGTTATCGAAATTTTTGCTTTTGGTTTTGCTGTATAGATTGATCTCAAACATTCTGGCCGACCATCACGAAATGGAACCAATAAACTATTATTATTATTATTATTATTATTATTATTATTATTATTATTATTATTATTATTATTATTCGATCTTTAATCTTCAATCGTCACAGTACCCGAGACACGTGTAGGCTCCATTTCTAGCTCTTGTTAGCTAAACACGCAGTGTGCTATGTACGAAACGAACACATGTGCTTCTTTCTCAAGTCTTTAACTGCAACTGGAAAATCTTTTCAATGGTGCTGCATTATCCACTTCATAGTTCTACCAATCAGTGCTTTATTTATGAAATGATCCTCGTATTATGGCCGAATCGTAGCTCAGTCCGTCGACGACTTCTCTCACAAAGGTGCGGAATAGATTTTCTAGAGATCCTGTGATAAATGGCGTGGACGGAGCTGTTATTGTATAGCTTTCAAGCAGGAATAATAAGCACAATAAACTTTATAATTATGTTTTATACACAGAATATTAAATTAATGTTGCTTCTTTGGGCTTCTAACCCAGTGCATTCTCTGTGAATTGCCACAGTCGAGCGCAGATAGGGGGACAAAGTACAACGATAACTGATGATAAATGTAGCCAATTGACTGGAAAATGCGTGCTCATACATCTGTCTTGAATAATTGTGCCCGACGGCGAAATTATATCATTAAGCCATCGTTTTATATTAATTGACATTCACTGTTTCATTACCAAGCCATAGGCTGTGAATCCGTTTAGATACATACGGTATGTAAGATAGGTTAGCTTTTGTAGAGGAAGTGTTACAATATGAAATAGGAATAATATTAAATAGTATGATATACGACCTGAGACGAGGTTGTATTCTAGCGGAAGCCTTCCAGACTACTACACTGCGATACACTCTTTCGCAGAAATATGTTATTTTGCAGTTAGAAACTGAACTGTTGAAACGTTTGTCGTTATTGCATTTTCGAGAAAAGTGAAAATTTTGACGGTAAGTTATTTTTTTAATATACTTTGTTATTCCTCAGTGTTAGAAATATTGACTATATAAATATTATTAAAGAGAAATAATCTATGTTTATAGCAAAGTACATTTAATTGATTTCGTTTTTAAATTATACTAGTGGCTTGTGCAGCAAATGCTGCAAACTAAGTTCATTAGACGTTCAAATAAACATTTTTCAGATTTATTTCCAATGACGAATACCAGACATTTTGAAAGTTATTTGCTTTCATAATAGTGAAACATACTCCCTCTGAATGTTTTTTATGCCAAATACTTTTTTTTCACTCTATACATCTTCAGTTTTTTAGTTTGAACGCGAAAACGCAAGTAACAATGTCAGGACGATCAGTCGGTTTTTCATGTGAGAGTAAAGCAATAGCTATTTCAGGTCATTGTGGATTGTAGGTGAAAGTTAAAAAAAATGTCAGGTTTGCTATGTTTTCGAACAATAGACATAGCATCTTGGTATAGCTGCTGCATATTTCGTAAACTACTTTGAAATGTAGAGGGTAAAATCATTTTATGCTGCTAAGAGATCTTGCTGAATGATCGGAAGACTATAAAATCTTGTAGTCCTCTTATTTTATCAGTAAGTAATAGGTTTTGGTCTTTCCTTAGGAACTCTAATTTTTGCGCTCTCTCGAGCCAATACTGAGAGAATCTCGCATATAAATATCTACACCACACCGCCATTAAATATATGAAAAAAACCAACCCCATTTGATGAATAACCATAAAAATATTTGATTTTTAATAACAATATTGTTATCTTACGTAAGTTTTATAGTTTTCAGTAACATATACTATATATACTATATAGCTGCCACTCAGTAAATTATAGAAATCAAGATCTAATTTAAGATATCCTCTACATCTACTTATATAACCCCAAAACGTTTCACTTTCATATCATCAATATAGCATTAATATGTATAATTAATAAACAAACAGCCACAGCATGGCATTAACTATAATATTTTATATCTAATGGTAATAATGTCATCAAACCACCTCAAGTTCTGTAATTTTTAATATCCAATACAGAGCTGTACTCAGAAGAATTACACACCGCAGAATCAGACATGTAAATTATTTTTAGTAAGTCTTGAAGTTATAATAACCAATTTAATTTGAGCTCTAAATATGTCAGCATTCTTGCAGATCATGGCCTTCGTGTAATATTGTTTACTGTAGTGTGTGTTTTGTTTTATTCTGAAATGCAATTAGTTAGTGACGACAGATGGATTTTAGAAAATAGGAAAATTATACTGAAAACTTGACATTTCACTGAAAACTACTATTTTTCTGAAAAACTTTGGGTCGCAAACTTCAATATGAGGGGTCATTTATTAAAATCCGTTCAGCCGTTTTCCCGTAATTTCCATTACCAGTTCAAATTATATATATATATATATATATATATATATATATATATATATATATATAGATGTTTTGAGGTTATTACTTTTTTTTTCTCGTACGGAGGAGGGACCCAAAGGCTTACACTGCAGCCTGAGGCTTATTGTGCTTACCACTCCTATTCTTGTGAATGATTGGGTAGCCGAACGGCCGCGCTCTTGTACATGTACAGCAAAGTATCACAAATTTATTTCAAATCCCAAACACAATACAATCCCAACTATACTCTCACCAACAGTCACGAATTTCACAAACGTTTTACGCAATTATACTGGTTTGAAGAAAATTCTGTCACCTTTTTTATAAACATAATCTTGAGGATTTTGTTGTGTTGATTCATTCCAACTGCACTCTTAGTTGACTTACGAACCATTTTGCGGAACTTTTGAGAAATAACTAAGAAAGAGAAGTGCTTTGTATGGAGTGTGGCATTTTATGGGGACAGAAACATGGCTATTACGACGAAGTGAAGAGATATGACTGGAAGTATTTGAATTGTGGATATGGAAACGATTGGAACTTTTTAAATGAACAGACAGAATAAGAATTGAAGCTGTGCTAGAAAGAGAGGGTAAAGAAAGGACAATGCTGAAAGTAATAAGGAAAAGAAAAATAGATTGCTGGATTACTGGCTGAGAAGTAACTGCTACTGAACGATGCATTATTTATTTCTTTATTTACTTACTTTCTTATTTATTTATTTAGTTACTTATTTACTTACTTATTTACTTAATTATTTATTTACTTAATTATTTATTTATTTACTTATTTATTTATTTATTTGCCTACTTATTTATTTATTTACTTATTTATTTATTTACTTACTTATTTATTTATTTACTTATTTATTTATTTCCTTATTTATTTATTTACTTATTTATTTATTTATTATGGTGTAGTTAAGGCCATCAGGCCTTCTCTTCCACAACACCAGGAATACAAATGAAGAGTCCACTGCAAGAATGATGGATGTCACTTTCTTGTCGAAAATGAACCAAGACTATCAATGCATAGCTTAAGGCATATAGAATGCATATAGAGAGTTATATGGCATTAACACTGATAGTCATTGTCCAGTAATGATAGGAAAATCACAGTTAAGCTTTGAGCGCTAAGCATTTCAAACTTTCAATTGCTTCTCCTGCGAAATGTATTCCAAATGACATCCATCATTCTTGCAGTGGACTCTTCAAATACAATAATAGAAATAAAAATAAAAGAACTGTATACAAAGTAAAGCCACACAAGAAATAAAAAGAGAAAAAAACACTATAAACAAAATAAAGCCACACAAAAATATACACAGGTTTCAGTCACACAAACTTTAAATGAGTGATTAAGTATCATAATTAATTGTATCCTAACTAATTAATTGACATAAACAAGAAAACTTGCAATTTTAATCTAGAGTAAAAACAAAAAGAAAAAAAAATACAAATCAACACTTCTAGCAATACCTAAAAAGCATTAACTAAGACAAAATTTTACAATTTCATTTTGAATTGTGATGAAGTCCGGCAGTCCCTGACGTCATTAGGTAACGAATTCCAGAGGCGAAATGGTGAACGGGAGAAAAGTTCGGGGCAGAAGAAGATAGGTATCAGATGATAGACAGCATGAATCTTATCAGGAGACAAAAAAGAAGGGAAAAATACAGAAGATTAGGGAATGCTTGGTTTACAGTGAAAGACATGAATGACTGAATTATTCAATGACAAGGTACGGGATGACAGGTCTTGTGATCAATGAGTCGCAAAGCAAGCTAAGAGAAATAAAACTTCAACCAACTTGTATTCCATAGATCAGTTTGTGAAAAATTGCTGATTATTGAGTTCCATAAAAATATCTTCTCCAAGAATGAGCTGAACTTTTTAATGCGGACGTACGTGGGGATAGAAATGATGGCATAATGCGATTTTACCAAGCGGGAGAAAGCACCCAACAATCGAACATTGATTGAAACGCCTCGAGCAGAATTAAAGGTCACCGTGAAAATTCTAATGAACTTCCGACTTTGAAACGAACTCCTCTCTTCAGCTTGAAATGGAATTACCAAAGAGACACCGACGCTTTCATCTGCGACGGTTAAAAGGCAAGCCTTTCAATCTTCACTTCTTTTTGTATCAATTTATTCTGCATTCCTTTCCCCGTTATTCTCTTCGATGTAAATGGTACTAGAGCATCGCCCTAGACTCGAAAATCCCCTCTTAATGGCTTAATTAGGAGTCATAGCTATGGTTGAAGTGTCCTAAAGCTTCATGAGATCCCTAAGATTATTAAAAGGTGCAAAACGTTTGAAGGTCGATATCGGACCTTTGATAGATTATAGCTAGTAATTTATATATTTATTATTGCTAGTAAATTTGAAATGAATACAAATTAATAAATACAATGAAAGATAATCTAGCCCACTCCTGAATTAGTAAGACTCGTGCTCAGGTGGGGATTCCAATACAGACAAAAATAAAATTAAAATTGAGAGTGAATAGATTAAATAGTGTTTAATATGTTTAAACCCAAACTATAAATCCAATACATTTTTTATTTTTTTATTAATTTGGAGAGGATTCGTGGTTGAAATATTATTGGAATAACATTTGTTTAATAATCTGGGACCTTGACTCATGCTATGATAAAAAGCTGCATTGGTTTTACATTTAGGTTCACACAAACGCAGAGAATTCATATTTTAGTTCTATATTTATATACCATATACCTTTCAAAGTTATTAAAATTTCTGTGAAAATATTTTAATAAAATAAAATAATACATTTGTTTAATGTTGAAAACTTTGAAATGTTTAAACAACAATTCAGTTGGGTAATCTTTCTGCTTTTTTAAACAAATTTTTAATACTTTTTTTCTGTAGTTAAATTAACGGATAAAGGTTGGATTTATAAGTTCCAACCTAACCTATAATAGCATACATAGGGGAGAGTCGGGTAGTATCGGACATCGGGTAATATCGGACAGTGAGTTTCTTTCATCTACCACACGATGATAGTACCTAATTGACATGGTTACGTTTCTGTGATGTCTCATAGAGAAACGTAACCATGCCATTCAGGTACTACCATATGGTGGTAGATGAAAAAAACGCACTGTCCGATACTACCCGACTCTCCCCTAAATATAGATTTAAATAATGCTAAATAAATTGCACCTAAACAGTTAATTGACAAATATTTCTTAGAATAACAAAGTAACAATGTTTTACGTAATTTATTACAAATATAATGAATATGATTATTCCATTTTAAATGACTATCAATAATTATACCTAAGTATTTAACCTCATTAACTTCATTAACAACTGAACAATTGCAATTTATATCGGAACAATCAGAATTATGCATTTTAATTTGTAGTATAGATGGCATTAGTTTATTACCTTTATTATTTAAAGAAAATGAGATAGCTATTGTTTTACCTTTATTAATTACAAGTGAATTTAAATCGAACCATTTTTTTATTAATTTTAAGGTGCAATTTGCATTATAATAAGCATCAGTCCAAGTTTTTCCACTAAAAAGTAAAACAGTATCTTCAGCATACGAATATAAATCACCTTCATATGCTTCAAGGTCTATAATTAAAAAGTCATTAATATATATTAAAAATAAAATCGGTCCAAGGAGTGTTCCTTGCGGAACACTTATTTTAATTTTAATAAATTCACTTAATACATTATCAATTTTAGTAGCTTGAACTCTGTCATTTATATAAGATTTTAATAAATTAAAAGCATTAATTATATTTTTTTTTTTCATCGTCTGCATTCATATCAAGTATTTCATCACATCATCATACAGTGTGGTAATTAAGTATGGAATATTCCTAATAACTCTTTGTATATTCATTCTATAAAAAAAATACCAAAACAAAAGTTGTTGGAGATATCTAACTATTATGGCTGTGGTCTCACAAAAGTATTGATTCATGTACAGCAGTAGTTCCCAACCTTTTTTGATTGACGACACTCTTTATTGAACGCCCACGATATCGCGACACACTTAGGCCTATTTGTTTTTATTTATAATAATATAATAATAACAACCGGTGCATTTCTTCTGTAGAAAAAGGTTGTGGAAGTCTGTGTAGAATATTTTGTAGCGGACGGGGAGATGATTACTGTTCACTGCACGGGAATTTTCGTCCAACTAAGATTTTCAAGGTCTAAGCGGAATTCAAAGAAAAATTATATTAACAACTTAAATATTCACAAATATTTCGGTTCCATGATGAGTGCAATAAAAAGTGCCGGAACGCCGTTCCAGCGCGTTCCGCCAGAAAAAAAGTACTGATAACTTATTTGTAGTGTCGGACATCCAGTGTTGTATATAGGTCGATGTTAACACGCAATCGAAAATTCTTAAAAAAAAAAAAAAACCGCAACTTGGTTGGCATTGAAAAAAAAAAACAAAGGTGAGGTATGTGTCAAAAAATCCCAAGCTATATATGCTGGATGTCCGATAAAAGATGTTTATTATCGTTTTGGACAACTGACCTATTTGAATTAATGTGAAGTCTGCGCTTTGTGGATTGCACAGAGTTTCTCTATACATGGCCTTATAGTTGACAGGCCAACACGTAAATTATCTTCAAGATGCAGCAGTCTGTTCCTTTGTTTGGATTTCACTATTTTCATGGTAGAAAATATAGATTCACACAAATATGACGTTGAAAACGGCATTTCCAAATATATTTCTAGTTTATTCGGCACCATCGACTGATTTGACGAAACATTCCCGTATATTATAAGACACTCGGGGATTTTGTTTATATTCGTCTCCAAACCACGTATTCATCACTATATTAACGAAACGCGGGAAATATTCGCTCACATTATTTGAATTAGCACTGCTGTCATCTAACCCAGAACTTGATTCAGATTGTATTTTTCGAATTAAAATGTAAATAAATCACTTTAGATAAAATAGTCGCATTATCACCCGCTCACACGTACTGTATTTTATACTGAAACTGACCAATATGTTCGGACGGTTTTAAACTTTGTTTATTACTATAGTCCGACGCTGTTATTCCCGGCGTGATTTCTCCTCTTTGCTTACGCCTTAGGAAGTGAAGGTTCTATAAAGTCTAGGTAGGTAGTATCGTCCGCCATTTTTGTTCTTTCGTTGCCGAGCTACCATACGAGGAATCTATTTGCCACACCGTTAAACATTATCATGTCGTAGCTCCTACGCACTGTAATTGAGCAAATAATTGAGCGACAAATAACGTCCTCGTGTGCTTTCTGCGAACGCCAACGAAAGAGCCAAAATGGCGGGCGATTATATTAAGTACTTATCGAGCCTTAGGAAATGTATAACATCTTCAGCAGCGAATCACAAGACGCACACGTTTAAATGTAGCCGACCTACAACGTGATTGGCCTGCCGGAAATTAGAGCGACGGGACTTTGGGAAGAGTAAACGGATTACTAAGTATTTTTGCAGATGTTCACTTCCATATTTGAATTATCGCCAGGCAGAAAAATTAAACTGAGCATTGTTGCAGATGTTCAAGTTTCATTGGTGAAGTCTGTCTCAAAATAAAATGTACCATATCAAAGACTTCATTGTAAATAAAAAATGCGTTATACAGAGACTTTCTGGAGGGCAGAAAAGTTATTTTTTACTTTCAAAATTTTGCCACACATTCCATGAGCTGCGTGACACACCAGTGTCTTTATTGCTGTAATCGTTATTCATCTGTTTCGACTTCACAATGTCCGAATAGGTTAAGTATTTATAAATATACAATTATTAACATTTTGTGATAGAATTTTAAGGATATATTATTTTTGTCACTCGAGGTCAGAGATTTCCCAAATAAATCTCAGGCCTCTTGTGACATTACTGTAGTTAACACATTATATTTATTCAATATAAAGTACAATTATTATGCTTCATCTTTTTTAAATTGTCGTGACGTTGTGATTTCGCAGTCTTTGTAGCTGAAAAGCGTTGTTAAATATCTATATATATATATATATATATATAATTTGAACTGGTAATGGAAATTACGGGAAAACGGCTGAACGGATTTTAATAAGTGACCCCTCATTCTGAAGCTTGGAACCCAAAGTTTTTCAGAAAAATAGTAGTTTAGAGTGAAATGTCAATTTTTCAATATAATTTTCCTATTTTCTAAAATCCATCTGTCGTCACTAACTAATTGCATTTCAGAATAAAACAAAACACTCACACCACAGTATACAATATTACACGAAGGCCATGATCTGCAAGAATGCTGACATATTTAGAGCTCAAATTAAATTGGTTATTAAAAATTTCAAGACTTATTAAAATTAATTTACAGGTCTGATTCTGTGGTGTGTAATTTTCTGAGTACAGCTGTGTATTGGATATTAAAAACTACAAAACTTGAGGTGATTTGATGACATTATTACCATTAGAAATTAAATATTATTATAGTTAATGCTATGATGTGACTATTTTTCATTAATTGTACATATTAATGATATGAAAATTAAACGTTTTCGGGTTATTATATAAGTAGATGTAGAGAGTATCTTAAATTAGATCTTCATTTCTTAATTTAGTGAGTGGCGCCTATATAGTATATATAGTATATGTTACTGAAAATTATAAAACTTACGTAACATAATAATATTGTTATTAAAAATCAAATATTTTTATAGTTATTAATCAAGTGGGGTTGGGTCTTTTTCGTATATATTTTAATGGCGGTGTGGTGTAGATATTTATATGCGTGATTCTCTTCAGTATTGGCTCGAGAGAGCGCAAAAATTGGAGCTCCTAAGGAAAGACTTAAAGGTATTATTTACTGATAAAATAAGAGGCCTACAAGATTTTGTAGTCTCCCGATCATTTCAGCAATATCTCTTAGCAGGATAATATGATTTTACCCATTTCAAGGTGGTTTACGAAACATGCAGCAGCTATACCAAGATGCTATGTCTATTGTTCGAAAACATAGCAAACCTGACATTTTTTTTTAACTTTCACCTACAATCCGCAATGACCTGAAATAGCTACTGCTTTACTCCCACATGAAAAACCCACTGATCGTCCTGACATTGTTACTCGCGTTTTCGCGTTCAAACTAAAAAACTGAAGGTATATAGGTTTAAGAAAAAGTATTTGGCATAAAAAAAACATTCAGAGGGCGTATGTTTCATTATTATGTCTGATATTCTTCATTGAAAGTAAATCTGAAAAATGTTTATTTGAACGTCTAATGATCTTAGTTTGCAGCATTTGCTGCACAAGCCACTAGTATATTTATAACCGTATACAGCTAAATGTCGTTTGAAACAGAAGAGCGCCGATCTCTTTATGTTGTTGCCAGGTGATGAGAAATTTCCTCAGTTGGCTGTACTTATCCGCGTGCTTTATCACGTTGTTTCCACTCGTCATGCACAAGAGTGCTTCTGGGCTCTTTATAGCTCTTTGCGCGGAGCGGTCCGACGTAAATTATCCAAACAAGTTGCGTGGTAGTCAATATAAACTTGTTTAATTAGGACAATTCCCTAGCTAATCACTGTATACAAATAGTACGAATTTATTAACATTCAGTTGGTAATGCTGTCAAAGTCATATTTATTGCTTGCTTGTGTGGGGTGAGCTTGTTAAATAGCAGATAATCATCTCCGAAAGTTATTAATACTCATTTATAAATTTGATACTAATATAAATTTTAATAAAATGGCACAGAGGTTGTAAGAGCATTAAAAATTAAAACATGGTTGTGTTTATCTGCAAGCGATATTATAATTCATTCCACCAAGTTCGTTCACCCGTAACTTTGTCGCTAACGTTACTATTTTTCAACAGACAGGACTGTAGGTCTATCGATGCTTCGAAATACTAAACTACGAGGAAAAAGCTTGAATTTCACTCATAAACAGATACTCCCCTTTCATCAGTGTAGATCCAAATAAATTTCTTCTTTTAATTGTTTTTTAGAAAAGATTGAAATTTACAATGTGTTCTTCCAGAAGTACTCTTGCAACGTTCACATACACATCATCACTTGTCGATTGATGTCTGCCAGTGAGTATAGTACGTTCAAGAAATATGTTCGCGTTTTCAGGTGACGAAAGAGCTTTCAATATTGAATTATATTTTCACACAGATACTGTCGTCCGTTTGCCTACGTTGCATCCCGGTTCCCCCACCTGCTTCTGTTCGCCCCTTTGTAAAGGCTAGTTACTGGGCTGTCTTAGCTCTTTTCTGAAAACATTAATTTCTGTTAGGAATTGCATGTCTACGTAATATTGTACAACTGTTTAAAATAACTGAAATAAAAGGGCCTCATTAAGTAATTAACTGTCACGTGATCTCCCCCCTGTCTACGACTCTGCGGCAAAACCACTTGGACGGACAATAGATAGCATGTCTGAGTAATTTTATCTGTGCGGGTCGGGCAGAAGTGAAGATTGAATTTACAGTACGTAAGGTACTCTTTTATGGAGTAGGTATAGAATTATTTCAACATGAGTTACTAGTACGAAGGACGAAACTGGTAATTGGAATTAGGTACAATAGTCTATAGTGTGATAATATACACAAAAGAACTGAAGCCTGTATCGAAATGAACGGCCACCATTTTGAAAAATGTGTTTAAATATCCATATTATGATTATTTTTAAATTTAACTTCATTCTCTATATTGTACGCTGTAGACAGTATAATGTACACTGCATAATGAATTCGTCCGAATGGATAGCTCGATTCGTGAGTAAAAACACTTATTGTTAATACGGTACTGAATTTGGTTAAACAAAAACCTAATGAAAATGATCAAACTCAAAATCGTGATATTTCCTAGTTTACGTAAATGGATGAACTACTTTTCTTCCCTCCTATACCTAGTAAAGTGATTTGTTTGTATTTTACGCCAGTATCATCGAACTCCAGTCGTGAAAGGGGGTAGCAAACGGTGTTTCCGATTCTCAACCGTTAATCCAAAGGTATAACTCGGTTAATATTAGAAATGTTAGTAAAAATAAAATGAGGCCCCTGTTTTTTTGGTGATGCGGATATGTGATATGTGTAAGCATAAACAAGAAATATAACAGAAAATTGTTTTATTAAACGGAATATAGTATAATACTTTTTAGTACAGTATTTACTTCACGAGTTATCTACTGAATTGACAACTTATTTCACGAAATACCCACAGAAATAGTGACACGTTTAACACCGAAATCAACCATTTTTATTTCACCAATAAATACTGTCCCTACTCATTATATATTTACAGTTATTTAAAGCTCAGTAAACAAAAAGTTGCAGTCATAATGTGATATAATTTTTACAACGTTATGATGGATCTTCTATGTGCCGGAAATCTATCATGTATAGTTCTATTTCGCAGAAAATTGCACTAAGAATTTTTTATTTTCTCGGCTGGTTTTAATCCACGAACCTCGGATCACTGACAAGCATTATGGTCAGCGATGAATATATTTCCTGAACATTGGTTGCCATAAAGAACATGGTTTTCGTATGATTGTCTACTACAATCGCCTGACATATGTTATACATAACAGCACCATTTGTAATAATATGCCTTTTCATGTATCATTATTACTATTGTTACACTGCAACATGGAGGTAGTGCTTGGACCATTCATGGGACCTGTTACACTGCAGCGTTGCCAAATTGGTGCTCTAGACTGACCTGGAATTAGGTCATTTACTGCGACTCGATAGTAATATTGCTTGTGAAATGGCCCGAAATCAACGACTATTGTTGCAATAATGGCGGGTTTTTTGCACAACGAGAGCAGGACAGAATTCTACCATTGTGTCCAAATGAGATCATAAATGTCACACAAGATGGAGACATGCAACCAAAGTTTTCCCATTCCAATCTGCGATTATTCTTTATCGACAGTTTTGCCTTTTCTTTGTTTTTTAATCTTGTCGTTATAGGAGTACGTAAATTATTGCTACCTATATACTTTCTATAATAAAAACCACCGTCAACAAGGTCTGCTGTAGCTTTGACACCACAGAATTTCGTATTAATTTCGAAAAGTAATCGTTCATAACAATTGTTTATTTAATTAACGTGTTAGTCAGGTTATTTGTAAATATACTATAAAGTGTTTAAATTAAATTATGATTTCAGCAGATAATGAAAAGTTATTTTATTATAATAACAAGAGAAAAACGCAATACATGTAATTAACATTTTAATATTAGGCCTACTGAATAACATTCAATTTTTTTATTGCAGTAATCGTTGTTCATCTATTTCGGCTTCACAATGTCTGAATAGGTTAAGTATTCATAAATATAAAATTATTAACAATTTGTGAGCGAATTTTAGGGATATATTATTTACATTTTTATTTTATTCACGAAATGGTCATAATAAATGTCACTCGAGGTCTGAGATTTCCCAAATAAATGGACCTCTTATGACATTACTATAGATAAATTTGCAATTTTTATATTTTCATTTCGTACTGTGTTCTGGTCACGAGACATATATATAATTTGAACTGGTAATGGATATTACGGGAAAACGGTTGACCGGATTTTAATAAATGACCCCTCATTTTGAAGCTTGGAACCCAAAGCTTTTCAGAAAAATAGTAATTTTTAGTGAAATGTCAATTTTCCTACATCATTTTCCTATTTTCCAAAATCCATCTATCGTCAGTTTTGAGAAATAGGTAATGGCCCTTTCAGAATAAAACAAAACACAAACCCACTACAGTAAACAATATCACACGAAAGCTATGACCTACAGGATTGCTAACATATTTAGAGTTCAGATGGCTGACATATTGTCAATATGTCGAGTTTCATTTGTGCAACTTTTTCTGAAGTTTCTGTCTAATATTGGTTATTAAAAATTTCAAGACGTAAAAGAAGATTCTCTGGTGTGTAATTTTCTGAGTACAGCTGTCTGTGTATTGGATTTTAAAAACTACAAAACTCAAGAATGTTTGATGATATTATTACCATTAAGAATGAAATAATATTATAGTGAATGCCATGATGTATTTGTCACCAATTATACAGATTAATGCATTATTGATGATATGAAAGCGCAACCTTTTGGGGTTATATAAGTAGGCGTAGAGAATATCTGAAGTTAGATCTTCATTTATATAATATTTACTGAGTGACGGCTATATAGTAGTCTATACAAAACTTACGTAAGATAACAATATTGTTATTAAAGTGAAATATTTTTATAGTTATTAGTCAAGTGGTATGGGTCTTTTCCATATATTTTACGGCGGTATGGTGTAGATATTTAGAGCTGAAAGTTAGAATTTATAAAACAGTTATGCTACCGGTTGTTCTTTATGGTTGTGAAACTTGGATTTTCACTTTGAGAGACGAACAGAGATTAAGGGTGTTCGAAATTAAGATGCTTAGGAGAATATTTGGGGCTAAGAAGGATGCAGTCATAGGAGAATGGAGAAAGTTACACAACACAGAACTGCACGCATTGTATTCTTCACCTGACATAATTAGGAACATTAAATCCAGACGTTTGAGATGGCAGCGCATGTAGCACGTATGGGTTAATCTATAAATGGTATAGAGTGTTAATTGGAAGACCTGAAGGGAAAAGACCTTGAGGGAGGCAGAAGTAGATGGGAGGATAATATTAAAATCGATTTGAGGAAGGTAGGATATGATGGTAGAGACTGGATTATTCTTGCTTAGGGACTTCCAAAATGTCTCGTATTCTTCATTGGAAATAAATTTGAAAATTTTTAATTTGAATTCTAATGAACTTACTTTGTAGCATTTGGTGCACAAGCCACTAATAATTATACTTTGTATTTTCGGGATTTACTTCCAAACCTATCTCCTTACTTGCTTCTAGTAAATTTCCCGTGTTTTTCCCTAATCGTTTATGGATTTTAATAATAATAATAATAATAATAATAATAATAATAATAATAATAAGCCTACCTAATAATGATATTATTATTATTATTATTATTATTATTATTATTATTATTATTATTATCATCATCATTATTTTAGGAACATTAAATCCAGACGTTTGAGACGGACAGGGCATGTAGCACGTATGGGCGAATCCAGAAATGCATATAGAGTGTTATTTGGGAGGCCGGAGGGAAAAAGACCTGTAGGGAGGCCGAGACGTAGATGGGAAAATAATATTAAAATGGATTTGAGGGAGGTGGAATATGATGATAGAGAATGGATTAATTTTGCTCAGGATAGGGATCAATCGCGGGCTTATGTGAGGGCGGCAATGAACCTCCGGGTTCCTTAAAAGTCAGTAAGTATTATTATTATTATTATTATTATTATTATTATTATTATTATTATTATTATTATTATTATTATTATCTCCGAAAAGTACAGCACATGTAGGACGTTTTCCTGTGTGTGTGATATTGACCGAAGGTTCGTTGCTAAGTAACAGCAAGTCCCTCTGTCTTTTTCTTCTCTGGTGATATAATGTGTCGTCTTCAACTGTATTTCACTCAGTGCTGACAGAAGGGAGGAAAATTTACTCCCTCTCCCGAATTGTCGCCCACCCCATTCTCGTGCCGAGAGATCAATATTTCTCTTTCCCTCTTTAAACCCTCCCCCACCCATAATTTCACCTCCGCTTCCAGGATATACGATATTTGGTCCTATTTCAAGCACTACTGTTACTGCCCCTTTTCTTCCTCTATATTATCCCACTCGATGTGGAATGTGAGCTCCAACAGCTGGACCCTCCGGCACTTCGGACCTCATTTTAGCCTTGATCCAGGAATTTCCGGTCAGGAAACCCTCCCTAAGTTTGTTCTGTCTTGGATGCTGTTCGCGTTACCGCGGTAACCCGTAGTATTAGTTTGTCACCGTGGTTTATAGTATTTAACACGACGGTTAAAGTAATGAAGTGTCGGGGATTTAACAAAGGAATAGCTGCACAAGATGGCGGGGGATGATAATGCATCCCATAGAAAACTCTTTTCGTTAAGCCCTATGTTGCTATGTTCGCCAGTGAACTATAGCTTACACTCTGTGCAAATATCGTTCTTTTTCAACGACTATGTGCTTTAAGATACAGGGTGATCCACGAGGATTTATCGTTCCTTATGGAGCTTATTTCCGAAGACATTATGAGCAAAAATAGTAATATGCGTTACAAGAGCGGTATGTTGAAGTTTTCATGTTGGAGGAAAAGTTTGAAAAAGCGAAACTTGTAGTTGAGCTTTTTTAATTTCCGAGAATTGAAATAACACATACCGCTCGTGTATCGTACATTATTTTGTGCGAAAATCGTTTATTACATACCTGAAAGAGGAATTTCTAATTAGTTGCAATGAAATCTCCATCTTGGTTTCTGTTCAATGACGGCAAATTTGCAAAATAAAAATATATTTCTTCAACATTGTTGCTTTAAAATGTTTCCTGTGTTTACTATACTCCAGCTGGCCGTGATATACGTCTGTCTTTTTTTTCCCCCAGTCTATGACGAGTCTGGAATCTTGTTGATTTTTTCAGGGCTTCCTTAATGTTACTTGCATCACGAATGCAGTAACTTTAGTGGAGTTGTAGAGTTTACTTAATTTTTGCAAATATTTAAAAACAATAATTAACAGTGCAATTTAGGTGAAATTTCAGTGTTAAGTTTCCAATTTATAAGTATTACTATATTGAACATCTCTAAAAGTAATATGTTAAAAGCCTAAAGCAGTAAAATCAATATGTCACTTAAGCGGTAAGAAGAGGGAAATTGTTAAGTGTGTTAGGTTGGGAATACTGAATGTGGAATTTTAGACTTTCCGCGGATTGGTTTTGTGCGGAAACTAAGCAAATACGCACGATCTCGCACTAATGTCATATAAACATTTGTTCTAATCTTAATATTTTCAGAGTTACACTGATTTGAAATTGTTTGTAAAATACCATTATCCTTGATCTATCATTTCTTTAATTAGCTCCAGGTGGCCCGGGTTCGAATCCCGGTCGGGGCAAGTTACCTGGTTGAGGTTTTTTCCGGGGTTTTCCTTCAACCCAATACGAGCAAATGTTGGGTAACTTTGGGTGCTGGACCCCGGACTCATTTCACCGGCATTATCACCTTCATTTTCATTCAGACGCTAAATAACCTAAGATGTTGTTACAGCGTCGTAAAACAACCCAATAAAATTAAAAAAAAAAAATAATGAGCTAATTTTCTGAAGCAAAAAATGTGTTGTGAATTACATAGTTGCTTCGTACAGAATTTTTTTTCCCGATTTTTAACTACAAAATTAAATTTTCTTAAGCATTTATCACAACAATTGTTACAAATTACACCATACTTGTAAATTCTTTAAGATTGTACATTAGGATGCATAATTAAACTGTAAAGAATCAAATTCGTAATGCCGTATGATGTGTTACAATTTTTGTGATAAGTGGGTAAGAATGATTTAATTAGCAGTTAAAAATTGAAAAACAAAATCTGTACAAAGCACTTAACAACACATTTTTAGCTTCAGAACACTAGCCAGTTAAAGAAATGACACTTCTGAATAGTAATTCTCTATTTGTAAAATTTTTTACCCTTAAAACTAAAGAAAAAAGATATTTTGTGCGAGATCGTGCATATTTGCTTGTTTTCCGCACAGAACCAATACGCGGTAAGTGTGAAATACCACATTCAGTATTCCCAACGTAACACACATAACAATTTCCCTCTTCTTACCGCTTAAGCGCTACATTCATTTTACTGCTTTAGGCTTTTAACATATTATTTTTAGAGACGTTTAACATAGTAATAATTATAAATTGGAAACTTACCACTGCAATTTCACCTAATTTGCAATGTTAATTATTGTTCTTAAATATTTGCAAAATTAAGTAAAGTCTACTACTCCACGAAACTTATTGCATTCCTGATACAAGTAACATTAAGGAAGCCGTGAAAAAAATCAACAAGATTCCAGATGCCGACGTTATTACTGCAATATGTTATATAAATAATATTGTTAAAATATTAAAATGAAAAATAAATCATTACATAACCTTACCGTTTGTTTTAAGTTCGCATTTATAGACTGGGGGTGGGGGGGGGGAAGACAGACGTATATCACGGCCTGCTGGAGTATAGTAAACACAGAAAACATTTTATAGCAACAATGTTGAAGAAAGATATTTTGGTTTTCCGAAGTTGCCGTCATTAAACAGAAACCAACATGGAGATTTCATTGCAATTGATTAAAAATTCGTCTTTTTGGTATGTAATAAACGATCTTCGCACAAAATAATGTACGATACACGAGCGGTATGTTTGTTTTCATGTTCTCGGAAATTAAAAAAGCTCAACTACGTTTCGCTTTTTCAATCTTTTCCTCGAACATGATAACGTCAACATCCCGCTCTTGTAACGTATATTACTATTACTAATAACTTCAAATCAGTGTAATTCTGAAAATATTGAGATTAGGACAAATGTTTATATGACATTTTTTTGCTTACAATGACTTCGGATATAAGCTCCGTAAGTGACTGTAAATTCTCGTGAATCACCCTGTATATAATAAAACTAAATATTTTCCCGTTGTTACTTTTTTAGTATTAATCAAATGACGTTGTACGGAAAGTTAATATTTTAACCGATATATACATAGATTCAGACATCAATTTTTGACGTGTACTTCGTTTTTATGTCATATTGAACACGCTATAATCCTTTATTTTTCCTTCAGTATTATTCAAAGATTCAAAGTACTTCTTGTTGTGTTGCATTGGCCGTGATACAATCCGATGGTCATTTCTCAAAAAATCATATACCTTTTTCTTCTAACATTACATTTCCCATAACACAGACGTAATTCGACTTTTATTTCTCAGCATTATTCAAAGAATCAAATGACTTGTTGTCGCTAAGTTACATTGACCGTTGTACAAACCATAGTTCAATATTTTTCTTCTTCGTTATTGAAATCTGAAAAAAAAACCTTTGTCGCATCTTACATAAATTTACAGGCACGTGGTAATGAAGGCTTTGAAATCTGCAGGACGTTGTATTCATAAATGTTTTATTAAACTTAGGGGAATAGGAAGTCGCGTGCATAAGTTCAGATCATATTTTCGACATTCCAGCATGTTAAGAACCGTGACAAAGAAATATTAATATTAGCATACGTATTGTTTTTCTCTATTCTAGACTCTTCGTCACGGAAAAGTGATATATTTCATCCGCATCTAATTTTAGACCATATTGCGGTAAAGTTTAAATATTAAGTGGCTCAGCTGCTCGTATAATGAGGAAATGTAGCAGGCAGTATTGATCTGTTCTTAGCCTAACGAGGAAAAACTTGATGCAGCTCAAAACAAAGTTGTATTTATTTAAAACAAATAAACCGTAATTATCTTTATTCATTTAGCACAACGGGCAGAAAGCAATTTTATTGTAACCCTTTCAAGAAATTGTTTTTCTTCGTTTACAGTCCACTCTTCCACGGTATCATTCGATGAAAACTTTACTTTCACTGTTTTTTTTCTTTTACGAGGCGCATACAAAAGATAAGTATCTCTGGGGTGATTTACAGAAAGAAAACACAATTCATTGAATAGTATTAAGCGTTACAAGAGCGGTATGTTGAAGTTTTCATGTTCGAGGAAAAGTTTGAAAAAGCGAAACGTAGTTGAGCTTTTTTAATTTCCGAGAATTGAAAGAAAACATACCGCTCGTGTATCGTACATTATTTTGTGCGAAGATCGTTTATTACATACCTGAAAGAGGAATTTCTAATTAGTTGCAATGAAATCTCCATCTTAGTTTCTGTTCAATGACGGCAAATTTGCAAAACAAACATATCTATCTTCAACATTGTTGCTTTAAAATGTTTTCTGTGTTTACTGTACTCCAGCAGGCCGTGATATGTCTGTCTTTTTTCCCCCAGTCTATGAGGAGTCTGGAATCTTGTTGATTTTTTCACGGCTTCCTTAATGTTACTTGCATCACGAATGCAGTAACTTTAGTGGAGTTGTAGAGTTTACTTAATTTTTGCAAATATTTTAAAACAACAATTAACAGTGCAATTGAGGTGAAATTGCAGTGGCTAGTTTCCAATTTATAATTATTACTATATTGAACGCCTCTAAAATAATATCTTAAAAGCCTAAAGCAGTAAAATAAATATGTCACTTAAGCGGTAAGAAGAGGGAAATTGTTATGTGTGTTAGGTTGGGAATACTGAATGTGGAATTTTAGACTTTCCGCGGATTGGTTTTGTGCGGAAACCAAGCAAATACGCCCGATCGCGCACAAAGGTTTATTGGAACAGATCTTACCTATTCCTCAATGGATTCATTTCTTCACTCGTTCTTATAGCCTATACATTTTCCCTTTATGCATTCGTTATTTTATTCCCTCGTTTTTCATTTGGTCGTTTCGTATACATTATCAACAGTAATCTCACTAGAGGTTTTGATTTATCTAGAGAAAATAAAACTCGAGTGGGATTTAATTGACTATTACACGATTAGAAGAAAGTATGTGAAGATTAGAAGAAATAAAGTACTCTAATATAATAAAATATTAATTGAGTTACGAAAATACAACTGTCTTCAAATGTATTATTGTACCATCTCAACATTACAAATATTCGCTAGATGGCAGTTGTGTGTTATGTTTAGCTGTTTTCTTGTTATCAGTTGTGCCAACTATGGAATCTTCATTGAATTCTGTGGACGGTTACTAGTCAAGAAGGCTTTGTTGATTCAGTTTCATTTTTATTAAAAAGTTCTTTCCACTTCAATTATCCGGATCCTGGTAATCAACGTCACTTGACAGATGATTTTCAATAAATCTTAGTATTAATCAAACTCTGATACGTGACTATCCATAATAACATATAGCAGAAGCTGTAACATAACCTATTATAAACAAGTGTTACAGAAGTTTTAATTAGGGGTGATGAAATAAACAAGAAAAGTGTTAATTAACGATGCTGAAATAAAAAATAAACATTAATAATTTTAAAAGGAACAATTATTGAAAGTACAATTTTCAAATTTGAATGTTTTAGTGGTTGATGGTTCAGTTGGTGTTATATTGGACGTGTACGTAAAAGAAGTGAAACTCGTTAATGTACATGGTGTATTCCTCTACTTATTCAGGATTTCCGAATGCTGCTCTTCATTTATTTGTAAATAGGATTTCAGGGAAGATGCATAGCTATGACCAGTGATCTTTATTAATTGTCTTGAATGCCAATGCGATTCATATTTTAAACTGCAGTGCATCGACTGGAGCGGTTTGTAATTTACTGTTTTTTTTTTATTTCCAGACCAATGCAGTTTGAAATGTTGGGAAACAAAGAAACAAATGCTACTGTAGTGATAAAAGTAAACAAATATTAGGGACGCGATAAAATTAAACAAATGCTAGGGACGTGATAAAATTGTGTGATAAGCAGCCATGATTGGTTGAAAGACGTCCTTTCGTACCGTTTTATTGGTCAAAAGTAGTATGACGTAGTAAAAGTGTAATTATTATTATTATTATTATTATTATTATTATTATTATAAATCTGAAAGTTAGAATTTATAAAACAGTTATATTACCTGTTGTTCAGTATGGTTGTGAAACTTGGACTCTCACTTTGAGAGAGGAACAGAGATTAAGGGTGTTTGAGAATAAGGTTCTTAGGAAAATATTTTGGGCTAAGAGGGATGAAGTTGCAGGAGAATGGAGAAAGTTACACAACACAGAGCTGCACGCATTGTATTCTTCACCTGACATTATTAGGACCATAATATCCAGACGTTTGAGATGGGCAGGACATGTAGCACGTATGGGCGAATCCAGAAATGCATATAGAGTGTTAGTTGGGAGACCGGAGGGCAAAGCGTAGATGGGAAGATAATATTAAAATGATTTGAGGGAGGTGGGATATGATGGTAGAGACTAGATTAATCTTTTTTTTTTTTACAATTCATTTTTATATTTTCAGATATGCCTAGTAATATAATAAAATAAGTATATATAAATTTCAATCATAAGACACATCTGTTTTGTAAATGTTTATTTGCTATATGAATATGGAATATACTAACGTTTTCGCCTTATTTGGCATCATCAGATATAATAAAATATGCAATCTGACCCTCGATCAAATTGAGCAAATAACAAATGAGCAATGTATTATACATGGTTGATTAAGGTTCAGATTACATATTTTATTATATCTGATGATGCCCAATAAGGCGAAAACGTTAATATATTCCATATTCATATAGCAAATAAACATTTGCAAAACAGATGTGTCTTATGATTGTAATTTATATATACTTATTTTATTATAGATTAATCTTGCTCAGGATAGGGACCAATGGCGGGCTTATGTGATGGCGGCAATGAACCTCCGGGTAAATAATAGTAATAATAATAATAATAATAATAATAATAATAATAATAATAATAATAATAATAATAGTAATAATAATCATCTTGAGCTCGATAGCCCATAAAGGGCAAAGGCTGACCAGCCGATTGTTGGCTTCACGACCACATGGCCCACAAAGGTGAACGATCATCCAGACATTGGTGACCTCATGGGGAAATTTCTTCCGCCATGAGGACTCGAACTAGTTACCATTCTGTAACGCGAGTCCAGGCATGACGCCTAAGACCACAATGTCATGGGGCGAAACATATTACATTACACACAGTAACACATCTATTACAAATTATTACTAAGCAAATATTCAATTAATGAGGCACTGACCGCTTTCCAGGGAAAAACTCGAAACCACAGACTAATTCTTTCCCTCATGAAATAGCTAGCATTTTTGGAATGTACATCGGACCCACACGCCACAAATATTGCGGTCGGTGAATATGATATAACATTTGAGGAATTCATTTCATTTTAAAATTCTCTTGCTGGCAACCGAAATCCACGGAGAGCTTCAAATCTGCCACGCTTCACAGTAGCGAGCCTTGCAGGTTTAAGAATAATCAAGCACAGGACAAGATATCAGCGAGAGAGATAACACAGGTATCAGACGATGATGACGAACTGGTTCTAGTAACAGGAAATATCTTCTCAAAGACGTTACTATTTTTTTTTTATGTGTAAAGTTTAGACTTATTATATATCTTATGTTCTCATGTACTCATTTAACAAGTCAGTATCCACCAGCGTAGCTCAGTCGGCAGAGGCGCTTGCCTTCTGATCTGGAGCTGCGTTCGGGCTGGGATCGATTCCCTCATGATCTAATTACCTGGTTGAATTTTTTCCGGGGTTTTCCCCAACCGTAAGGCGAACGTCAGGTAATCTGGCGAATCCTCGGTCTCATCTCGCCAAAAACTATGTCGCTATCACCAGTTCTATCGACGCTAATAATCTAATAGCTCATACAGCGTCGTTAAATAACCAACAACAAATGTAAATAATGCCAACAATAAAAGATTATCAAATTTAATGCCAAAATGTTTACACCTTAAATTTTATTAGGGTACCATCTGTGTTAATGGCTACTTTTTTCCAGTAGAACATCTCGTGCGTACTTAAGACATACTATTTCATCGTGTTATTGTCATTTTTGTAGTAGCCTATTGCCAGGTAGCAATATTTGGATCGGGGATTGCAGACACGGCACATGTCATGAAAACTAAAGTTTTCGGTAGGCACAAAAAACGGTATTACTGGTGATAGACCACATCCTTGATTATAGTACTGGCTTCTTCAGACAGAAGCCTAATAGATGTGACGTTTTATACCAAATTTATTGGAATCTAATGAATTGTTAATGAAATAAATCAATATATATTAGCTTGACATATGCCGTTTCTCCAAGGAATCAAAATTGTAGTATAATAATTTCAGTTCAACTAAAGTTTATTTGTCAAATTAGGGATATATAATGCATAGGCGTACTGTGTACTTAATACACAAGTTCAACATATAAATGAACTTATTTTTCAACAGTAGGCCACTGAAGAATATTATTCTAAAATTCTTGATATTCATGTGGTATGTAACGCATTAGTTTGCGTATATCGTCAAGCTTCTCTGTTTGAATTGGCAATATTTTGTCTGGATATGCCAATGAAGAAGGTAAACATGGTATTCTCCTTTGTACTTACAAGCTAACATTCTCATGGGGGCAGGTAAAAAAAAAAATAATATTTTTTCTTCCATCATTTTAATAATGTCAAAAGAAGTGCTTACACAAATTTTGGCCACTCGAACACAATTACGAAGGCCGTAAAAATAAGTTTCCCTGGGGCCGTTCACAGAAAGAGAACGGAATTTCATGCAAAGCTGTATTGGAACAGATATAGCAATTGTTGAGTTATTTTTCAACTTATTCACCACCAGAATTGAGACATTTGTCATTCAGTGGGATCAATTTTTGTATCTTTGTGTCGTAGATGTCTGCCGTCTGGAATCGGAACCAATGTGTCGGCACATGTCTTTGAAATGAGTTGTTTCTGGGCGCTTCCAGGATTTCACAGGTCTGCAAATGTGAGACGGCTATACTGACATATGTGGTTTCTGCATGGAATGATAGCCCTATATCAACAGTCCATGAAACTCGAATAAACTCATTTCGTCACAAATAGTGACAAGTGCTGTTTCTGCAATCCCTGATTGATTTGTATTTTCACACAATATTAAATAGAAGAAAATACAAATATTAGTGAATAATTTACACACTTTCAAACTGAAATTCTGCACTAATTTCTAAGGTAACAAACAAGCTTCATGGAGGAGAGGAAAAAGTGGAATGTGGAGGACAGAAGAGCTATTTTAGCTGGCCGTTCTTTGCCTCTCTAATCTTTTGCTCCCCTTACGTTTGTGAATTTCATCTGAAGTTTGTAAATGAGTTTGAACGGTGGACAGCGAGGTCATGTGCTCTAATTAAGAACAGAAGCGGCTGCAATTGGCGTGGGCGGAACGCGTGCAAAATTTCCAGGAACTCTCCTGGGAGGCCCACCCTGGAGTTCGATTCCCTAACATTGCCTATGGGATAAATTTTTCCCCTACAACTGATGCTGTCAATGCCGTTCTTGTCACACAGTTTCTATATTAAAGCCATTGATATCTGCTGCACACACGTCCGCACTTGAGCCATTTTATTGTCTTTCGGCAAGCAAATTAGAACTCGGGTTTCCGACGTATCGTAATAAATGCTCTCTATTTTAAGAATGCTTCCGTTTCCATAATTGTTTTGAATGTCAGCATGCTATCGTACGTACATATTAAAGCGTTCGAAAAGTAATGACAACATAGTTGTTTCACACTAAATTTATTTAGGTCACTTTTGACATTACATACTTCAAATTAGTGTTGTGGGATTTAATCGATTAATCGATCAATTTCTGTTGTAAGATTAATCGATCAAAAACATTTAATCGAATAATCGAGTCGATTAAAATTAATCGGTTGTAGTTTATATTAATTATTATTTTGTGAATAGAAGCTCATACTAAAAATTCCGACAATATTTCTCTCTCGGAAACTGCTTACTTAAAAGCACAATACTACTGTTATTTTCTAACTGTAAACCAGGTAGCGTAGGGAAAATCTTTGCACAAACACTTCATAAAGAGATGGAGATATGAGGAAAGTGACCTAGTCTACCTCTATTGAAAGTTGAAAAACAATGCGAAACCCTTATTAAGTTCTATGATTTTCCAAGAAACTTCTACCTTGTTGTAAGCTCGTCTTTCTAGCATATGAAATACATACTTTTCTGGGATTCGTCCCCCTCATTCCTTGTAAAAATAGTCATGTCTACACTGTGTGCAAGAAAGAGCGTAACTACCTTCTTCTCTTTCTAAAATCTGGTAATTCGATTACAATAGTGGCCAGTCTTCTGTTTCGATCGCTGTACTTTTGCAGTTACAGTTTCTGTACTAAGTTTGTATATGAAGTTTGTGTGTTTAGTTTGATAAAGAAAAAGAAAACAGTTTTCTGTGGTTTGTGAAAAGTGTAAACTTCATTATGTCATTTGAGAGATAAACTCGGTGAAACGTTTGAATTTAAATGGAACGATCGTAGAGAAGTGCTTGACAGAAAGAAAAGTTTTTTTTCATGTTTAGTGATGAAGGAAACATTGTTAAACGTAGAGCGGCACTTAATTCGGAGCATGTGAATGCATGTTTAAAATCATGGATGAAGCAGTATTAACTAGGTGAGTCTTCATACTTTTTGTTATTTATGTTGGTCTCAAAAATTTCCAGAGAAAGTGACACAATAAATTATAAGCCTCATAATAAATGAAGAGTCCACTGCAAGAATGATGGATGTCTTTTGGAATACATTTTGCAGGAGAAGCAATTGAAAGTTTGAAATGGTTAGAACGCAAAGCTTAACTGTGATTTTCCGATCATTACCGGACAATGACTATCAGTGTTAATGCCATATAACTCTCTATGTACATTCTACAGGGACATCATTTTATTTTTACTAACATTTTTAATATTAACCTGTCTATACCTTTAGAGAACCGGAAACACAGCTTGCTTCCCCCTCCAAGACTGGTATTTGATGATACTGGCGTAAAACACAAATCACTCTACTAGGTATAGGATGGAAGAAAAGTAGTTAATCCATTTACGTAAACTAAGAAATATCGCGATTTTGAGTTTGATAATTTTCATTAGGTTTTTCTTTAATCAAAGTACAGTACTGTATTAAGAATAACTGTTTTTACTCACGAAGTGAGTTATCCATGCGAACGTATTCATTATGCAGTGTATATTATACTGTCTACAGCACATTAGCGTACAATATAGAGAAATAAGTTAAATTGAAAAATAATCATAATATGAATATTTAAACACAAGTTTGAAAATGGTGGCCGTTCATTTCGATACAGGCTTCAGTTCTTTTGTGCATATTATCGCACTATAGACTATTGCATCTAATTCCAATTGCCAGTTTCGTCCTTCGTACTAGTAACTCATGTTGAAATAATTCTGTATCTACTCTACGTACTGTAAATTCAATCTTCACTTCTGCCCGACCCGAAAATATAAAATTACTCAGATATGCTATCTACTGTCCGTCCAAGTGGTTATGCTGCAGGATTGTAGAAAGGGAGGAAATCACGTGACAGTTATTTACTTAACGAGGCCCTTTTATTTAAGTTAAATTAAACAGCTGTATAATATTACGTAAACGTCCAATTCCTAAGAGAAATTAATGTTTTCAGAAAAGAGCTAAGACAGCCCAGCTTTTACAGAGGGGCGAGCAGAAGCAGGTGGGGGAAATCGGGATGCGACGTAGGCAAACGGACAGTACCTGTGCGAAAATATGATTCAATATTGAAAGCTCTTTCGTCACTGGAAAACGCGAACATATTTCTGGAACGTACTATACTCAGTAACTCAGTACTGCTTACTATCTGCGGTCTTGGTTCTGTGTGAAGTTGGAACTTCCTTAGTAGAAGGGGTGGAAGTGAAGTACATTCAAAAACTCAGGTGCAATAAAAATTGAAGTAAAAATAAAATGATGTCCCTGTATATGTCTTAAGCTATGCATTGACAGTCTTGGTTCATTTTCAACAAGAAAGTGACATCCATCATTCTTGCAGTGGACTCTTCAAATATGTTAGTAAGTAATTAAAATAGTTGTTTTGTAATAAAACGATACAATATATACAGATATACAACATTTAATACTTATGCTTATCACCGAACACAAATTAAATTTAACAATAATTATGTATTACAGTAGGCTATATTAAAACATTTTTCAACTCGTCAAAACTCGATTAATGTAATCGATTAAATTCAAATAGTTAATCGATTAAATATTTTGATCAATCAACAGCACTACTTCAAATATAGTGTCCTGTCATATCAATAATACGTTGCCAAATTATTGGAAGACGGCGGACTTCATCTGCAGCATCATTTCTAGATATCTCTCTCACTGATCAATCTAAAGCTCTTCGGGTGTCAACTCTTGATTGAAAGCAAATGCCTCGCTTCCACCCAACTTGCAATAGTTCAGTATGTATGTATTTATTCACACTGCAAATAGGCATGGTATGGTAGGAGTTCTCTCCCATAGGCTTCTTGCATTCGTAATTTCCTAAACCATAGAGTTGTATGTTTTTCTCTTGCTGCTTGTATTGTTGTGTAGATATCCAAATATCCCATTACGTCTTGCGACGTATAGGGGCATAGAGGCAGAGCTGGCATTTTGAACTTGATATGAGATGCAGGTCCCGCGCCGTGGCGTCGTGGTCTAAAGTATCATGCATAGGGTTCGCGTTACGGAATGCGCGCTGGTTGGAGTCTTCATATGGAAAGAAATTTTGTGCGAGGTCGTGCGTATTTGCTTGTTTTCCGCACAGAACCAATACGCGGTAAGTGTGAAATACCACATTCAGTATTCCCAACGTAACACACATAACAATTTCCCTCTTCTTACCGCTTAAGCGCGACATTCATTTTACTGCTTTAGGCTTTTAACATATTATTTTTAGAGACGTTTAACATAGTAATAATTATAAATTGGAAACTTACCACTGCAATTTCATCTAAATTGCAATGTTAATTATTGTTTTTAAATATTTGCAAAAATTAAGTAAAGTCTACTACTCCACGAAACTTATTGCATTCCTGATATGAGTAACATTAAGGAAGCCGTGAAAAAGTCAACAAGATTCCAGATGCCGATGTTATTACTGTAATATGTTTTATAAATAATATTGTTAAAATATTAAAATGAAAAATAAATCATTACATAACTTTACCGTTTGTTTTAAGTTTGCATTTATAGACTTGGGGGGGAAAAAAAAGACAGGCCAGCTGGAGTATAGTAAACACAGAAAACATTTTATAGCAACAATGTTGAAGAAAGATATTTTAGTTTTCCGAAGTTGCCGTCATTAAACAGAAACCAACATGGAGATTTCATTGCGACTAATTAGAAATTCGTCTTTCAGGTATGTAATAAACGATCTTCGCACAAAATAATGTAGGATACACGAGCGGTATGTTTGTTTTCATGTTCTCGGAAATTAAAAAAGCTCAACTGCGTTTCGCTTTTTCAATCTTTTCCTCGACCATGAAAACGTCAACATACCGCTCTTGTAACGTATATTACTATTCTGATGAAATTTCGGCCCGTGTATGGGACCGGTGCTCACCCAGAATCGTGATGCATTTGCGTAGCTATGATTGGTAGTGAAATCCTGTTACGAAAGCCAGCTGTAACGGTAGTAGACTACTTTCCTTCCAAATGAAGCTCTCTGCCAAGGATGTTTATTACTCTCTTTGACGGACTTCAACGCTTGAACCTGGCCCCTGCAACCATTTCAATGCGAGGTCGACAGCTCGTTTATTTATTCTTCTGTCTGGTTGTTTATTTAGGGCACATAGGGCCCGTGTAATGAAGAACTCTCACTGCCCGCTCGCCGATGACGTCGGTTGTGTATGTGGATAATCACTTGATGGAGTCGGAGTGCTTCCCCTGGGGCGCGGGTCACAGACGTTACTTCCATTACAGCGCCCTCTTTATGACGGCGACGCTGAAACATATGGCCAAGTAGGAAAAAATTAGTTGGAGTCTCTTGGGGAACGAACAGAGAAGAGAGGACTGAAGTTTTAAAAAGTGAAAGGAGCGCTGGAAATAGAAATTTAAATATTGGGACTAATGAGAAAAAAATAGATAAATGCATCAAGTTATGAATATACTCAAGAATATATATTTGTTTATTTATTTACTTGTTTGTTTATTTATTTATTTATTTATTTGTTTATTTATTTATTTATTTATTTATATTTTAGTGTGCTGTACTACAGCCAGAGGCCAATAAATAGTTCAGGACAAATGACAAAAATTACAAATAATGATACAAATTACAAATAATGACAAAAATTACAAATAATGACAATAATTACAAATAATGGCAAAAATTACAAATAATGATAATAATTAAAAATAATGACAAAAATTACAAATAATGACAAAAATTACAAATAATGGCAAAAGTTACAAATAATGACAAAAATTACAAATAATGACAATAATTACAAACAATGACAAAATTACAAACAGTGACAAAATTTACAAATAATGACAAGAAATACAAATAATGACAAAAATTACTAACAATGACAATAATTACAAATAATAATATTAATTACAAACAATGACAAAAATTACAAACAATGACAGAAATTACAAATAATGACAACAATTAAAAATAAAGACAATAATTAAAAGTAATTACAAAAATTACAAATAATGATAATAATTACAAATAATGACAATAATTACAAACAAAGACAAAATTACAAACAATGACAAAATTACAAACAGTGACAAAATTTACAAATAATGACAATAATTACAAATAATGACAAAAATTACAAATAATGACAATAATTAAAAATAATGACAAAAGTTACAAATAGTGACAAAAATTACAAATAATGACAAAAAATACAGATAATGACAAAAATTACTAATAATGACAATAATTACAAATAATAATATTAATTACAAACAATGACAAAAATTACAAACAATGACAAAAATTTACAAATAATGACAATAATTACAAAAACTGAGAAAAATTACAAATAATTACAAAAAATACAAATAATAACAATAATTACAAATAATGACAAAAAGAACAAATAAAGACAATAATTAAAAATAATGACAAAAATTACAAATAATGACAATAATTAAAAATAATGACAAAAATTACAAATAATGACAACAATTAAAAATAATGCCAATAATTAAAAATAATTACAAAAATTACAAATAATGATAATAATTACAAATAATGACAATAATTACAAACAATGACAAAATTACAAACAATGACAAAATTACAAATAGTGACAAATTACAAATAATGACAATAATTAAAAATGACAATAACTGAATAGACGTTCATGGATAGATGTGCAAACGAAGAATAACTCAATTGAAACAATAATAACAAAAGATATGTTAGAGTTGAATTACAATCCAATGTTAAAACGACAGTATAAATATTCATACTATACATTAATAGGATTCAATTTCATACCATACAAATTGTCAAGGTTTATGCATTTGGCAATCGGTGAAAGAGATTTAGAGTTACTGGTACTATTTTTTTTTTTTGAAGTCTTAATCCTTTAGAAGGAATGCGAATGTAGATATTGCTTATGATAGATTCACAAAGAATGTCACCCTTTATAGCCTTAGAAAAGAATAAGTATTCAAGATCAAGACGTCTGGCATAAAGACTAGAACAGTTCAGATAATTACAGTTTAGTTCATAATTGAAAATAATTAATAATTACTGAAACGTGGGAAGTTATTCACAAGGGGGCAATCAATAAATTTCCGGACTGGCTTGAATTTAGGCAACACACATGACATAGGAAACGGGTAAGGTATCTAGAACCAGGAAACGCCTGAAATCTATACTAAATGCATCACTTGAAATGCAGAAAAGAAGACTAGCCATAAGGCGTATAAGGAGAGAGTCCAGGAAAAATCGCAATAGGTTCTGCACAAAATCACTTTGCCTTTGGAGGCCTATATTACCTACGTATGTGTTCTTTATATTTTACCACTCGAATTTTTCGCATTTCTTTTATAAAGTATATAATGACTTGAAATAAATTTCTACTTCCGGTAAACGTTAGCACGGCAATTTATTGATTTCTTTTCTACAAAATAATTTATCACGACACTTATAAAATAATATGTAATAAATTGTTATTTTGTACACAATGTGAAATACGTATAAACTAGACGTAAATCACAGTCTGCTATATACAGTCACGAAGCTTGAGTTTTGAGGGTGCTACAAACAATAGACTGTGACGGTACTATTTTGCATTGCCTGTAATGAGGCGATATTAGCGATCCTAGTGGTGAGTAACTATCTAATGTTTGCATATTTACTACGTATTGAGCTTCGCGACTGTATATACTAGACTGTGCGTAAATGTAAATTATTTATCACATTTTACGCGGCCAGCCTTGCCAACACTGTCGTCTGACATCAGAGAAACATTCTTAAGTTTTGTGATCAGTAGCACAGACAGATCCTAGCGGTAATTTATCGAACTGCGCCGTGTCTGTCATCGCTTGCGCCTTAATTCAGCGACTGTAGATGTTGCGATTGTTAACGCTGCTCCTGATTGGCTGTCAGCCCGGAGTGCCAACACCGCAGAATCAATGCCGTCGCTTTCATTTCTTCTGCAATACCTGTGTCTGACACTTTGTAAATACATCTGCAAACGACTGCATTCAGATTTCCAATCACGTTCAGCATTGAACAGAATTTCATGTTAAAGGTCCTTTCTGGTGAATCGTTCCCGCTATGTAAAGAGTTGTTCTCTCGCTCGAGGGTGGAGATATTTACCAAAATAATCACACCCCTGTCAATAGCATTCATTCAGTTGAACGTGTTGAAAATATTATGTCATCTACTTGTATGTATCTGTCACAATAAAGCAGTATTTTATATCGTCGTCGTCGTCGTCATCATCATCATCATCATCATCATCATCATCACAGTATTTGGATGGAAGTTTCATTCCAGTTATGTAGAAATTATAAAACGTCTGCCATTTTCTACTTGGATTTGTTACTTTTTGTGTTCATATGATCATTGTTCCGTAACATATGGGGCTACTCTGTGCAGACTGATTGAACCAAGATAATTTCCGATAATGTAGATATTATTAATAAATTTTATATTCCATGTTATTCTTGAACGTCCTACATGTAAGCCTGTTTGCTCAACGGGGAATTCATCCATAGTTTGTGGAACCACTCTTTCTGTAGATTTATTTATTTATTTATTTATTTATTTATTTATTTATTTATTTATTACTTATTTATTTATTTACTTATTTAGTTATTTATCTATTTATTTAGTTATTTATTTAGTTAGTTATTTAGTTATTTATCTAATATCTATTTGTCTATCTATCTGTCTGTCTGTCCTATCTATCTATCTATCTATCTATCTATCTATCTATCTATCTATCTATCTATCTATCTATCTATCTATCTATCTATCTATCTATCTATCTATCTATTTCTAGTAAATTTCAAGTGGATACAAGTTAATATAATATAAACTAATCCACTCCTGAATGAGTAAGACTCGTGCTTAGGAGGGGATTGTAATACAAACGAAAATAAAATTGAGAGTGAGTAAATTACAGATTAAGAAATGCTAAATATCTTTAATTCCTTGCCGTGGTATCGCGGTCTAAGGTATCCCGCCTAGGACTCGCGTTACGGAATGCGCGCTGGTTCGAGTCCTCATGGGGGAAGAAATTGTCTCATGAAATTTCGGCCAGTGTATGGGACCGGTGCCCACCCAACATCGTGATCTAATTGGTTGACCTACGTTAGGTAGTGAAAATCCGGTTTCACAAACCAGCTCTAAGGCTGAGGGGATCATCGTGCTAACCACACGATGCTTCCTTTCTGGTTGGATGATCGTCCACCTCTGCTTCGGCATGTGGACGTGAGGCCTGCAGCCGGCTAGTCGGTCTTCGCCCTTCAAAGGGCTGTAATGCCATGGATTTACTTTTTTATATCTTTAAACGCAAACTATAAATCCAATTTTTTATTTATTTTTTATTAATTTTGAGAGGATCAGTGGTTAAAATAATATTAGAATAAAATTTGTATAATAATCTGGAACCTTGACTCATGCTATGATAAAAAGCTGCATTGGGTTTACATTTTGGTGCACACAAACGCAGAGAATTCATATTTTTAGTTCTTTATTTATGTATAGGGGAGAGTCGGGTAGTATCGGACATCGGGTAATATCGGGCAGTACGTTTCTTTCATCTACCACCATATGGTAGTACCTGAATGATATGGTTACGTTTCTGTATGCGACATCATCATCATCATCTGTGGTCATAGAGCCCTTTTAGTTTAGCCTTGACCTCCTTAAGAATTGCCGCCCAATCTTCCCTCTCTAGGACTCTCCGTCTCCATCTCTTAATTGCTGCTTTAACTAGATCATCCTGAACATCATCCAACCATCGTAGTTTAGGTCTTCCTGCTCTTCTTTTACCACTTAGCGTGGCATCTAGTAATCTTTTAGGAATATTATTATTGTCCATTCTGATAATGTGACCCAGCCACTCCAGCCGTCTAATTTTTATATCAGTGACCATACTTGGATCTTTATATAGTTTTTGTAGTTCGGAATTGGTCCTAATTCTCCACTCTCCCTTATCATAAATAGGGCCATAAATTTTTCTTAAAATTTTCCTTTCCCATGTATGCGACATCACAGAAACGTAACCATGTCAATCAGGTACTATCATCGTGTGGTAGATGAAAGAAAATCACTGTCCGATATTACCCGATGTCCGATACTACCCGACTCTCCCCTATACCTTTCAAAATTATTAAGATTTCTGTGAAAATATTAAAAAAAAGAAATAAAATAAGATAATAAATTTGTTTAATGTTGAAAACTTTGAAATGTTTAAACAACAGTTCAGTTGAGTAATCTTTCTGATTTTTTAAACAAAAGCTTCTCAACCGAATAATAACAGGCATTTCCCATATTTATTCTGCATTTAATTTCCTCCCGAGTATTATTTATATTTTGTTACTGTTGTTCCAAGATATTTGAATTTTTCCACCTCTTCGAAGGATCACAGACTTTATTTACCTTTCGCAGTAAGACATACATAGTCAAGTTTTTTTTTTTGTATGAATCTTTCATCTATCGTCTTTGGCTGGCTGGGTCTGAACCTGGGAATCTCGAATTCAATAGCAAACATAATCTTGATGGCATGTACTTTACATAACAATAGCAGACTGAGAGGTATATCTTGAGTTCTTCAAGGAACGTTCCCTCAACAACATCTCATTCCAAGCCGAAGTCGAAGATGGTGAAGAGAGGAGAGAATGGATAATAAGATATATGGGAATACACCAATAGGGCAATGTGGAAGGAAACGGGGACTTTCATCCGCGACTAGAGAAGGGTTTGCTTCCCTTCGAACTGCACCCTTTTCCACAGAGAAAGGGTAGATATTCGCAAGCTGAACCTGGAGAAGGTTTCTTACCAAGAGCTCTGAAGTTTAATTTTAAATATAACCCTATAACTTTTTTTATTCTTTAAATTTTCCAATCTCCAGCAATAGAATTGTTTACTGTGCTAAATAGCTAATCTAATTTCTTTTTCTTCTCCTTCTTTCTCTTCTCAAATTGTCACTTTTACTCGTCTACTTTGGTCAATGTTCAGGGAAGATTTATCAACAGTAATCTCACTAGAGGTTTTGATTTATCTGGAGAAAATCAAAATTCGAGTGGGATTTAATTGACTATTACACGACTAGAAGAAAGTATATAAAGATTAGAAGAAATAAAGTACTCTAACGGTCTTACTAATAAAAACTCTATATACAGACGTTTAACTGTCTTAAGGCTGGTTCACAATAAGCAGGGAACGAGAACCAGAATTAAAACGAGAAGCAGAGGACGTGAATATGAAAATTTTTGATTCACAATAAACCGAGAACGTAGACGACTATGCATATCGATATGTATGTCAATAACGATATGTAAAGTCGATACTAAGCATTCTGATGTTATTTGTGTATAATTGACCAATGGCGTTCTCTCATGAGTACAAGGCAACCAACATAAACACAGGTTAACCAACTTTGAAATTGCAACTGAAAATTTCATTAGGTACGGTGCTATAAATATGCCCATGCATCTTTATTATCACAACCTATTTTAAGTCTACCATAACGTAAAATAATTAGAGAAGAAACATTTGTAATAGAACAAAAACGAACACAACAGTAATTATTGAATTGAACCATGAATATGTAGTGTGTAATACAATCAATACAGTAATAAAATATGATTCGCTTCCGATCGGTGTTCAAAGATGCAGCTATTGAAAGCCAAGTATTCTCCTTCATTTTCTCATCTTTATACGAGGCACGCCGTTTATCGTAAAAGTGAGGATTTTCTTCAACACTCAATACTAGAATCTCATAAAATAAAACTTGCTCCATGATGCACAGCACAGAGCAAAATAATGCATAGGTTATGTAACGGTCTTCTTGCTACAAAATATACGACGATAAAATAGTTTTTAGATGGCAATAGAATGAATTTAGTGGGCTGTGATCGGAAACGTGAACGCCAAATTTGAAACTTGGCCAACTCTCCGTTCCCGATCCCCGGCTCCGGCAAGCTTTTCGTTAATTGTGAATGCTCACATTTAAATGTACACATTTTAACAATTTTACCGTTTTTGTTTTCGTTCCGATTCTCGTTTCCGGTTTATTGTGAACCAGCCTTTATACTTATACAATGAGTAGCTCGTTTATAAGCCGTGTGTAAATTCCTCACTAATAATCACTACATACGTCGTGTATAATAGTATAACTGTTACACAGCTACGTCATAGTTTCGTCATTACTTCGTTACGAAAGGTAAGAGAATATCTGAGGTTCTCTACTGGATCCGGTAGAGCGCTCTAGTGAGGCGTGTTAAATATCGATAGTACAACTGGTACTAATCGATTACCACACTACATATTATTCTAATAATATCATATTCTAATAATTCTATGATCTTTGGTTTGTTCTTCTGTGGTTACAAGGTAAACATCGTCATAAAATGACAGTCGATACGAACAGCTGTTAGAGGGGCGGCCATTTTTTCCTTATATACAACGCTTAAACAAGGGGTTTCGTGTATATAACTACTGCAAAGCAATTCCCATTGTATAGTTACAGCCTGTTTATACGTCCATAGCTTATGCATGGTTTATTAGTAACGTTTTCTGTCTCAACTCTGCATAAGTCTCGTATAAAAACTATACACGTATTAGTAAGACTGTAATACAATACAATATTAATTGATTTACTAAAATTCTACCTCACTAATGTTAGCTTTACCAAAACGTTTGGACCGAGCCACCATTTTCAGTTGACTGTCGATGCAGTAAACAAATGACGATCACAAACCATGTTTTATAGTGCTGTAAAGAATTTGCAGTTTGAAATGTTGGCAAACAAGAAACAAATGCTAGGGAAGTGATAAAAATAAACAAGTTGAGTCCTGCGTTTGGTTACCTAGAGTCCGCAAGCGCATAGATATCAGTAGAATATAGCTTGGAGGCATCAAACCCTACTTACACAGTTCAATTCTGCTGTTCAGTGAACATGCGAAAACAAAAGCCAGGAGCTTGGAGATTAGTGTTCTAATAAAAGAGTTTGGTAGCGAGTACTCCATTAGGAAGAAGAAAATATATTTTACCAGAAATAAGGAGAACATTTTCATTTGAGACACTTACAATGTTTACACTAACTGATTGCATGTGTAGAGACTCGTTAAGCACGTACTCATAATTTGCTTCATTTCAAGTTCGTGCTCAACCTTTAAGTAGAACTGAATTATCTAGATGCTTACTTATTGTAAAAATCAGGGCGACAGGTAACCAAGGCGACAAAACATTTTTTATGTGGCGCCTATAGAGGATTTCACATTAAGGGAAAAAGCATTGAGTAGGGGCTATTCCATCAAATGATCAGTTACTATAGAAACACCAACCTACCACATAGCTTTTATAATGTACAGTAGTGGCAAAAAAAAACCGGACCGACCCTTGTAGCTGATTTCAGAGCCTTGTTCAATCCAGAGCACGATAGACTGGTAACTAAGACTTTCGTGGTTCGAATCCTGCCTGGGAAGGAATCTTTTTTTTTTTTTTTTTTTTTTTCCTTATTCAAATTTATTCCCAGTACTTTTCGATTACTGGTAAAATTCATGTTCTGAGAATAATAAGTTAATTAAGTAGTAAAATATAGCTGGAATCGAAAAGCTGATGAACAGTACTGTGTGTTTACACATATTTATTCATGTACCTGTGTGTATAAGTCGGTGAAGAACAGAAATAGTACTCAGTACAATATCCCACTTGGATTTATAGTCCCGTCGCTCTAATTTCCGGCAGCCAATCGCGTTCCAGGTCGGCTACATTTAAACGTGTGCGTCTCGTGATTCGCTCATGAAGACGTTAAGGCTCAATAAATACTTAATACAATCGCCCGCCATTTTCGCTCTTTCGTTGGCGTTCACAGAAAACACACGAAGACGTTATTTGCCGCACAATTATTTGCTGAATTACAGTACGTTTGATTTATTATCATAGGAGCTACGACATGATAATGTTTAACGGTGTGGCAAATAGATTCCTCTTATGGTAGCTCGGCAACGAAAGAACAAAAATGGTGAACGATACTATCTACCTAGGCTTTATAGAGCCTTCACTTCCTAAGACGTAAGCAAAGAGGAGGAGTCACGCCGGGAATAACAGCGTCGCGACTATAGTAACAACAGTAAAGTTGCCTTGTTTCTTTAAAGGCAGCTTATCTCACCGCACTCTACTTCACTGCAACGTGAACTGATGACCCGTAACTTGCTCTCCGTATTAAGCGAAGCTAGTATAATCGACGTATACCTAACTTGTATTCAAAGTAACCAAACGTAAAACTCTGATAATAAGATAAGCTTTAGTCCACACCTGTGGAGTAACGGTCAGCGCGTCTGGCTGCGAAAGCAGGTGGCACGGGTTCGATTCCCGGTCGGGGCAAGTTACCTGGTTGAGGTTTTTTCCGGGGGTTTCCCTCAACCCAATATGAGCAAATGCTGGGTAACTTTCGGTGCTGGACCCCGGACTCATTTCACCGGCATTATCACCTTCATCTCATTCAGACGCTAAATAACCAAAGATGTTGATAAAGGGTCGTAAAATAACCTACTAAAAAAAAGATATGCTTTATGTTATGAATAACATAGGAATCAAATCTATTCATCCTCCCCCTCTCTGAAGCTATAAAATCACATAAGCTGTATTGCTTCCAGGGGCATGGCTTGGACGACGATAATAGTACAGTGAGAAATTGAAGACAACTTTAGAACCGAAAGACAGCAGAAGTCGTAAAGCAGCATTGACGTACACAAGAAAAAAATAAAAAAAAAGATCGGGCGAGATTAAAGAAGAGGTGGTCGTAACAATCTGAAACTAGAATGGATTAACAAAGCCCAAGGCAAGAGGCAAAAAAAAAGGAACGTTACAAAAAGAATCTCTGCAACGGCGTCAACAAATGAAGGATGCGTGATGGAGGGCCACGTGACAGATGAAAGGCAAGGAAATGCTTTTTAAAAAGAAACTACACTTATACACAAGATGGCGCGAAACACTTTTCCATTGCGGAATTGAATTTCGTGTGAGGGTTATTTTTCCAAGTCGCGGTTGTGTACACGCTGTCTCCCTGGAGACGAGAGCCAGCAGAGCGCATGCGCCCACAGAACAGGCGGCAATCCTATTATGTGGGAGACGAAGGGGGGGAGGAGAGCACGAGATGGAATGACATACGATATAAAACAAACTGCATTATGTACAAACTTCAAACACTAACCTCGTTCGGAATTTTACATATTCAGTGGCGTATCAGTCCAAACATCTTGGCAATCGAGAAATGGTTTTGCGTCACCAATAAGTAATTATTAAGGATCGGATTCCTATGTAATTAAATATTCTTTTTGTGTGTGATAAAATACAGTTAACAAAGTTAAAAATTCCGAACATGAAGTTTCAAGTTTAGAACCCGAATTTTATTTCACATAAAACACATATTTTCACAAAAAAAATATGTAAATACATATTTTCAGGAAATCTATTATAAACACATAATTCTTGGAGTTTTTTTACTTAAATAATTTTTTACAAGAACTTTTAAATATTTTTAAACTATATCAATTATATAACTCAGAAGTACGTTATCTTTTTAAGAATTCTTGGTTGCTTCGTGTTTCTAAGCGCTGTTTGGTGTATCCGTGATCCATTTTTGTAATAGTATTGCCTCAAGTACTGAGAACTGCTAGGCAGCATACCAGTATTGTATTGTATTGTATTGTGTTGTATTGTATTGCATTTATTAACATTCCATGGTATTCATACATTGCTTTACAGCTAGAATATGGAACAAGTCAAAAAACTTAATACTATTATAAAGTCTTAATTTATAGTCACAGTCTAGATGAAATATATATATACAGACGAGATTCACAATATAGTCTACTAGTACAACACAAAGTTTTAGTATCAATTTCATGAAGTGTTATTAAATGTCATGAATTCACCTACAGAATAGAAGGCGTGAGAAATTAGGTACTTCTTTAATTTGGCCCTAAATAATCTTAAAATTAACATAGTGGTAGATTTTTTTTTTAATTTTCGTAGGTTATTTTACGACGCTTTATCAACGGCTTAGGTTATTTAGCGTCTGAATGAGATGAAGGTAATAATGCCGGTGAAATGAGTCGGCTGTCCAACACCGAAATTTACCCAGCATTTGCTCATATTGGGTTGAGGGAAAAGCTCGGAAAAAACCTCAACCAGGTAACTTGCCCCAACCGGGAATCGAACCCGGGCCACCTGGTTTCACGGCTAGACACGCTAACCGTTACTCCACAGGTGTTATTATCACAGAATAAATTAACATGCACAAGGAGGAGAGATCTTGCAACTCATAATTAGGAATGTTTATTGTTGCTGAAGATGATTTCATTCCACGCTTTGTTTGTGAAACACAGCAGATAAGAGGTTGGGTATGAACATTATTTAATTTAAACAAATCTCTCGCCCATGTCTATCAAGTAAGGCAATATATCTTGTTGTGAATCCTTGTTATCGGGCTTCGTCAATCGATATCCGTCAAGATATACTGAAAGATGGTTGTTTAAAAAACGATTTGGCTTTCCTATTAGCAAATCTAAGCTTTTTGTGTGACACCATAAAAAACTAAAACAGGGAGATGCATGCCGTGAATATTAAACTAGACTCGCTACCAGGTTCAGAAGTACAAGTACTAAGGGACAAATTCCAGAATGTGTTTGGGAAAAACAGGGGATATAAAAAGATGTGTAAAGTTGCTCAAGTATTGGAGGATGTGTCTGTAGGTGAAATTGACGGTGTTTGTGTTTGTGACATTCCTCTCTTTAAATATGTACGTCTGACGTCCTGTGATGTGGAAAGATCGTTTTCACAGTATAAGTCGTTCGGAGATAATCTGCATGCATTTGTGATGGAGAATTTGGAGATGACCTTTGTTGTTCACTGCAATTCTCGGCCAACTACTAGCACTCCAGTGTGGTTGGTGAGTAGCATTTTTTTTTTCAAGCTAAGTAAGGTATTTTTGTCATGTTTAAAAAAAAAAAATATATATATATATATATATATATATATTTAATTGTTATCAAATATTTTCGTACTTTTTAGCACATAAAAAATAAATATATTTAATTTTTTAGCACATAAAAATCCGCTCCCTAGTAATTATTTACCATCCATCAATGGGGAATATGCATAGATCTTATTTTCTGTCGATATGGGTTCTCCTAATGAAAATACATTATAGTCTGTTATCTAACGATGTTGTATCCATGAAATTGGTAACAGCGAGATGGTATTTCGCGAGATGATTTGTAATGGATTAACTGACATTCACCTTACAGTTATGAAGGCGGAAAAAACCTAATCGTGTAATCAGCCGAAGGGGAATCGAACCCACGCTCAAGCAAAGCTCCGTATATGCAGACGGAAGAACTGACAACATTGCATTAGAGCGTAATGTTGTATAACAAGCGCAAAAGATGATTGCTACTTGCAAGTTTGTCTTTTGTTAGTTTTGTGTTCTGTTAGTTTTAATTGTATTAAGCTACGTTGACGATTGTTTGCCTTCAACATCTTTCTAGAAGTTGCTCCGTTTCAAGAAATGCATGAAGTTACAATTCAGAAATCATTTCATTAGCTTAAATGGTATATAGTTAATAAACTTCTGTCTTTATTGGAGGTAAAATAGCAACTTCCTTTTTTATTGTCTCAATAGACAAAGTACTGTGATACGGCAAAATATCTGTTCAGATATTCTCGTGGAAATAAAAGTTATCAACTTCTCGGTAATCTAGATACTCATAAACTATCGGTCTATTATTCATTCCCAGTATCTTATCAATTTATTCTGGAGTTATTTATTTGTTTTTTAGTGTATTTATTTATTTATTTTTATTTATATATTCCCCTCAATTAAGTTTATTATTTTACACGCTTTAACATCTGTTGTCATGTCGCGTGTTTAGGATTGATGGGTATACTAGTAGGCCGTTGTTACTATTGTTGGGATCCTGTTTCTCTTGTATGTTGTAGATGGGTTGAGTTCATGTAACTGATTTTAGATTTTGATTAACATTTATGATATATTCGTGACTTGAGGGGGGCGATGAATCATGGTATGTAAATTTCCAATCCGACGTTTCCCTTTATGACTGAGGGAAATCATGAAAAACCCCAGTTAGATTGGTCGTCTACGGGGTTTGATCCCGAAACCTCCCGAATGCGAGTCTCAAACGCTACTGCCAGAGCCAACTCGCTCGGTTTTATTTATTTATTTAACACTCTATAAGCATTTCTGCATTTACTCATATGTGCTACATGCCCTGACATACTGTAATAATAATAATAATCATCATCATCATCATCATCATCATCATAATACGAGGAGGATCCAGGAAATAACGACCGTTCGCGCATACCCGCCGCGCAGCTGACTCCCCTTCCTTGTTTGAAGGTCAACTGGCTTCCTTAACATGTGTTCTCATAATGTTGTGAGTACTGGTTGCAACAAGTCGCCATTGTGCATTTTGTGTTACTTCAAAATGAACGACGTGATTGATAATCCCGCCGACTGTGAGGTGAGGAGTGTGATTCGATTTTTGAATGCCCGACATTTGAAACCTGCAGAAATTTACCGGCAATTGAAAGAAGTGTATGGTGATACTGTAATGAATGAAAGAAATGTGAGAAAATGGTGCGAAATGTTCAACAATGGGCGAACAAATGTCCACGATGAAACTCGACCCGGACGCCCATCACTCATCACAGAAGACCTGAAGACCAAAGTGAATGACAGAATCTTGCAAGACAGGCGCACATCACTCGACGAATTGCATATTGCCTTTCCTGACATTTCTCGTTCTTTGCTTGGTGAAATTGTGTCGCAACATCTTGGCTACCACAAAATCTGTGCACGATGGGTTCCACGGCAACTGAGTGACCAACACAAAACTCAGAGAATGGCCTCAGCATTGACATTCTTGATGTGATATCACACAGATGGAGACGCCTTTCTGGATCAAATTGTGACTGGTGATGAGACCTGGGTGTCTCACAACACCCCAGAGACCAAGCGCCAATCACGTCAGTGGCATCATCCCTCATCACCCAAGAAACCGAGAAAATTCAAACAGATTCTCTCAACACAAAAAGTCATGGCTACTGTCTTTTGGGATCGCAAAGGTGTTCTTTTGCTGCATTTCATGCCAAAAGGCACAACGATCAATGCAAATCGTTATTGTGAGACTTTACGAAAACTACGGCGAGCCATCCAAAACAAGAGGCGAGGAATGCTTTCGAGAGGAGTTGTGCTTCTTCACGACAACGCCCGCCCGCACACTGCTGCTTCAGCTCGAGAATTGCTGGATCAATTCGGTTGGGAAAGCTATGATCATCCGCCCTATAGGCCAGACCTTGCTCCTAGCGATTTTCACCTTTTCACTAAGCTGAAAGACTTTCTGGGTGGTACGCGTTTTGGAAGTGATGAAGAGTTGAAGAAGACAGTGAACACCTGGCTTAATGAACTGGCGGCAGAGGAGTATAACACGGGAATTCTAAAGCTAGTGAACAGATACGACAAATGTTTAAATGTAGGTGGTGATTATGTAGAGAAGTAAAGAAAGCTTCAATTATGTAACAGACTTTGTTTTTTCAAATAGATATATTTTTTTAATTATTACAACAAAACGGTTGTTATTTCCTGGATCCCTCTCGTAATAATAATAATAATAATAATAACAATAATAATAATAATAATAATAATATATACTCCTAGATACATCAGCTGCTTGTCTATGCAAGTGACATGAAATGTTAGGAGAAAATACAAATTATTAGGGGAAACACGGGAATATTACTTGAAGCAAGTAAAAAGGTAGGTTTGGAAGTAAATTCCGAAAAGACAAAGTATATGATTATGTCTCGTAACCGGAACATAGTACGAAATGTAAATATAAAAATTGGAAATTTACCCTATGAAGAGGTTGAAAAATTCAAATATCTCGGAGCAATAGTAACAAATATAAATGACACTCTGGAGGAAATTAAACGCACAACAAATATGGAAAATGCCTTTTATTATTCTGGTGAGAAGCCTTTATCATCGAGTCTGTTCTCAAAAAAGCTAAAAGTTAAAATTTACAAAACAGTTATATTACTGGTTGTTCTGTATGGTTGTGAAGCTTGGACTCCCACTTTGTGAGAGGAACGTAGGTTAAGGATGTTCGAGAATAAGGTGTTTAGGAAAATATTTGGGGCTAAGAGGAATGATGTTTACAGGAGAATGGAGAAAGTTACACAACGCAGAACTGCACGCTTTGCATTCTTCACCTGACATAATTAGGAACATTAAATCCAGATGTTTGAGATGGGCAGGGCATGTAGCACGTATGGGTGAATACAGAAATTCTTATAAAGCGTTAGTTACGAGACCTGAGGCAAAAAAGAAAAACCTTTGAGGAGCCCGAGACGTAGATGGGAGGATAATATTAAATAGATTTGAGGGAGGTGGGATAATATGATGGTTGGGAATGGATTAATCTTGCTCAGGATAGGGATGGATGACGGGTTTGTGAGGGCGGCAGTGAACCTCCGTGTTCCTTAAAATCCATTTGTAAGTAAGTATTACAGTGTTATTATTATTATTATTATTATTATTATTATTATTATTATTATTATTACAGTGAAACTTCCCAATAGCGGACATCGCCGGGGAAAAATTAAATGTCCGTTATTAAGAAGTGTCCACTGTTTAGAAAATCGTTAGTATGTATACAGAACATTAAAATTTCTCATACATACTGAACACTATATTTTACAGTACAGTACAGTAGACAGATTTTTACTGTATTCTTCCAGAGAGAAATAGTACCAGTAAATGTTTTGTAAATGAAATAAACATGTCACTGTACTTCACCTTACACAAAGAAATCTAGAATTGCATTCTCAGTGTATGATTTTAAAATAACATCTTTGTTTTTTTTTTTTTGTTTTTTTTTTTTTTTTCAAAATTTCACTAATCTCAGTTTTTCCCACGTTAAATTTTGTGGGCAGCTCACGAACACTTAATTTCTCCTTCTCACTATGCTTTACAATATCCACTTTCTCTTTCAGTGACAAACGTTTACGTTTTTGTGACATTTCTAATGTGACTGTACTTCCGAACACTCAACTTGACAAACTAAGAAAGTATGGACTGCTCACGTACAGTATCACAACTAACAACTGTGCTGCTTACCTTCAGTAAAGTACAAGAACGTTCAAATGCACGATAATGATTGTTGCAAAGAATTCCGTTAGAATTCCGTTTAATTTACAACCGTCTTTTTCTTTTTTTCCTTCACACTGTCCGTTATTTGGAAGTTTTAATTGCTGTTGGGAGATACATTTCAGTGTCCGGTCCGTTATTGAGAATGTCCGCTATTTGGAAGAATTTTATCATAAGGGCCAATGTTATTTTGCAGGGGAATTTTAAAATGTCCGCTGTTGCGAGGAGTCCGCTATTGGGAGTGTCCGTTAAGGGAAGTTTCACTGTATTATTATTATTATTATTATTATTATTATTATTATTATTATTATTATTATTATTATTATTATTATTATTATTATTATTATTATTATCGGAAATTCTACCACTACTTCCAAAACTTCACCACATCCAATTTTTAATTATTGGAGAGGGTTGCTGGAATGAAAGAAGGAAACGGGAGGACCTCGAGAAAAACCGTAACCAACGCCTGCTTTGCCGACCACAAATTTGTTGTGGACTTGACAGGGATCGAACCCGGGCCGCGGCTTCTTAATAATCCACCATTTCCTTCTAAGAAAATTATTTCCCTCAACTTCAGAAATTATGGCTGTCTTATTATTCACTCTATATACCTACAACGAAGATAGAGTGTTAGAGTCTGACAGACAACAATCAATCAGTCAAAACTTTCTCTGCACCTGACACTCACTTCGCACTCTATTCCCGCAGGTAGATTGTCCGCGTGTTTGCCAACTTCAAAGCGAAAAACCCTGGCCTGCACAGAGAGATCTTGTTTCTCTGTTTGCCGGAGATTCAAAGGACTTGTCTGTTTTTTTTAACTCTAGATGTTGAAGTGGGAGGGGTTGATCTCGAGTTTAAAATGAAATTTCAGCCTCCCTTTCACTGTGGAAAAGCAATGGACCGGTGCACTCGTCACAAGTCGGTTAAAAGTGGATTTAATTGGATCTTGCGTTAACAGAGATCGTTTAGAGTGTTTACACTACATCAACAAGCCCTCGAGGTGAACGGAATAACATTCTAGTGCCATTAGTGATTGCCAACCTTGTTATACACAGAGAGTAAGGCGTTGCTCTAACAGTGCTATAAGCCAGCGATTCCCAACCTTTTTCGGCTAACGACACATTTCATTGAACGCCCACGATATCGCAACACTCTCATTTGATTGTATTAATAATATTACTTACTTACTTACTTACTTACTTACTTACTTACTGGCTTGTAAGGAACCCGGAGGTTCATTGCCCGCCATCGGTCCCTATCCTGAGCAAGATTAATCCAGTCTCTACCATCATATCCCACCTCCCTCAAATCCATTTTAATTTTCCCATCTACGTCTCGGCCTCCCCAAAGGTCTTTAGCCCTCCGGCCTCCCAACTGACACTCTATATGCATTTCTGGATTCGCCCATACGTGCTACATGTCCTGCCCATCTCAAACGTCTGGATTTTATGGTCCTAATTATGTCAGGTGAAGTATATAATGCGTGCAGCTCTGTGTTGTGTAACTTTCTCCATTCTCCTGTAACTTCATCCCTCTTAGCCCCAAATATTTTCCTAAGAACCTTATTCTCAAACACCCTTAATCTCTTCCTCTCTTAAAGTGAGAGTCGAAGTTTCACAACCATTCAGAACAACCGGTAATATAACTGTTTTATAAATTCTAACTTTCGGATTTTTACAGATATTAGTAATAATAATAATAATAATAATAATAATAATAATAATAATAATAATAATAATAATAGGGAAATTGTCAGAAATGTACTCCTGTATTTGATATTTTGTCAACAGTACTCTCACTAGAGGTTTGGTTTATCTAGAGAAAATCAAAATTCGAGTGGGATTTAATTGACTATTACACGATTAGAAGAAACTATGTAAAAATTAGAAGAAATAAAGTACAGTACTCTAATACAATAAAATATTGACTTACTGAAATTCTATTTCACTAATGTTAGCTTCACCAAAACGTTTGAGCGGAGCCGCCATTTTCAGTTCACTGTCTATGCTGTAAACAAATGACGATCACAAAGAATGTTTTATTGTACCGTACTAGCTATCTCAAATCTCAAATTAAATTATAATTGATTGAATTAAATTAGCTCATAAATTAAGTTACTACTTTACCTTATAGGTTTATCTAAATTTAAATAAATGTGTAGTCTACTAGTCGTTAAAACTTAGCTGGAGAATATTGCTGGAGAACCTTTTAAGTTTAGTGTAAATATTCGTAATTTAAATATGTATTGTATTGATTAAGGCTGGTTGAGTGGAAGAGAAGGCCTTATGACCTTAACTCTGCCAGCGAAAATAAAACATTATTATTATTGTTATTATTATTGTTATTATTATTATTATTATTATTATTATTATTATTATTATTATTATTATTATTAAAGATTGTTGGCAAACAAAGAAACCAAATGGTAGGAAGGTAAAAAGCCGGAGAAAGTATATAAAGATTGGAAGAAATAAAGTACTCTAATACAATAAAATAGATATTAATTGACTTACTAAAATTGTATTTCACTAATGTTACTTTCACCAAAGTGTTTGAGCGGACCCGCCATTTTCAGTCGACTATCTATGCGGGAAACAAATTACGATCGCAAAGGATGTTTTATAGCACCGTAAAGAATTCTTCTGAGAATGAATTGTAGCCATCGTACTCAAATTACATAGCTCTGTATAATAAATAAGGTCATTAGGAACAAAATGATAGGCGCAATTCTGAAAGTCAGACAAACGATAATGTCATGTCATATCATGTCAAAACAGATCATGAAAGTCCACAGTCTATATTCAACCGTAAAGTTTTATAATGGCAATGTTCCTACCAACAAACACAGGGAATTACAATTCGATGCCCAGCAGAAAAAGGGAAATTTAACATGTTCCCAAAGAATTGTGTGTGTGACCTTCTGTTACGTTTTATGTTATGCTTTTGCGTTTGTTGATTATATAAGCAAGTATTCCAGCTACTTTTAAATGTCTAGTTTTCGTTCATAATTTTCAGAATATTGAATACAGAAGGGGAAAAAAGCTCAATTTTTTTCAGGAACAAGGAAAAGCAGATGATAATATGAATATTTTAGTTGTGAGTTACAACGTAAAAATGTTGTGAACATCCTCTCTTGTCAGGTTATATTAAGGTACCAGATATCTACAATGACCAAGTTCATATACTTCCTAAAATAGGGATGGAATCCAGCAATAGATGTCACATTAAGCGTACTAGATACACGCACACAAACGCTAGCCAACAATTTCTACCCACAATTCCCAGAATTATTGTGTACAATAAAAAGGAATGTGATATTTGATCTAGCGTCCCTCATATAAAGGAAACCAATACGTGGACAGAACATCCAGAATTCCACAGATTGGATATTTCGCTTATATTCTGCCCATGTCCAAATTAATTATAGATCTCAGTATCATATAGGCTTAATATAATTCAATTCCCTGTGTTCTCTGCTGTCCACAAAGGCGTTTGTAGTATATGTCAGAACAACGTGTTCAATAACTGTATGAAATGAAGCTATATGATACAATTTATATGTATTGTTACTTGTTCTTCGAAATACAAAAAAACGTCTTTGAGTTAAAAATTCGTACAGAAATCAATAATATATCAATTCTGAAGGAAAGTATTTTGAGACAGAAATATTGTTAGGTAAGAGAAAAAAACGTCCAGCTTTGAATAACGTATAAATATTAATAATAATTTATTTCGTTCTGATTATACAGATAACGTATATAATTATTCTTGTTGTTATGACCAACGAATAGGGATTATAAAGAATGGACACTGAACGAATTTTCATATGTTTTGTTTCTCTGTGCGCCGGCGTTTAGTTCCACTTTCAAGCGCTAGAGGTTAGTGTAATCGAGCATAGGCTAAGATAATAATTGAGTATAGAGTTGAGACACAGGATCCAAACATCGCCTACCTATTGCATAATCCAGTAACACTTTGCTTTAAATAAATTCGAGTTAACAGCTTTTCCTTATTTCTCATTGGCGAACTAGTTGTAATAATAAATTTTTATATTTTATATAAAATAATATAATACATTATAAAATTAAATATCAAATTCGTTTAATATTTGTATATAATATAATATAGGTATATGGTTTTACTTCTCATAAGAGTTTTCTTTTTCTATTTTCAGTGCTATCAAATCATTACATATTTTAATTGTTGTTGGGGTCAACGTCTCAACTCTCATTATAAAGGAACTCTAGAGTCTAGACATTACAGTTAATGACGGATTTATTATTTTATGGATCTAATTTATTTTACTTGAGTACATAATGTACCTAGATGTATTAATTATGTGTTATATTTTCGCTGTGTCGACTGCTAGCTGGTGTGATGTCAGCGCCAACTCTAGGAAGAAAGAAAAATCTCACGCACTAGCTGGCTTGAAGGTAATTGAAGTCAGTCCTGCTACATCAAAGGTACAGATGCGAAGTGTCCATACTTAATTACCTATACGCTGTTATGACACTATAAATCATGAACAATTGGCCTAATTCGGCACTGGTGTCAGAAAATGTTACCTAGCAACTAGTATTCCATGACGTCATCACCGACTTTCTCAACACAGTTTGTACAACGTACTTGTAAGAAAAAGCTTCAAAACACCAACAAAATAACACTGTCTTAGAAATGGTTACTTAGCAACCATGCAATGTATTATGTCGTATCCAATAGTCATGTTTCTACTAAGTCATAACATTCATAACATTACATTTATAATAGTTTTTTCACATAGTCCTAGAATAGCATAAAACTTTGTATGTAACACGTGTATAATCTTCATTATAAACACTCGTGAAAATTATTATTATACTCCTATATCACAGATTTTATAAACAAATTCTATCAATACAATTAATTTATCTTACAACCGGCTCACAGGTACAGTGTACGAGTACCTTTGTGCTTCTGTCGATGGTTCTTTCTTCTTACGTATTCACCATTCAATTATATATATATGCTTGAAGTTTGTTCAAAACAAGTACGGAGAGTAAAATATGGTTTTCAACTGAAGAAGGTATGATTAGGAGAACTAAGATCCAAAATAACATTTCAAGCAATTTCCATATCCCTGTTCCTAATGTAATCAGCTTTCAAATGTAATTAAATTCTGTGCTGGATAAATCAGCAACATCTGATTTTAGCTTCTGAGTAAACCCTGAGAAATCCTACGTATGTAGGCCCAGGCCTAGATTTATAAATTTCTAGGAATTGCTTACTTGCTTACTTACTTACTTACTTACTTACTTACTTACTTACTTACTGGCTTTTAAGGAACCCGGAGGTTCATTGCCGCCCCCACATAAGCCCGCCATTGGTCCCTATCCTGAGCAAGATTAATCCAGTCTCTATCATCATATCCCACCTCCCTCAAATCCATTTTAATATTATCTTCCCATCTACGTCTCGGCCTCCCTAAAGGTATTTTCCCCTCTGGCCTCGCAACTAACACTCTATATGCATTTCTGGATTCGCCCATACGTGCTACATGCCCTGCCCATCTCAAACTTCTGGATTTAATGTTCCTAATTATGTCAGGTGAAGGATACAATGCGTGCAGCTCTGTGTTGTGTAACTTTCTCCATTCTCCTGTAACTTCATCCCTTTTAGCCCCAAATATTTTCCTAAGAACCTTATTCTCAAAAACTCTCAATCTCTGTTCCTCTCTCAAAGTGAGAGTCCAAGTTTCACAACATACAGAACAACCGGTAATATAACTGTTTTATAAATTCTATCTCATAAAAGCTATACTTTATACGGTCGTCTTTTTCTTCTGCAGGGATGTGAGCATTTATAACTATGATATCGCACCATCTACCCTTAAGTACTAAATACGGTAATCTGTCACTGATAAATTCGACCTTTTTTACTGCTGATTTTATTCTTCTATGTACAAAGAATGCTGTTCCTAATTGGTGATTAATGTTTCCTTCCCCATAATAAAACAAGTAATCTCCTACTTGTGATATGCCATTCCCATCTAAGCTAATCTCTTGCACTCCTACGAAGTCTATTCTATATCTAGCTAGTTCTTTTGCTACTAATGTTACCCCTCCTGTTCTATACAGACTAGTTACGTTCCAAATACCAAATCTTATAACCTTATTCCTTTGCTGTGGTCGTGCCGGAGAATCAGTCCCATTCCGAGGCTTAGTGTTTGGTTTCGTAACAAGCTGTTTTTTACGGTGATGGGTTGTTAGCCCTTCGCCCAACCCCCAAGCTGGAGGATCACCCCTCATCGGCTGTCCACGACTACATATTCAATATATTCGCAGCTACCCTCCATATCTGGAGGCCGCCTCCTCTATCCGCAATCTGAGGACGCGCCGTGCCGTGGTGATAGGGACCCACAATACATGGTCTAGAAATTGCTACTGACTGTAAAATAAACTATTAAACACTGCTTCCACCTCTGAAAGAGAAATAGTATGCAGTGAGACCCGATACATTCACTAAAGCGAGAAAGAGATAAGAAGAAGAATCTATATGGATGGAAGAAATTTTGGAGCCTGAAGTTCATCCTCCAGAACAAGTACATCAAAATTTAAAGTCCTTGAAAACTGTGCTATACTAGTAATGAAGTTTGATCCCTGATGGAGGAACGAAAGAACCTACTTTGTGTGTGCCAGAGGAAAATTGAGAAAAATCCTATTATTTGAGGCTGCAAAAGAGTATAAGGAACATATTATTTCAATGTACCGAAGTACATATGATATTTCCATACAGATATTCTGCGTCATCATACGATGAAAGAGTAATGGAACGGAGAAAAATTCTCTCCGGCCCCGGGATTTGAATCCGGGTTTTCAGCTCTACGTGCTGATGCTTTATCCACTAAGCCACACCGGATACAACCCCGGCGTCGGACAGAATTGTCTCTGATTGAGTTCCAACTCTTGGGTTCCCTCTAGTGGCCGCCCTCTGCACTACGTCATAGATGTCTATGAACATAGGACCGAAGTCCACACATGTGCTGAGGTGCACTCGTTATGAGTGACTATTTGGCCGGGATCCGACGGAATAAGCGCCGTCTTAAATCGCTTCGTGATTTACGCATATCATATATTATTTCAATGTACCGAAGTACATATGATATTTCCATGCAGATATTCTGCGTCATCATACGATGAAAGAGTAATGGAACGGAGAAAAGTTCTCTCCGGCGCCGGGATTTAAGACGACGCTTATTCCGTCGGATCCCGGCCAACTAGTCACTCGTAACGAGTGCACCTCAGCACATATGTGGACTTCGGTGTCTATGTTAATAGACATCTATGACGTAGTGCAGAGGGCGGCCACTAGAGGGAACCCAAGAGTTGGAACTCAATCAGAGACAATTCTGTCCGACGCCGGGGTTGTATCCGGTGTGGCTTAGTGGATAAAGCATCAGCACGTAGAGCTGAAAACCCTGGTTCAAATCCCGGCGCCGGAGAGAATTTTTCTCTGTTCCATTACTCTTTCATCGTATAAGAAACGGAAACATCGGAAGAAGAAGAAAAAGAAAAAGCAAGAAAATGGAATGGTGCTGACACAACTAAAATGAAAAAGAGGCGGACAATTCAGCAGGATGGATTACTAAGATGAATCTACTCCTCGATCACGTGGGACCCGCTCACAGGGAAGAGGAACAGAAGACGTCCAAGGTATAGGTTGTCTATTGTCTTCCAGAGAGTAACGATCGCACATAGAGGAGAAGATCACGGGGAAAATTAGGCCTATATTAAAGAAATTAGAGAACATTTAAATTGTGTCTTATAGTGTAGCACCTCAATTTTCTTAGACTGGTTCACCAAATGGAATGAATTTCCGAGCCCAACTTACAATAAACTGTAGGAATCCATTTCAGGCTGTTAATTCACTGTATAAACGATGTTCTATTTTCCTCTGGAAAATTTTATTTAAAGCATTTGTTGTGTTTACCTTAGAGCTATCGTTATGTTTGCATTGGAGCTGATGACACCCCTCATACCTATTCAATGTTTAGCACAAACATGATACATCGGTTTTGAAGCATAATATTCGAGCAGAAATTCCACGAATTCTCCAGAACATGCCGCAAAAAGTGATGAGTAGTGTTAGGTGGTGTGTTCAGATTACCTGGAATCCTGTGGAGCTCCGAGAGTAGCCATTTAACATACAGCGTTGCCTTGATGTTATACAAGTTAGTGCTAAATACTCACTGTGCAATTAAGGGGGCAGCTACAGATTTCAGTACTGAAAAGTCAGTGATATTCAATTATTTTTTCTCAGGAGATATAACTCACAGTAAATTGCTATTTAAATTATTAAAATAACGGATTTTCTTAATATTGGGAGTTTATTTTCAATAATTAAAATGTAATTAAAGATCCAATTTAAATATTCAAAATAATGGCTACCCGCTATACTAAAATTAAGTTTTTCCCTAATAAACTACCTAATTTTTAAGATATTTCAATTCTGTTTGTTTTATTTTAAAGCTAAAATTTACTCACAGGGAAATATCATAATAAGATTTTTAGGTGAATAAATAATATTTATGCTCGACCATGCCGAAATGTAGTAATTATACACCTGGTAGCAGTCCTTTAATGCATGTCATTCAAGTACACCTGCTCATTAAAGTACAGGTGTTCAGCCAATGACAACTCAGCTTACAGGTGTTCAGCCAATGACAAGTCAGCTTTGTACCGTTATAAAACCGCAAGTATCGATTATTCTCGGATATGCAATCGAAAGAGAATTAGCGAAAAGTCACGGAGGCTGGAAATCCAATACTGTCGCAGAAGGTTATGTTCTGTTACTATAATAATTAGCGTTAATTGTAAATAATATTCAAATAAATTCAATTTGTCATCTCGTTTTTCAATGTCGAATTCAATAATCAAGGTTATATCAAGTTTAACGGGATTACATCAAGGTCAATGACATTATTGTTCCTCGTAAAAAATCAATATTTACGCGTCTGCGCACATCTCACAATTCACGACCTAGAACAAGGTCACTTCCGATCTTGTCAGATGCAAATAAACTGTATACATCTGAATAATTTCAAGTTAGAAATATGGTCGAGCATAAAAAGTCGCATGAAACTCGCCTATAATGGTAATTAAGAAGCTCGTATGAAAATTATGAAACTCGCTTGCGCTCGTTTCATAAACATCCATACTCGCTTCTTAATTACTATCATTATAGGCTCGTTGAATAATGTACTATTTTAATTTACTTTTATATTTACATTAGGAGTTTTCCTAGGAATTCCAGCCATACAATTTTTTCTGACTATTACACTTTTACTACGTCATACTACTTTTGACCAATAAAACGGTACGAAAGGACGTCTTTCAACCAATCACGGCTGTTTATCGCACAATTTTAACGTTTCCCTAGCATTTGTTTCTTTGTTTGCCAACATTTCAAACTACAAATTCTTTACGGTACTATAAAACACGCTTTGCAATCGTCATTTGTTTCCCGCATAGATAGTCGACTGAAAATGGCGGCTCCGTTCAAACATTTTGGTGAAGGTAACAGTAAGATGCATGTCCTTGTATTTTTATTCCAATAATTCATTGTTTTCTGAATTGTAGCATTTCATTTAAAACTAATTTAAAATAAACATGACCGGTATAATAGCTCCTCTTAATCTGTTTGTGAGAGATAGGGGCGGCAAATTTTAGCACTGGCTAGGGGCGACTCTATACCTAAATTCGGGTCTGTGAATATTATAAATCGTATTACTCAAGTATGTATTTATTATTAGTGATTTTTTAGGTATATGTTATGTTTTATAGCAAGATTTATAAATTATTGGAAATCTATGGCGTAGTTGCAGCAGACTTATTGTTGTGTGAATGGAAGTCGTTAAAATAGTAAACACGCTAAATCTCTGATTTAAAATACCTACTCCATTTCCGCAGATCACGTACTCGATTTATTGCTATCGACATATTTATATGCTGCTGAAATAATGATCGTTATCTATTTTACACCACATTGCACAAACCATTTAAATTAATGGAGCAGGAACCTGGTTTATAACAGTAATATAAAATTTTGAAACACGTTAATTTAAATTGTCCTTTCACAGCAGGGAAAACAGTCTAGTGTTTTCAGCAATGAAAATATGGAATTCGTAACTTTCCCTGCACAAAGGTATGCAAACTAACCTTTACATTGTATCGAAAATACTAAAAAATGTTAGAAAAAACTCACAAATTGTTTAATTATATATGTACATAAATAAATAAACTGTAAAAGTGGATTTAAACATGAATAATACAGGGTGATCCGTTTGGGTATGGCTAAAATAAAAACACCGTAAAACATTTACTATTGAACTTAATTTGTTGTAACTTTGTGTATACAACACTGAAAGATGGGAGATTCCTCAGAGCTCAACATGACCCCCATGGCGCACCCTGCACAACTCATAACAGTGATGCAATTCAGCCCATGTCCGTTGTAACATAAGAGGGGTGATTTGTTGAAAAGCTTGAGTAACTTTTACTCTCAGATCATAAATGTTCCTGGGTTTCTGTGAATAGACAATGTCTTTAACAAAACCCCACACGAAGAAGTCAGGAGGGGTTAGATCTGGGGAGTTTGGGGACCAAACCAAGAGATAGCTGCTTCTCGTACTGGATTTCGCCTGCGACCTCCTGCATTTTTTTTAACACAGAACCTGTTTCTACAAATGTTCGATACCAGAGCATTATGGAATCGTATTTAGGTAGCCTACATTACGCACATCATACTCACATCGAAATTCCCTTTGAACTCTTTTAACACTCTCAAATTTAGCATACCAAAGAACACATTGTGCCCGCTGTTGATTTGTAGTAGCCATTTTAATCATCTACGATTTTCATTTGTGCTTTCAGATTATCCATCGTTGATTGTCATATATGGAAACTCCCATCTTTTAATCATAATATAACCAGCAAGAAATTTTTCCTACTATCATAATAGCTTTATAATAATAAATTAATGTTCTCCATACTCAAACGGATTAGACTGTATACATGTAGCATGTAAGGGTGAAACCAGAAATGCATATAGAGTGTTTGTTGCAATACCTGAGGCAATTCCCAGACGTATAGTCCGGATCAGCTTAATTGTTAGGGTATTAACCCTAAGGGTAAAACCTAACCATTTTCCCCTTATTACTACATAAATATGCTACTGGATTATAGTGGTTTTTCAGATGTCAGGTTGAATTTTCTTTAACTACTTCGTTTCGAATTTCGAGTACTGACAAATATACAACTGGTAATTATTGTCTGTTACGTTGGCAGCAATCATTTTGGTTTGAGTAAAATAAATCCGCTTAAATGTAAATACCTAACTAAGCTTGTGAAATTTGAACGTATTAATAATTAATTAGTAATACCGGTATTAATATTAATATCAATACATGATTCAGTTTTGTTGCGTTGTGATTCCAATTCAACACTATATTCAGGTACGTAGAATTAAATATAATATAACTTATACACATAGACCTATTTGGAATGAAACATGCACTTGGCTAATGGACAGAGATAAATTTTTTTTTTTCAGATTTTTATTAAAATGTCCAAGAGAAGAAATAGCATGATAGCGATTTAGGAGTATATATTTTAAGTGGGGTGTACATTTCAAAGTGGTATTCTGTTTTCGGAATTCCTACTAATCATTTCACGTTATCAAACAAAATATATAAACAGCCGCATACTAGCCATACCAACACATAAGACATCATCGTATTCATCATCATACACAATCTCGCCCTCGCGCTTGTGGAATACCCTACCCAGTGACATCAGAGACTGTTGGAATTTAGTAGCGTTCAAAAGCAAGCTTATTAAGCATTTTCTTACTGAGTAGAGTAGGTTTAATTTTTACTTAATTAATGAAAAAAAATGTTTCTCTCTTCTTAACTTTTACAATAAACTATCTAGCTTTTATTAATCAGTTAATCTTTAAATACCTTGATTTTTATTGTATTTGTAAATTTAATATGAATTGTAATTATAATTGTAATTGCATTCTTAATATTGTAGTTGTAATCCCCTGGTAGAGGGGAAGAGAAGGCCTGATGGCCTTACCTCTACCAGGTTAAATAAAATAAAAAAATAAATAAAAATATTTTAGTTTATGTCACGTGAATAGAAAACTATTAATTAATTAAATAGATAAAAAGCCAAAGAGGTTAAGAAATGGAAAAAAAATCTTCTTTAAAAATAGCAACAAGAGAAGAAAAACTGATTAATAAAAACAGTGGTTAGTGTATTGACAATTTAGATTTTAAAGGCATTTCTGTGCCATACTTAGCGTCTCCAGGTTCGACCTTGGGACAGGTCTTTTTGTCTGAGACGTAGACTGTCCATGGCGCGTCACCAAGCGACAGTCGCTATAGTAACGCGAGAACGTTCTCGCTGAAGGAAGTCGTGGCCGCGCTGTCTGTTAAAAAAAAAAAACTGAGGGAAATTGGTGGTGTAAGACGTCAAAAATTATGTGGCATAAAACATAACGGATGACACTGTGTAAACTGTAAAGGGTATTATTTATACACTTTAAAGAAGACAGAATGAAGAAATGTGGAAAAATGAAGAAGAGTCGTAGAGAAAGAAATTAAGTGTGTAAATAAGATAGCAGGAAGAAAATGAACAAACGAACAAATATGTCTGAAGTAAATGTACAGGAACTAATAGAATAAAGGAAGAAAAGCAAGTAATTAGATAAATAAGTCTGCTTCACAGGGAGCTTTACCTAAAAGCCAGATTTGCATAATATATACGTGACTGTAGGTACGTTAACAGGAAACTATAATTCAATTAACACAGAGTTCGTGTGCAATCAAAGTCAGGTTTCTGGCGCCTTGTTAGCCCACTTGAGCTGTATGGATATAAAGGAGAAAATTGGGACGATTTCAGGTGTAGTTCCTGGGTAGCTCAGTAGGTAGAGCATTCATGAGCTAACAAGCAAACGTTCTTATGGGGGCAGATAAAAAAGTTAAACTTTTTTCTTCCACTGTGTTAATAATGCCAAAAGAAGTGCTTATACAAATTTTGGCCACTTGACCGCAATTACGAGGGCCGTAAAAAGTTAATTCGCCAGGGGCCGTTAACAGAAAGAAAAAACACAATTTCATTGGACAAATTTATTGGAACGGACATAGCTTGTTGAGCTATTTTTCAACAGATTTTCCATCGGAATTGAGACATTTCTCATATCATGGGATCGACAGAGAGGTGCAGACGCAGTCAAACGCTGGTTCCGGTCTGAGGCGGATGACTTCTACAACACAAAAATTGATCTCATGGTATGACAAATGTCTCAGTTTCTGTGGGGGATAAGTTGACAAATAGCGCAACAATTGCTGTATCTGTTTCAATAAATATTTCCATAAAATTGTGCTTTCTTTCTATAAACGACCCCAGGGAAAATCACTTTCTGGACGGCCTCGTAATTGCGGTCGAGTAGCCAAAATTTGTATAAGCACTTCTTTTGACATTATTAACATGGTGGAAGAAAAAAAAAAGTAACTTTTTTTTATCTGCCCCCATCAGAACGTTTGGTTGTAAGCGAAGGGTCCCGGGATCGGTACCCGGCCCCGGAACAATTTTTCCCTTGAAATTATTCAATGAAGAATAGAACACGTAAACCTAGAAATAAGATAGATAGAAGCGAAAGTAAAAAGCATTGGAAAGCAGAATATTAGGAAATAGAAACAAATAGGGAAGAGCGTAAGAAAAATATAAAAAGTAAAAGAGGAAAACAAGAGATAAAAAATACAGGAACAACAAAAATAAAAAGTAAATTAGGAGGTTAGGTATAGCTAACAGCAGTAAAATCTTTGGAAATATTCAACATTTTTTTCTCCATTACTGTATCATGTGAAATAATGAAAATTGGTATGTGTAAAACACTGTCCTTCTGCTATATGAAAAAAGTATTTTTACGCTTTAAAAAAAAAACTATTTCTATTTTTTTTTTTTTTTTTTTTTTTTTTTTTTCAAAATTCAAAACGATGCCAGTTTACTGTGTAGTGATGAAGCGTTTCCCTCAATTGATAAGCTTGTTAACTTTTTCATGTTCTGTCTCTTTTATTTTATTGCTAAAACTCATGTTTACAATACCATTCTCTTTGAACTACATTCCTTAATAAATAACATTTTTTTTTATTTTGTGTTAGAAGAAAATACTGATATTTGACCATTTTTAAATTAATTTATTTTTTATCAGACAATGTATCAAAGATACATCATATTGTATATATGGCATGCATAAATACACATAAAAAATTTCTTCACAGAATGTTCGGTAGTTTTTTAGTTATGTCGGAAACTCTTCATCATTGCAAAGTGAACTGAATTAAAAAAAAAAAGTGGATAATTTTTTTTAAATCGTAAAAATATGTTTTTCAAATAGCAGGAGGACAGTGTTTTACACATACTAATTTTCATTATTGTAGAAAAATAAAACAAACAAAAAACCAAAGATATTCAAGTATCTGAAAGATACTATTTCCAAAATTAAATCCTTTGAATAAAATCCAGCTAGAAATGGTATACTACATAAAGCAAAATTAGAAATGCATAAACACGTTGAAATTAAAGGCATTTGAAAGGACAAATTACCCATAAAACGAATATCTTGAGAATCCTTCATAACATGAATTACTATACAAGCACACATAAATAATAATGCTTTAAAAACGATACATAGCCTAAGGAGGAAAAAATGGTGAACACTTCCAAAATTTTACTGCTGTAAGCTGTATCTAACCCTTAAACTGCCAAATATATAGAACTAAGGCAGGAAGGAAGAAAAATCATACTTCGGGAGAATATGAGAAGCAGACAATGGAAAATGGAGAGAATTAAGGGGAAATTTAGCTAGAAAACTTGGAAAAAATGGGAATAAAAATAGGTGATAAAACAGAAAATAAAAGTAGAGTGAAGGGAACAATTAGGGGAAAAAATAGAATAAGCAGAAACGAATTAAAGAAGAAACGAAAATAATTAGAAAAACAATGAAGAAGAGAACACATAAACCAAGGAAATGGGATAGACAGAAGCAAAAGTAAAAAAGCAGTGGAAAGCAGAATATTAAGTAAATAGAAACAAATACAGAAGAGTATAAGAAAAATAAAAAAATAAGAGGAAAACAAGATGTAAAAAATAGAACAACAATAGAAAGGTAGTTAAACGACCAAGTATATAGGAGTAAGGCAACAAGGAAGAAAAATAAATTATACTTGGGCAGGAAATGAGATACACATACAATGGAAAATGGCAAAGAAATGTGAATGATGAAATTAAGGAGAAATTTAGCTAGAACTTGGGGTAAGGGAATAAAAATAAACGGAAACATAAGAAACAAAAAGGAGAGTGAAGGGGAACAAATAGGCGAAAAAAAGTAGAAAAACACGAAGAGAAACAGAAACGGATAAAGGAAGAAAAGCAAATAATTAGAGAAAGAATGAAGACGAGGAAATAAGACAGATGGAAGTATTCACGTAAGTACAATGAGCTGGGATGGGTAGGTTTCCTCTTCTATTGTGCTGGACGAATCCTCCTATACAATTGCCTTCTTCATTATCCTCCCGCAGGAGATCAGCCAGTATTGGTTTCTGCATCACTCCGTAATGAGCAGATGGTTGGCCTCTCTGCTAATTCCGCAGTAATCCCGCAGTATGAGAAGCTGGGTGGGAGAAAGACTGTAGCTCTGTACAGGAGAACTTTTTGGACTACGTGGCGCTGTCGGCGGAGTTGTGGTATGGGAGTAACATGGGATACAAAAATGCTCTTGGACTATCTAATCTACAGGGTGTTTCCGGGCGGTGTTACAAACTTTCAGGGATGATTGGGAAGGGCACATGCATCAATTTGAGATAAGGAACCCTGGTCCGGAAATGACTGAGTCGAAAGTTAAAAGCAAAAATAGTTGTGTGGAAATGGAATTGTAATTTCGCACCACGTGCCCTCCTTCCCTTAACTTTTGGAACAGTCGTGGAAAGATGGTATGGGCCGGATGTCTCCTACGTGGGTACTTGTCCCGATACAATCTGTGAGCTTGTCTACTGTTCCCATTGGCTCATCCGTATTCAAAAACAGGTCTGCATATTCTGCTCTCGTGTACTCCTCCATTTCACTAGGACTCATCGACTGGACACTGCAACTTGTACACATACATTGCTATCTACAGACGTGCATATCAGGACCGACCATGTTCGTTACACATTACGCTATCTGCATTGCTTTAGTGTAGTTTCCTGTCCCCATCCCTCAGACAGCGCACTGAATGGAATACTGTAAGTAGACAACGTAAACACGTCAGATGAATACAGTATGTGTAAGATGTATAGATAAATACACATAAATAAGGTGTACAGAGGAATAAAATTATTTCATTTCCATACAACTATTTTTGCTTGTAACTTTCGACCACGGTTCCTTATCTCAAATTGATACATGTGCCCTTCGCCATCATCCCTGAAAGTTTGTAACACTAGCCCGGAAACACTCTGTATATCCTCCAAAAATCCCTGAATGTTTTCCAAAGATCCAACTCTGCCATTTTCAGCAAAAAGGCTCTACTTTGATTAACCTACATCTTTCGTTCTTCATGGCCTAGTTTGTGTGCTTGACACTAAATCCGAATTTCTCGATTCATATTCGATAAACAGCGATCGATTTTAATGTGCGATGAAAATTCTGAACGTGAAGAAAATTTCGGAGTTACGAAACCTGAGTTTTAATATCTCCATCGTAACTAGTTAATAGGTTCCATCATCGTGGTTATATATTTTTTTATGCATAGCATTGGCTTACTTTTAAAATATCGTAACTGCATTTTAGGAAGCTGTACAAGCGAGCAAAATAAATTATTCTTTTTATACACCAAGTAAGAACTCTATATATATAAAATATAGAAAAATTTGCACACTCACGACGTGTTATCAACAGACGCATTTTGAAAGTAGGCCAGCACATATTTCGACATGCAGTAAAAGTTCGACTTATGGGGTTTTAGAAGTAAGCCTACGAAATGTTCTGCTAGTTTGGTCAATACACTACTATCCATAGTGAACCGTAAGTAATGTCATGAATGTTGTGGGACTATTCTTTGAGATATTTCAAGCAAAAATCTTAAATACAATTTTGCTCGGATTTGCTTCCTTTTTTTCATTTCATTTATTATATTGCATAGATCTTACATGAGCAATGAAGCTTTAACATGTGGAACAAGTAAAAATTTTACAATATAACAGTTACATTTTTACAAATTTTTACAATTTTTACAATATTTTACCATTTTTACAATTTTCTACAATTTTTTACATTATTTTGGCGAGATGCAATGAGATGAGGTGAGACCCGAGGATTCGCCAAAAGATTACCCGGCATTTGCTTTGTAGTTGGGGAAAACCTCGGAAAAAACCAACCAGGTAATCAGACCAAAGGGGTGAAATAAAGTGAGGCCGAGGACTCGCCATAGACCATCCATCTTCAGTCCCACGGCTGGGGAAAACCTCGGAAGAAACCATTCAATGAGACCAAAGGGTGATCCAACCCAAGCCCAAACGCAGCTCCGGATCAGCAGCCCAGCGAGTCTGCCGACTGAGCTAAATCGATGGCTCTACCAAAAGTATACAATACATAGCCAATCAGATTATTAAATTTACGAACGCAAACGATCATTCATCACTTGAGCTATATGTATAATACAAAACAAGTAAGTTAATTCAATTTAAGGCTTAAACAATTTAATCAGTTGTGATATACAGAAATTGATAATACATATCATGCAAACTACTTCACATTACAAACACAAACAATTCATCAATAGAGCTATACAGATTACTATTCAATTAAAAGCATATACAATTCATCGGCCAAAACTATATAAACATATACAGTACAAAGTAAGCAGATTAATTCAATTTACAAACATACTTTCATTCATTTTCGAGATGAGTTTAAGAGAGCAGTGTATTTATGATAATAAATGATTGAAAGAATTTTAGTTTTGTTCTTTAAATACGCAGAGTTTGAGCCGAAGAAATGTAACTCGTTCTGCAAAGAATTTTTAAAATGTTACATTTGTTCGGATCATATTTATGAACGTTTAAAGGACGAAATTAAAATTCTTTCAATAATTTGTTATCATAATATACTGCTCTCTTAAAATAACAGAGAATATTGGGAATTAAATCAATAGCTTTCCCAAAACACGCTATGAAATGTTTCATATAAAACAGGTTTTATCTCCAAGAGAAAGCAAAAACGAGCAAAATTGTATGAAACTTTTTTGTTTGGAATAGCTCAAAGAATAATACCTTGTAATGAATGACATTACTTACGACTCACCCTGTATATACCAAAGCATTTGAAAGGTTATGAGGTGTACGCCTGAAAACAGGTTTCACTTAGTACGGTGCCATTCGGAAAATGACGCGCAAGTACCAGTCCGCTTACCTGCAATTCATCGCATTAGCTTTCGGCAATACAATATCTCCATTTATTATTACATTACAAATGTAATTTATTTGGCTTTCCTTATACGTAGGATAATAAGTGTCCCACGCCGTAGCGTCGTGGTCTAAGGCATTATGACTGGACTCATGTTACGGAATGAACGCTAGCTCGAGTCCACATTTGGGAGGAATTTTCTTATGAAATTTCGGCCAGTGTATGGGACCGGTGTTTACTCAGCATCGTGATGAATTTGGGTAGCTACGATATCTAACGAAAACCAGCTATAACGGTTGAACCCTCTCATCATGCCAACTAGACGATACCTCCGTTCTTGTAGGATGATCGTTCACTTCTAATCAAGAATATGGACGTGAGGCCAGTGGCCTGCTGACCGGCTTTGGACCTTCATGGGCTGTCGCGTCACGTATTTAATTATTATTTATAGTAAGTGCTGGAACTGTTGACCATCCTCTCTAATACGATGAAAGAGTAATGGAACGGAGAAAAATTCTCTCCGGCGCCGGGATTTGAACCCGGGTTTTCAGCTCTACGTGCTGATGCTTTATCCACTAAGCCACACCGGATACAACCCCGGCGTCGGACAGAATTGTCTCTGATTGAGTTCCAACTCTTGGGTTCCCTCTAGTGGCCGCCCTCTGCACTACGTCATAGATGTCTATGAACATAGACACCGAAGTCCACACATGTGCTGAGGTGCACTCGTTATGAGTGACTAGTCCGTCGGATCCCGGCCAACTAGTCACTCATAACGAGTGCATCTCAGCACATGTGTGGACTTCAGTCCTGCGTTCATAGACATCTATGACGTAGTGCAGAGGGCGGCCACTAAAAGGGGAACCCAAGAGTTGGAGCTTAATCTGAGACGATTCTGTCCGACGCCGGGGTGGTATCCGGTGTGGCTTAGTGGATAAATCATCAGCACGTAGAGGTGAAAACCCGGGTTCAAATCCCGGCGTCGGAGAGAATTTTTCTCCGTTCCATTACTCTTTCATCGTATGATGACGCAGAATATCTGCATGGAAATATCATATGTACTTCGGTACATTGAAATAATATATCCTATCTAATGTCATTTTCACATATTTTGAAAAGACACGCTAGGTCCATCAACATGAGTGTAATGCGTATTCTCTTTATTGCGAGCAGAACTTCGATAACAAAACGAAAAGTTTGGCAACAGCGGCGGTAGGCATTATGGTTTGCGCCATATAATTTTGGTTGCCGTGGCAACGGAGTTGTTGAAACGTTGGTGCTAAACGTGTAATGGAAATATTTACGGGTAGTCACAAATGCGCGTTGTTGTCATATTTCACGGCTTTCATGCACCTAATTGTAGCAAGTGTGTGTTTTTATTTCACCACACTTAATTCATATTATACCGCAACGGAGGGAAAAAAAGTCGTTTTAATTGGATTACTTAATAGCACACACAAACCGAGCAGATAAAAAGTGTTGAATATATTGTTCTGCGACCACAGCGTTTGTTTGTTTGAAAAAGAATTATTTCTAAATTACTGTAGCGTAAATGCGGCCCTCGCCCCCGCCCCCGCCCCGGCGTCGTCTGTTCATTATTCTTACGGACTGCTGCTCCCGTGCACGAGGTCTGGGGTTGCACTCCAGTGGCAGACCGTCCCTGTGACTGAGTTGCAGTCAAGAGTAGGAAACGTATTTCTAGTTCCGTACCTATTTTGTTCGCTACGCCCTGGACTATGTTATTCAGATATCTCTACCTTTCATGTACACTTTGTCCTCCTATTAAATTTCTGTTGCACCTTTAGGCGTAATAGATCGACCATTGATCAGATTTTTTTTTGTATTCGACAGATATTGGGAGAAAAAATGGGAGTATAAGGGTACAGTGCATCAGTTATTCATAGATTTCAAAAAGGCGTATGACTCGCTTAAGAGAGAAGTTTTATATAATAATCTTATTGAATTTGGTATTCCCAAGAAACTAGTTCGATTAATTAAAATGTGTCTTAGTGAAACTTACAGCAGAGTCCGTATAGACCAGTTTCTATCGGATGCTTTTCCAATTCACTGCGGGCTAAAGCAGGGAGATGCACTATCACCTTTACTTTCTAACTTCGCTCTAGAATATGCCATTAGGAAAGTTCAGGATAACACAGAGGGTTTGGAATTGAACGGGTTACATCAGCTTCTTGTCTATGCGGATGATGTGAATACGTTAGGAGAAAATCCACAAACAATTAGGGAAAACACGGAAATTTTACTTGAATACATATGAATATATACCCGAAATGAGCATATGCTCGTGCTCGGGTACAGTCCAGTAGTCTACATAAATTTTAAAGATATCAAAAATAAAGTTGATGTTAGAAGTAATAGTAATAATAATAATAATAATAATAATAATCATAAAATAATAATAATAGAATATCCGTGACGGAGATAATACAAAGATAGTAATACAAATTAATTCATTAATAATAATAATAATAATAATAATAATAGTAATAAAAAACAAAAATATTTAAAATAATAAAATAAATACTAAGACGGATAAAATAAAATATAAAACCACTAGCGAGAGTTAACACAACTTAAATAAGCATATAATAACCAGAAAAAAATGACGAACTCGAAAATCAACAGAAGAGTTCGATGTATAGCAGACGACAGCAACCGCCGTATTGACATTGTGTTATGCATTATTGGTAGTAGTGGGGAGCCGAAAGTCTACGTAACTGCCGTTCTCTTCGAATCGTCTTATACAATCATGGGAAGTTAATGCTGAAAAACAAAATGTCTACGATTCAAACTGTTCGCTATTACCAGGATAAATACAAATAATACTGAAATATATTAATCAAGTTTCAGTTATAGATCTCCCCTTTTGTGCAAGAGGTATCATATCAAAATATTTTATGAATGGCGGGGAAAATATAAATTTCAATAACTCTCTAGTGAGAGAGATAGTGATAAGTACAATCAAGTGTATCTGTGGCGATGCTAAGAAATCATTTATTGGAGATATACACTGTTATTAATTAAGAAAATGATCTTATATTTATTACAATGTTTTATCTTATAGGTTACATGCATCAGATAAATACAAAACAAACAAACAAACGGAAGCTATTCATTTAACACTATTTTATCTTCTTCTTCTTCTTTGGTTCTACAGCCGGGTTCCAGCCTTGACCGCCCCAACGATGCTTTTCCATGTCCTTCGATCTAACACCTTTGTTTTCTATCCCCTAACACCTGCTGCTATTATATCCTTCTCCACTTCATCCAGCCATCTTAGCTGAGGTCTCCCTACTTTTCTGGTGCCAAAAGGTATAGTGAGAGTCAATTTCTTGCAAGGATCATTTTCATCCTTCCTACAGATATGGCCCAGCCACCTGACTCTCCTAGCTTTAATTTCTCAGCAAACATCTGGTTCTTTAAAAAATTGGTATAATTCATAGTTATACCTTTTTCTCCAACTGCCCTCGTCATTTACTGGTCCGTATATCGTCCTCAGAACCTTTCTCTCAAATATACTCAGCCTACAATTACTGCCAACTGCCCAGGTTTCAGATCCATAAAGCAAGACTGGTCTTATTAATGATTTATATAATTTGCACTTAGTGTTGAGGCTGATAACATGTGATCTTAACTGTTTTTGGAGTCCATGATAGCATCTATTTGCTGTGAGGAGTCTATGTTGGATTTCTGCACTCACATAATTATCTGAGGTAACTAGTGAACCTAGGTACTTAAATTCGGTAACTTTTCCAAACTTGTATCCCCTTACTTCAAGATACTCCATTTCTGAAGGATTGATTGATACCTCCATATACTTGGTTTTACCCTCATTTACTTTGAGGCCAATTTGCTGTGCTGCAGGGTCTAGGTTGATGAATACATCTTTTATGGGTCTTTCTGATCTCCCAGCAATGTCAATATCATCAGCATAAGCCAATATTTGCACCGATTTGTGGAATATTGTACCCCTTCTTTCAATTCCTGAGCTTCGGATAACATTTTCCGAAGCAATATTGAACAACAAACATGCAAAAGCGTCACCTTGTCTAAGGCCCTTCTGTGTATAGAAAGGTTCTGAAAGTCCTGCCTGTAGTTTAACTCTACAACACTATTTTATACGTATATAATTATTGTATGGTGGGAATATATAGTCAATCGAATCATGTTCGATTTTGGTTGGAAACTCCTCTCTCAGAACAATGTGTATATGTAGTAGTAGTAGTAGTAAGTTTATTTTGCCTGGCAGAGTTAAGGCCATGAGGCCTTCTCTTCCACTCAACCAGGTTTCAATAATATACAACATGAAGTACAAAATTAGATTACAAAACAACATAAAAGAAAATACCTTAGAAATTACATAATAGTACATTATGCAACGAGCCTATAATGAAGGTAATTAAGAAGTGAGTATGGATATTTATGAAACGAGCGCAAGCGAGTTTCATAATTTTCATACGAGCTTCTTAATTACCATTATAGGCGAGTTTCATACGACTTTTTATGCTCGACCATATTTCTAACTTGATATTATTAATTTTATTGTATCTGACCTGGAGCAATGTCCCGTATGTTGTGAGATGTGCGCAGACGCGAAAGTATTGATTTTTTTAGAGGAACAGATGTCCACATTGACCTTGCTAGGCCATAAGAACCTACAGAGATAACATTGAAATAAAATGAGACATTGAAAAACGAGATGACAAATTGTATTTATTTGAATATTATTTACAATTAACGCTAATTATTATAGTAACAGAACATAACCTTCTGCGACAGTATTGGATTTCCTGCCTCCGTGACTTTTCGCTAATTCTCTTTCGATTGCATATCCGAGAATAATCGATACTTGCGGTTTTATAACGGTAGAAAGCTGACCTGTTTTTGGCTGAACAGTTATAACCTGAGTCGTCATTGGCTGAAAGACCTGACCTTTAATGAGTAGGTGTACTTTAATGACATGCATTAAAGGTCTGCTACCAGGTGTATAATTACTACATTTCGGCATGGTCGAGCATAAAATATAGTAGAAAATTACAATAGTCAAGATCAGTTACATAATATAAAATTACAAATAGTCAAGATCGGTTACATAATATATAAAATAAAGTATAAAATTACACATAATCAAAATCAGTTACATAACATAAGGGGAATACACACACACAAACACACAATTTATAAGACCTAAAATGCTCGAGATAAATTCGACGATTAATTCACTTCAGATATATTATACAGTTAATATACTAATAGGAGAATACATGTGCGTTACAAGACATAAAATGTTGATTAGCAAAGTCGTAGTAAATGACATACAAATACAAATGATTAAGTAATATATCAAGATAAGAAATAAAAAAAGAAGAAGAGAGAGGGGAAAAAATAACAACTTGGTCATTTAAGACTATTTAGAAACTTCCGCAAGAGTCTAGTTCTGTTCATTAAAAACATTTCTAAGTAGAGTGTACTTAAAAGATTTTTCACTCCGACTGCTCTGTCATGTTTACCCTGTGTTGTCACAAGGTATGATCATTTCTATATGATGACCGCGTGATCAGGGAGTAGAGTACGCATGATTTTAGTTGTGATTCAAAACCATTGTAAGTGCGAAGTCGAAAAGGCCTAAAGTCCAATAGAAGGAGGTGGCGGTAGTGAAAAGGAGCGGCCTATTAGAAATGGCTACGAAAGTATTTATTTATTTATTTATTTATTTATTTATTTATTTATTTATTTATTTATTTATTTATTTATTTATTCTGGTGCAGTTAAGGCCATCAGGCCTTCTCTTCCACAACACCAGGAATACAAATACAATAATAGAAATAAACAGAAAAAAAATACACTATAATATACAAAGCAAAGCTACACAAGAAATAAAGAGAGAGAAAAAAAAAACACTATAAACAAAGTAAAGCCACACAAAAATATACAGGTTGCAGTCACACAAACTTTAAATGAGTGATTAAGTGTCATAATTAATTCCATCCTAACTAATTAACTAACATAAACAAGAAACTTGCAATTTTAATCTAGGTTAAAAAAGAAAAAGAAAAAAAAACACAAATCAATACTTCTAGCAATACCTAAAAAACATTAACTAAGACAAAATTTTCCAATTTAATTTTGAAAGTAGTCAGAATGAAGAGTTTTATTGCCGTATCTCGTGCAGTTGATGCAGCGTTGTGCGTTCTGCCCAGTAGCCCATAGTCATACATGTCTCGTCGTGCCGTCTTGTTTGCATGCCTGGAGGATGAGAAGGGGAGCGCGTATCGATTCCTGGGGGGGGGGGGTGATGCAGCTACTTTATATTGTCCCAATTTTTCTAGAGCGTCCCCTACGGATGGCGGCTGGGGGTGGTTTTTCTACCACAGCCACTTTTAATTAATAAGGTATAGTGCCTGAAAGTTACGCTTCCCGCAACACAGATGTTCTCCTCCCAGACAGCGAGAACGTATTCACTTCATAGGCCTAAATAAACGGTGTCGTGTTATTGACACAGGTATACATTTTACGATGTAACTTATTAAATCACTAAGGCCAAGTTGTACGTTCGCGGAATAAATTCTGGAATAGCTGTTCGTATAATAACTTAACTCTAAAATAAATGGAGCACAGTGTTGTATGACGTTGGTTTATTCCAAGGTTATCTGTTCCAAAGTTAGCCCAAAAAGGAGATAGCTCCATAGTGCCTTTAATTTCAGGGGGTTATTTTTTATATATTTTAAACAAAATAGCTTAATACAATTTTGCTCGTTTTTAATAATAATAATAATAATAATAATAATAATAATAATAATAATAATGGTTTATTTTAACTGGCAGAGTTAAGGCCATTCGGCCTTCTCTTCCACTCAACCAGTATGATAAAAAATTACTACAGTGTTTTTGCTTTCTTTTTGAGAAAAAATTGTTTTCTATGAAACATATGATAATGTATTTTGGAAAAGCCATTGATTTAATTCCCAAAATGTTGAGTCAATTTAATAGAACAGTTTATTACGATAATAAATAGTTGAAAGAATTTCAGTTTTGTCCCTTAAATGTGTAGAAATTTGATTTGCAGCTGCCATCTGTATGAGGAATGTTGTACATAGCACACCAATTCATGACTATGTAAGAAGTACATGTACAGCTAATGTGGATGTTATATACACATACATGGGGGTGGGTTGTTGCTTGTATAGCAGCCACACATGAGTTCTCTGAGTATATGCTATCTCAAATAAATTTAACTCTTTGCCATGATTTTTACTTCCAATACATACCTGTGTTATTGAATTAATATGTATATATTACTTCCCCTTTCGTTCTGCAAAGGAATTTTACGATGTTATATTTGTTCAGAACAAAGAGAAAGAGAGAAAAGGAAACATTATTTTATTAAGTAAGCATACTTTACAGTGTGAATAAAAATTATTTCTCCATCAAGCTAAATTCAAACTTTTATTCTACGATGAGTCGCCCTTTTCACACCATTCACTTGCTTAAGAACGATTTAAACGTTTTTTTCTAAGTTAGTATATTCTTTTGCGAAGATTAACTCCATATGTAGATGAAATTATTGGGGATCATCAGTGTGGCTTTAGGCGTAATAGATCAACTATTGATCAGATATTTTATATTCGACAGATAATGGACAAAAATGGTAGTATAAGGGTACAGTGCATCAGTTATTCATAGATTTCAAAAAGGCGTATGACTCAGTTAAGAGAGACGTTTTATATGATATTCTTATCGAATTTGGTATTCTCAAGAAACTACTGGGTGTTCAGTTCAAAGTGTGTCATGGCTCGCTGTATGCCGTCATGTGGCTAGCCGATGAGCCTAGAGAATTCAATCTTCCTACATTTCCGCAAAGGTGTATTACCTAGGAGGCAGAGAACTTGCCTAGCAAATACGGCGTTCATTCTGAAGAGTACGTACCGATACGTTCGATAACGCCGGTAGTGGCAGGAATGTGAACTGTTTGGAAATACGTACTGTCGGGATATGGGGAGAGGGTTAAGACGATTACTTACGTGTTTGTTGACATTAACTTCGACGGTCAACATGGACACGGAGCATTTGATTTGTGTTGTGGAATGTTACCGTACGCAACCGATGATAACAAATACCCTGCGTACGACTTGCCGGCGCAAAACACAGTTCGAAAGAGGTTATGGTAGCACACAGACCGTACAGACCGCCATCTGTTGCTACGACGTTCAAGTTATACCGTACACGTTCTCAGGTTCAGATTGAAGAACGCCTTGAATAATAGGCAACTTCTCTGACATATAAGCTGAAACTCGCTTCAAATCGGTGACTCAACAACAGTGACGTTATGACACACTTTGAAATGAACACCCAGTAGTTCGATTAATTAAAACGTGTCTCAGTGAAACGTACAGGAGAGTTCGTATAGGTCAGTTTCTGTAAGATGCGTTTCCAATTCACTGTGGACTAAAGCAAGGAGATGCACTATCACCTTTACTTTTTAACTTTGCTCTAGAGTATGCCATTAGGAAAGTCCAGGATAACAGAGAGGGTTTGGAATTGAATGAGTTACACCAGCGGCTTGTCTATGCGGATGACGTGAATATGTTTGGAGAAAATTCACAAACGATTAGGGAAAACACGGGAATTCTACTTGAAGGAAGTAAAGAGATAGGTTTGGAAGTAAATCCCGAAAAGACAAAGTATATGATTATGTCTCGTGACGAGAATATTGTACGGAATGGAAATACCTATAAAAATTGGAAATTTATCCTTTGAAGAAGTGGAAAAATTCTAATACTTGGGAGCAACAGTAACAAATGTAACTGATACTTGGGAGGAAATTAAACACAGAATAAAAGTGGGAAATGTCTGTTATTATTCGTTTGAGAAGCTTTTATCATCCAATCTGCTGTCAAAAATCTAAAAGTTAGAATTTATAAAACGATTATATTATCGGTTATTCTTTAAGGTTGTGAAACTTGGACTCTCACTTTGAGAGAGGAACATGGGTTAAGGTTGTTTGAGAATAAGGTGCTTAGGAAAAAAAATTTGGGCTAAGAGGGATGACGTTACAGGGGAATGGAGAAAGTTACACAACGCAGAACTGCACGAATTTCATTCTTCATCTGACAAAATTAGAAACATTAAATCCAGATGTTTGAGATGGGCAGGGCATGTAGCACGTATGGGCGAATCCAGAAATTCATATAGAGTGTTTGTTGGGAGACCTGAAGGAAAAAGACCTTTCGGGAGGCCGAGACGTAGATGGGAGGATAATATTAAAATGGATTTGAGGGAGGTAGGATATGATGATAGAGACTGGATTGATCTTGCACAGGATAGGGACCGATGGCGGGCTTATGTGAGGGCGGCAATGAACCTACGGGTTGCTTAAAAGCGATTTGTAAATAAGTATGTCCTGTTTTGTAATTACTATTTTATGAAATGTTCCATATTAAGGTCGTTATGGGAAAATATTATATAGAAAATCCCAGGATGTTATCATCAATGTCTCGAACACGGGACAAAGTATCCCATTCCGGTACAATACCTGTCAATAAGGTATGGGGGATAGCCCTATACTACAGCCCATGTGCTATGTCGCTATTGGTTCTCGCTATATGCAGGAGATTTGAAATGGGGGATGAGATATTAACCGGGACGAAGCGAGAGGCGTTACAGTCCCTTCTATTCTACCATTTACCCATAATTCAAGATATTTCTTATTACCGGTATAATAGCAACTGTAATTTACCATACCGTGCCGTCTCCTCATGAGAACAATTTAATGGCATTCCTACGGCGTAAGCTCTTTAGATCAAGTAATATGGAAGCCCCTTGAGTTGATGTCTGCGCCCGTGTATTAGCTGTCCCACAAACACAGCAGTTGTCTCGCTTTCTACCCCCCTCCTCCCTCCTAAATACCCATACATGTCACCCTCCCAACGTCGGATGGGATCAGAGACGAAACTGCTACCGACTGCAATGTAAAGCGAAGTTTACTGTGATCAGTAAAGAGCGGATTCCTATGTTATTAAATATTATTTTTGTGTGTGATAAAACACAATTAACAAAGTTAAAAATTCCGAACATTAAGTTTCAATTTTAAAACCCGAATTTTATTTCACATAAAAGCACATATTTTCACAAAAAAAATATGTAAATACATATTTTCAGGAAATCTATTATAAACACATAAATCTTGGAGTTTTTTTACTTAAATAATTTTTTACAAGAACTTTTAAACAGTTTAAAACTAAATCAATATGTTACTCAAAAGTGCGTTATCTTTTTAAGAATTCTTGTTTGCTTCGTGTTTCTAAGCTGTGTGGTGTATCCGTGGTCCATTTTTGTAATAGTATCGCCTCAAGTTCTGAGAACTGCTAGGCAGCATATCAATGTTATTATTAGAGAATAAATTAACATGGACAAGGAGGAGAGATCTTGCAACACATAATTAGGAGTGTTTATTGTTGCTGCAGACGATTTCATTCCACACTTTGTTTGTGAAACACAACAGATAAGAGCTCGGGTATGAACATTATTTAATTTAAACAAATCTCTCTACTCTCGCTCATGTCCATCAAGTAAGGCAATACATTATGTTGTGATTCCCTGTTATTGGGCTTCATCAATTGATATCCTTCAAGATATACTGAAAGATAGCTGTTTAAAAAAAGATTTGGCTTTCCTATTAGCAAATCTAAGCTTTTTGTGTGACACCATAAAAAAACTCGAATCATCCAAAAACCTGTTGTCTGGAACAGAGAGGTGCGTGCCGTGAAAATTAAACTGTTCCCGCTACCAGGTTCAGAAGTACAAGTACTAAGGGACAAATTCCAGAATGTGTTTGGGAAAAACAGTTGGATACAAAAAATGTGTAAATTTGCTCAAGTATTGGAGGATGTGCCTGTAGGTGAAATTGACGGTGTTTGTGTTTGTGACATTCCTCTCTTTAAATATGCACGTCTGACGTCCTTTGACGTGGAAAGATCGTTTTCACAGTATAAATCGTTGTTCATAGATAATCGGCATGCATTTGTGATGGAGAATTTGGAGATGACCTTTGTTGTTCACTGCAATTCTCGGCCAACTACTAGCACTCAAGTGTGGTTGGTGAGTACCTAGTAACATTTTTTTTTTTTTCCAAGCTAAGTAAGGTATTTTTGTCATATTAAGAAAAATATTTCTTTATTTTTAGCAAATATTTTCGTACTTTTTAGGACATAAAAATAAATATATTTAAATTTTAGCACATAAAAATCCGCTCCCTAGTGATCAGAAGTTTGATATAGATATTATCTCTATTATATAGTCCTGCTCTTTTTCACTCCGCAGTATGGTGTAATAAATGTTTCATTGTTAGTTTCTGTCTACAGACGGGCTACGTAACGAACAGTTACAAGGTTGGGAAGTGCTCTTTACAAAATCGAGGAAAATTTCCTTCCAAGATCTTATAATACACTTCACAAACGTGTATTGTACAACATTCTTTCCACGATCATATTTTTAAAATTACAAATATAATATTTTGCATTGAAAATTTAGAGCAGTATTATTCCAAAACTTTCGCAAAACTATACTGTAATGGTAACTAAGTAACAATAACTGTACTGTAATGCGTCTATTTCAGTACAGTTTTATGTTATGAACTTAAGAAGAATGGTTTCCCTAGCAACAAGTTTCTGTGTGGGAATTCTAACTTTCAAGGTGTAACAGCAATAGCTGTAAATACATAAAAAAACACTCTCGTGCAAAAAAAAGCTATAATTGGTGTTGCATTAGTGTGTTATATTTAGACTTTAGAGTGAAGTTTTTTCATGTTGAATATCGTTAGTCTGCTAGACACAAAATATAAGTGACACTCGTTAAATCTTAGTTTCCCTAGCATTTGTTTAATTATATCGCTTCTGTAGCATTTGTTTGTTTTTATCACTGCCCTAGCATTTGTTTCTTAGTTTGCCAACATTTCAAACTGTAAATTCTTTACGGTACTTGCGATCGTAATTTGTTTTCCACTAGGTAATTGACTGAAAATGGCGGCTCCGTTGAAACATTTTGTTGAAGGTAACATTAGTGAAATAAAATTTTACTAAGTCAGTTAATATCTATTTTATTGTATTAGAGTACTTTATTTCTTCTAATCTTTATATACTTTCTTCTGTTTTTATCACTTTCCAACCATTTGTTTCGTTGTTTGCCAACATTTCAAACTGAAAATTCTTTATTGTACTGATAAAAAAAGAGAGTACTATAAAACACGCTTTGCAATCGTCATTTGTTTAAAGCATAGACCGTCAATTGAAAATGGCGGCTCCTTTCAAACGTTTTCGTGAAGCTAACTTTAGTGAAATAGAATTTCAGTAAGTCAATTAATATTTTATTGTTTTAGGGTACTTTATTTCTTCTAATCGTGATACACTTTCTTCTAACCGTGTAGGCCTAATAGTCAATTAAACCCCCACCCAAGTTTTGATTTTCTTTAGATAAATCAAAATCTCTAGTGAGATTATTTAGTTAATTACTTACTTACTGGCTTTTAAGAAACCCGGAGGTTCATTGCCGCCCTCACATAAGCTCGCCATCGGTCCCTATCCTGTACAAGATTCATCCACTCTCTATCATCATAGCCTACCTCCCTCAAATCCATTTTAATATTATTCTCCCATCTACGTCTCGGCCTCCCCAAAGGTCTTTTTCCCTCCGGCCTCCCAACTAACACTCTATATGCATTTCTGGATTCGCCCATACGAGCTACATGCCCTGCCCATCTCAAACGTCTGGATTTAAAGTTCCTAATTATGTCAAGTGAAGAATACAGTGGGTGCAGTTCTGTGTTGTGTAACTTTCTCCATTCTCCTGTAACTTCATCCCACTTAGCTCCAAATATTTTCCTAAGCACCTTATTCTCAAACACCCTTAACCTATGTTCCTCTCTCAAAGTGAGAGTCCAAGTTTCACAACCATATAGAACAACTGGTAATATAATTGTTTTATAAATTCTAACTTTCAGATTTTTTGACAGCAGACTCGATGACAAAAGCTTCTGAACCGAATAATAACAGGCATTTCCCATATTTATTCTGTGTTAATTTCCTCCCGAGTGTAATTTATATTTGTTACTGTTGCTCCCAGGTATTTGAATTTTTCCACCTCTTTAAAGGATAAATTTCCAATTTTTATATTTCCATTTCGTACAATATTCTCGTCACGAGACATAATCATATACTTTGTCTTTTCGTGATTTACTTCCGAGAGATTAGTGATATTACTGTTGAGAATATAACCTGGTAGATATGGATGACCTAGGTTAGGTTAGAATAGAGTAGAGTAGAATTGGTCGTAAGAGAATAATGAGTGAGAACAGTATGGGTTGGATGGGATTAGAACATAATAGAACTTATCAGGAACATACGTTAGAACACTGTATTATTATAAATGAAATATAACGTAATAGAATAGATCAGAAGAAAATAGAATAGACCGGTACACAGAAATGCACTAGATTGGAAGAGGCTAAAATTGAGTAGAATAAAAACAGACTAGATCGAAATAAAAAGTAACATAATAGCATGTAGCAGTAAAAAGAAAAATCCGAGGTGTTTATAAGGAAGATATTCTCGTCGCACAAGAATTTTATTGCCCTTTTTCTTGTTATTTAGAATGAAATCTTTTCTATACACTTCAACATTATCTGAAACCATTTGTATAATATGAGTTGCAAAAATTCAGTACTTGATTAATCTGATATACAGCAAACATTGACTCCTTGTAACCAAGACAACGCTTTCAGGATTTGTAAACTAAAGAGGATACGTATTTTTCTAACAATCAAGGCTGGAAGGATATTGTCTCAATAGAGCAGCATCAGCAGTGAACCGCAAGATGCCGGGTCGGACGCAAACAGCATAAAACTACCCCTGTACCTCACAATAGAGCACATCATTACTAAGTTCTGAATATAACCCTTCCTACGGAGTGGGGGTAAATACCATCTGAATGCGCTTTGAAAGCTTCCTAGAGCACGTGGAGGGTAATGCATGGTAGTGTCCCAATGTTCGATCTTTAGATACCTCCAGATAAGGCTCAGACGAATGATCCTTGCACGCCAAGGTCCAGCAACATATCTCGATACTTTCAACGTGTAACACATGATTAGGAAGTGCTTATTATGACTTCGTTCAAAAAGGAGGTAAACCCGGTGGTTTTGTATCTACAGTTACAGCACGTAAGATAATGCTGTCCCCTGAATGAGAGGTTTTCATTACGTTATTTGACGATAGTGTGTCAACTACGAGATTTTATAGTGTCGATGGGATTGGTGATGACAAAAAGGTAATGCATTTATTCATTCATAGTGTTCTGCCCAAGGGCAGGTCTTTCACTGCAAACCCACCATTCTCCAGTCTTTTCTATTTTCTGCCTTCCTCTTTGTCTCTTCATATGACCCATATATCATAATGTCGTCTATCATCTGAAATCTTCTTCTGCCCCCGAACTCTTCTCCCGTCCACCATTCCTTCCAATGTATCCTTCAGAAGGCAATTCCTTCTCAGCCAATTCTTTTTCCTCTACCTGATCAGTTTCAGCATCATTCTTTCTTCACCCACTCTTTCCAACATAGATTCGTTTCTTATTCTGTCTGTCCATTTCACACGCTCCAACCTTCTCCATATCCACATTTCAAATGCTTCTAGTCGCTTCTCTTCACTTCGTCATAATGTCCATGTTTCTGCCCCCATACAATGCTACACTCCACACGAAGCACTTCACTAGTCTCTTCCTTAGTTTTCTCCAGAGGTCCGCAGAAGGTGCTTCTTTTTCTCGATCCCACAGTCCGATTTGAGAACAGCGAGGAACAACCTAGAGAAGTCTGCAAAGAAAAACGGGCAATTTATCTGCCATGCTGCAGCGATTTGGGGACCAAATATAACATCAAGACATGAGACGTTATAGGAATTATGATTGGGGCTAGAGGCACAATCCCACGGGAATCCTTAGAAGTCTTCCGAAAATTAAAAGTTCCTGACAGCACCCTGGACATATCCTCCACTGCACTGTCATCGATTAGCATAATTAATCATCACTTATATTCTTCTCCTATCCTGACTTTGACTCGTTGTTTCATATAAAAGTTACTGGACAACCTTCTCTCTTTGCAATCTACGTCAATTTTCTTTACGACCCCCATCAGTTTGTTCCAATCCACTCGTGTCAAACGCCTTTTCTAGGTCCACAAATACTATATATATATACCTTCTTTATTCTTCTCTAGGTATCTTTCGCCAATTGTTCGTAGCATTCCAATTGCATCTCTCGTACCTTTTTCCCTTCCTGAAGCCAAACTGCTCTTCTTCCAACCGTTCTTCCATCTTAGAATATAAACCTCGATTCAGTATTCGCAGAAGAATTTTCGTCCATTGTGATATCAGGCTGATAGTCCTGAACTCGTTATATTTCTTGGCATTATGCAAAAAGATAAAGGGTCCCTTATTTATAAGTCGCCGGTGCTAGTCGTACGTCAACCAAACTCTCGGTGGAAATCAAGGAAGCAGGTTTGGATGACTGTTGAAAGAGATGTATGAGCAACAGCAAATTCGTACGGTAAATCTAATCCTACCTTTACATCAGAGACTTGAAATGCCTTTCATTACAGTCCACAAACAACTCTAAGGTCTGAGACACTCTTTGAACCTAAGCCGCTGTAATCATAGCTATCGTATGCCAATTATTCTCTTTTAATTATTCCATTATGCGGATTATATTCGTTCAATTTCACCTTCAGTGTACTCCACAGAAAAAAATAGCCTGAATTTAAATCAGGTGACCTCGCAGGCCACAGTCCTCTACTGATTACATATATTAGGACGTGTCTTATTTCATTCAGTGAACTTTTCTTTCTTTCGAATGTCCTCCTATACTTTTATAACTTTTATGCTCGACCATGCCGAAATGTATTAATTATACACCTGGTAGCAGTCCTTTAATGCATGTCATTAAAGTACACTACTCATTAAACTACAGGTGTTCAGCCAATGACAATTCAGCTTACAGGTGTTCAGCCACTGACAAGTAAGCTTTGTACCGTTATAAAACCGCAAGTATCGATTATTCTCGGATATGCAATCGAAAGAGAATTAGCGAAAAGTCACGGAGGCTGGAAATCCAATACTGTCGCAGAAGGTTATGTTCTGTTACTGTAATAATTAGAGTTAATTGTAAATAATATTCAAATAAATTCAATTTGTCATCTCGTTTTTCAATGTCGAATTCAATAATCAAGGTTATATCAAGTTTGACGGGATTACATCAAGGCCAGTGACATTATTGTTCCTCGGAAAAAATCAATACTTTCGCGTCTGCGGACATCTCACAATTCACGACCTAGAACAAGGTCACTTCCGATCTTGTCAGATACAAATAAAATGTATACATCTGAATAATTTCAAGTTAGAAATATGGTCGAGCATAAAAAGTCGTATGAAACTCGCCTATAATGGTAATTAAGAAGCTCGTATGAAAATTATGAAACTCGCTTGCGCTCGTTTCATAAACATATTCGCTTCTTAATTACTATCATTATAGGTTCGTTGCATAATGTACTATTAAGTTTCACATAACAGTCGTAAATAAATATGCGTTGTTCTAAATTGTAGCGAATCATACTCTACCGAAAGATATTGTTTAACTACAGACACTGACATCTTTCAACACTCCTCACTGGGGTCAAGTAAATGATAACAGACACTCGTGTTTATCAATATGGACTGTATTCTGTTCCAGGGCGTACGGACATACGGTTAGTTGTTCACAGACTATAATTGAATCATTGACATGGGAAAGGTCGTAACTGCCAAAAATTCAAATTTTTAGGTTTTTCATTGAGAAGGTAGTAAATGGCCATGCCACTGGCACAGAAAAGGTAGTATGTCAGTATGTAATGAAACGAAGTTGGAATCGTAGTCACTAGATGTTGTAAGTTGTATGTGCACAGCTGTTGGCGCGGAGAAGGTACAACATCAGAGTGTGTCTAGAAAAATATGGGCTGATAACTGTGCAGGGCAGAATAAGAATCGGATGATTCTAATGGTCCTGATTTACATTATTGCCAAGAAACATTTTGATTCAGTGGACTTGAAATTCCTGGTTTCAGAACATACCTACATGCCATGTGATAGGGAATTTGGCATCATAGAAAAAAGAAAAAAAAAAAGATGCAAGACCATGGTTCCAGAAGAGGTAAGGCCTAATAATGTAATAATGATGAAGGATGAGGATTTCTTCGACTTTTCTGCAGAATGTGACAAGTTTTTGAATACAACTCCTATCAAAATCAGCACCCTCAACTGGATTAGACTCTCAAGATCTGATTTACCTCTAATAAAAACAAGACAGTCATTTAATGACCTTGAAATGTGGACAGAGCACAGGATTTTTAAAAAAGGACAGTCATTAACGTCAATCACTAACTTGCAGTCGCCTTGAAAGAAGACCAGTCGTCCCTGTTGGCAAAAAGAGAGACTTGTTATCTATGTTAGACTTGGTCGATGAAAAGTATCATGCATTTACCGAAAAATTTGTGCATAATGTATAAATAACGTTAATTCTCAGTTTGGCTAAGGAGTGATTTCAGTGTTGTATTTTCATAAAATAGGATTTCACAGATAAATCTGTGCCAGACTTTTCAAATTTCATATGTAACACAAACATGAGTGTATGCCTTTCATTTAAAGCAGTTTCTGTAATAATGTAAGTGAGAAAGTGTTCATAAATTTGTTTTTTGCTTCCCCTGAAAAATTTTGTTTTTGGCAGTTACTACTTTTCCCATGTCAACGCCTCAATTATTGCTGTGATATTATTTGGCGCGTCACAGGTACTATAAGGGAGCACTTGCATCTTGTTTGTGCTGCAGTTGACGCTCCATCCATGATTCAAAACTAGATCTCAAAGACTGTTGAAAATGTATGAGGAAAAAAAATAAAATTATCTGTAACCTGTATTTTGTTACAGTTTTACTTTATTTTACAATACTTTTATTAAATGACCATATTCCGATAGACTGTACCAAGGTCCAGCTATAACGAGGGAAGGAGGTAAATGATGTCCCCCATAACCTTGTTATATCGGAATTATATGGTTTTGCTCCCCCCGTCCACATCTGTGGAGTAACGGTCAGCGCATCTGGCCGCGAAACCAGGTGGCCCGGGTTCGAATCCCGGTCGGGGCAACTTACCTGGTTGAGGTTTTTTTTCTGGACATCCCAATACGAGCAAATGCTGGGTAACTTTCGGTGCTGGACCCCGGACTCATTTCACCGGCATTATCACCTTCATTTCATTCAGACGCTAAATAACCTAGATGTTGATACAGCGTCGTAAAATAACCCAATAATAATAATAATAATAATAATTTGCTCCCCCCCAAGGAAACTGTTCTCTCTCCTTCTATGATAGACGATACCTCTGTTACATTTCCAGACATGTCATTTTAGTATATTTTCATGGTGTACGTCAGAGGTCTGCATCGGACGTTTTCGCTCGAGCGCCAAGTAGTTCATAGCATAATCCGATAGGTAGCGCACATGCATGATGGGTAAAATTGTCGCGAGCGATAAATCCTTGAACGGTATAAGCCGAGCGTTAGACATTCGTTCTTGTTACAGTGATGAACTATGTAGTAACATCATAGATGTTTATCATTTCAAAACTTTGCAGTGTTTAACTAATCTCTCCATAGTACAACTACAAAACTTGCTTCAAAATGTAATATAAATGTTGTAGGTTTCCCTCCCCCCACAGGAGTGATTTTGTTTTTGCCATTGGATGTAAATGTAATTATTATAAACGGAGAACACAATGACGATAATGGAAGAAATGTATCAAGTTTTCTAGTATTAATAATAATAATAATAATAATAATAATAATAAGTTCATGTTCCTGTTTTGGTACGTTCCATTACTGTTCCATTAAACGTTTGTCATAAACGCAGAAAATAAAGCCTTATTTTTACCGTGTGAGCAAAACATATGTGTATCTTATCTGTCGCCTTCCACACAAGATAAGACATGTCGGTGAGATGACCTTGTACTGTGCTTCTATTTATTACAAGCGTATCACGACCGATCGTATCTCATTCGAGGGTGCGACACTCGACTGAGTTCAAGCGAGCGATTTAACTCCAATGCAGCACTCTGGTGTACGTGTTATAGCATCTTATTTAATGGAAATAACATATAAAGGCCCATTCACAATGAAAACGCAAACGTTACCGCAACGTTAGCGCAAGACATAAAGACGTGATACCATTCACAATGAAAACGTAAGCGTTAACGCTAGAACTTAGCACGGCCTTCTAGAATTAAAGTGTAAAGGTTATGTGTAGACACTGCCTACTGGATTATCTGATGAAAAGTCGTCTATATATTTCGAAACTATAGAAATTGCAACAAATTACATAAGTGACCATTCATCTGTACAATTTATGTTCATGCAAGTTGCATTGCCTCTATAATACCTGTGTCTCTTGTCATAAAGGCAACGCTGTTCTTGATGCAAAGTAATTAATGTTTCATCAAATCATTCCGTAGCAAATGAGAATTATTTACTTGGAACGTTCTGAAGCAGGATTTGATTAATAATGCGGTTTGTAGAAACAGCCAACAGATGGTGTTAGTAAAAAGAGCGCTCTGCGATCGTGTTTTGTTTCAAAATAACATAAAAGCATGCGCAAAAGTTTGGAGTTTGCGAACTTTTCTTGCGTTTATTTTAGCGTTTGTGCTTACGTATTTCATTGTGAATGCTTTCATTAAATAACATGGGTCCAAAGTCTTGCGTTGATGTTGCGCTTGCGTTTAATTTTCATTGTGAATGGGCCTTAACTCTCTATTGTATTGGAATGTGCTTCATTTTCTCAACAAAATTATACTTTTTCCTCAATTTTATTTTTCTTTTATTTCTTTTTCGAGATATCCCATGGTGTAACTTCATATCGAATAGGCATAGCAATAATAGTAATTCAATTTTACAATTTGTCCAGTTCTCTTGTCCACCTAAGACATAGACTACGCTTTTTGACGCGCCCGTTCCTTATGCAGCCCGGCAGTGCTCTACCACGCAGCGGGTTGCGGATCTTGTTTCGAGTGGAATCGACTAGAGTGACCTATTATGGCCACGTAAGTGGCTTCGGCAGTTGCCATGGTTTCCAGGAACTGCTTCCTCCTGATCACTTCAGCATTCCCCTGACTGATAGTCAAGACTCTCGACGCTTTTTCTTAAAGTCAGATTTTATCAACAGACGAGCTTTCCACGAGAAATTTGTTTCTATAAATGAAAGTTTTGTTTTTATATGTATTACGAAGCAGAAAAAAGAGAGCCGACCGACTTCTCGGAATCCACTTCTCTGGTGGTCTGTCACGCGCCACGAAACCAAATAATCTTCCCGCCCTTCCTGATTACATCATTGCACCGTTCTAATGTGACACGCAAATGTAGGCCTATATCAGGCATGTCAATTAATGCCCACAGGAGCAAGCGCGCGCTTTAGAGCCCAGGAGAGCCTGAGCGCTTTACAGCGGAAAGGAAAGAGACAGACGAAAGAGGTGGTATATGCCGCTTGGTCAAGCTACATTCAGGGATGGCCAGCACTGATTCAATAGATAAAGGGAAGAGAACTTATTAAAACTGTATCCATGTTAATTTTTAGATTTTCCCGAGAAGTATAAGTGCATTATAAGAATGTAAGTTTTAATTTTAATGGTCATTTTTCACAAGTTTTTTTTTTTATTCAAAAGAAATATTTTCTCAACTTTTCGTATAGAAAAGAGAAATTTTCAGACATAGGCCTATTTATTTATTAACCTTACAGAATGTTTTCGTAAATATAATATACCGTATATATGTATTACTGAAGATAGAGTATTGAAAATTTTGAAAATATTCGCATGGAAATTATTTGTAAGGAAATGAATTAACAAAGCAACTACTGTTACATTATAAGCAAAAGATACGTGCCCATGTGTTGTAAAAATGTCAGCTCTATAGCTTCAGCAGATTTCGAGAAAATAATTTAATATTCTGATGATAGGAAGTTGCTCACAAATATCACCTTAAAAGCATAATGCGATATGAGTTTTGTTATGTAATATTAGTTACACTTAAAACAGATACAGTACCTAGATAACTTTGCTTTGTACTGTAATATTGTTTTGATTTGTTTATTGATATCTTTTGTAAGGCTAAAGATACTATCAATATAAATTCCAACTTATCATGTCATACTCAATATCTTTCTTTGGAATGTCACTTTCTTTATGAATGATGTGTTTCATCCACTTAATACAGTATAATATTATACTACTATGGAATTTAAGTGAATATTCCTTCTTAACTCTCTATTATGTTATTAAGATTTAAAACACAAGTGCAATATTAAGAAATCAGTGTTAGTACTTTTGTTTTACAGACAATATAGATAATATTAAATAGAAAGAAGCCATATAAAAATAACGACATAAAATTTCACGTTCCGTTTGAAGTTTGTGCACCACTGTTTTCATAATCCAACAGGCTGCTTATTCATATACACAAACCTTCCTCTTTCCATACTTAGCGCTTGATGCCCGCGCACGACGTCAAAGTCAGAAAAATGCGCTTGCTTTGACATCAGTGGCCTATATTATATACGCTATGATATGTATATGATGTATTGTTATTGTTTGATCAACTGTCGGAATACAGGTTTGGACCTCATAAGTGATTCAAATAAAGCATCGCTCATGAGGCAACTAAGCCAGTAGATAATAGGATAGGTTAGCCAGTTCCTTTCCTCCTCCATTATAAACATAGCTGAGTATACTGCATTCCACAATGTCTGTCAGGCGACGTAAACATTGCCGGCAGGGGAAGGGAGAAGGATAATTGCTATTCAACCAATGACAAAGGTCACATTCCTGGCTTATCTTAAAGTTGGCCGGAAGTATAACACTTCAGACCGCCCAACGTCAAGACAACCTTGAATGTGACCTTTGTCATTGGTTGAACAGCAATAACTATCCTTCTCCCTTCCTCTGCGGGCAATGTTTACGTTGCCTGTCAGACATTATTCAATGCAGTACGAGTATAGTAATATATTACAGTCCACAACTGTGGAGTAACGGTTACGTGTCTGACAGCGAAAAACAGGTGGCCCGGGTTCGAATCCCGGTCGGGCACGTTACCTGGCTGAGGTTTTTTCCCGGGGTTTACCCTCAACTCAATTTGAGCAAATGTTGGATAACTATCGGTGCTGGACCCCGGACTTATTTTACCGGCATTATCACCTACATTTCATTCAAACGCTAAATAACTTGAGATGTTGATACAGCATCTTAAAATAACCCACTAAAAAATCTTATTGCACTAATAACCCTTGAGATGTGAACTAACAATTGTTCCTCTGATACATCGTAGTGTAAGATGTACTGCCTTATAATAATAATAATAATAATAATAATAATAATAATAATAATAGATGGACACATCAGCAAGAACCTCAATCAAAGGTGATATATATTATATATTATATTATAATATATTATATTATATTATATTATATTATATTATATTATATTATATTATATTATATTATATTATATTATATTATATTATAATTACAAATGACTTTAAGGAACCCGCAGGTTCATTGCCGCCCTCACATAAGTCCGCCATTGGTCCCTATCCTGAGCAAGATTAATCCATTCTCTATCATCATATCCCACCTCCCTCAATTCCATATTAATATTATCTCCCATCTACGTCTCGGCTTCCCAAAGGTCTTTTTTCTTCCGGCCTCCCAACTAACACTTTACAAGCATTTCTGGATTCACCTATACATGCTACATGCCCTGCCCATCTCAAACGTCTGGATTTAATGTTCCTAATTATGTCAGGTGAAGAATACAATGCGTGCAGTTCTGCGATGTGTAACTTTCTCCATTCTCCTGTAACTTCATCCCTTTTAGCCCCAAATATTTTCCTAATCACCTTATTCTCAAACATCCTTAATCTCTGTTCCTCTCTTAAAGTGAGAGTCCAAGTTTCACAAACATACAGAACAACCGGTAATTTAATGTTTTATAAATTATAACTTATAGGGTCGTATTCATAGGTATTTTTAGCGCGGGCTTCCGGTGGATGATCAGCGAAACTAACGTTTTTCATATTCATAAACCAATGTTAGCGATATGAATAATTCGTCCCTCCTCTGGCAAAGTTGGGGCTAGTTTAGCACGCTCGTAGCGGGGCGAGCGAAATCTCTATGAATAGCACCCTCAGATTTTTTGACAGCAGACTAGATGACAAAAGCTTCTCAACCGAAGGCATTTACAATATTTATTCTGCGTTTAATTTCCTCCCGAGTGTCATTTATATTTGTTACTGTTGCTGGAAGATATTTGAATTTTTCCACCTCTTCAAAGGATAAATCTCTAATTTTTATATTTCCATTTCATACAATATTCTGGTCACGAGACGTAATCATGTGTTTTGTCTTTTCAGGATTTACTTCCAAACCTATCGCTTTACTTGCTTCAAGTAAAATTCCCGTGTATTTCCTAATCGTTTGTGGATTTTTTCCTAACTTATTCACGTCATCCACATAGACAAGTTTATGTAACCCGTTCAATTCCAAACCCTGTCTATTATTCTGAACTTTCCTAATGGCATATTCTAGAGCGAAGTTAAAAGGTAAAGGTGATATATTATATTATATTATATTATATTATATTATATTATATTATATTATATTATATTATATTATATTATATTATATTATATTATATTATGAGCTACGATAGGTGGCGAAAATCCGGTTTCGCAAACCAGCTATAACGACCGGGGGGATCATCGTGCTAACCACACGATACCTCCATTCTGGTTGGATGATTGTCCAATATGTGGACGTGAGGCCAGCAGCCGGCTGGTCGATCTTGGCCCCTTCATGGGCTGTAGCGGCATGGATTTATTTACTTTTTACTTTTTTTACTTTATATAATATAATATAATATTATATTATATTATATTATATTATATTATATTATATTATATTATATTATATTATATTATATTATATTATATTATATTATATTATATTATATTATATTATATTATATTATGAGCTACGATAGGTAGCGAAAATCCGGTTTCGCAAACCAGCTATACCGGCTGGGGGGATCATCTTGCTAACCACACGATACCTCCATTCTGGTTCGATGATTGTCCAATATGTGGACGTGAGGCCAGCAGCCGGCTGGTCGATCTTGGCCCTTTCATGGGCTGTAGCGCCATGGATTTATTTACTTTTTACTTTTTTACATTATATTATATTATATATTATATTATATTATATTATATTATATTACAGAAGTATGAAGACTTCGGTATAGCCTCTTGCTTTTCCGTCCGGTCGTCACAGTAACGGGATGAAGAGCTTCTCCATTCTCCTCGGATCCCTCGTCTCACTTCATTTCAACACAACATACGTGGCAGTCAGATGGGTCGACGGCGTGGAATAGAATAAGAGAGTAGGATATGAGGCTGGAGAAATTCTTGTCACAGCTTCAGACAGGCTCGTGGGATTTGGCGGGAGTCGACGCGAGGTCCTTAAATCGTGGTGCTAAATGGAAACAGGCAGCGAGTCTTTTCAACACTGCAGTTGCGATGGATCTCGCTTGCAGCATACGTGCTGAAACGCTTTTGTAACTTCCGTGGATCTTTATCGAGATATTGCTGTCATTAGCATGATTTATTATCAAATTTACAAGGGTTCTATCCACGTAGATTCTGTGAAATTGGTAGAGTAGACTGGTTTTTGTCTGTTGTATACTTATCTAGTGATTGTTTTTATTGGGTTGTTTAATAACTCTTTATCAACTAAATTATTTAGCACCGATAGAATTGGTGGAAGCGAGATGAAATATGACAAGATAAGGCCGAAGATTCGCCATGGTTTACCTGACTTTCGCATTATATCCGAATAAAATATCGAAAAAAAAAAACCGAAATATGTAATCAAGTCAAGCGGGAATCGAACTCATGCCCCAGATCAGCTCCTGTTTAGCAGGCAAGCGCACCTACGGCCTGAGCTACGCCAATGACCTCTTTTATTAAGCTGTATCATGGTCACAACATAATAATTGATAGCGTTGCTGATGACCAGAGACCGGAACTTTGGCAAAATGTATTTTTAAATGTGTTAAAGCTATCTTCATTTTGAAAGTAAATCTGTACGAATTATACCTTTATATTGCCCTTTTCTGCCTTTTTTAATATAGATGTCTTACTTACTTACTTACTTACTTACTTACTTACTTACTTACTTACTTACTTACTTACTTACTTACTTACTTACTTACTTACTTACTTACTTACTTACTTACTTACTTACTTACTTACTTACTTACTTACTTACTTACTTACTTACTTACTTACTGGCTTTTAAGGAACCCGCAGGTTCACTGCCGCCCTCACATAAGCCCGCCATTGGTCCCTATCCTGAGCAAGTTTAATCCATTCTCTATCATCATATCCCACCTCCCTCATATCCATTTTAATATCATCTTCCCATCTACGTCTCGGTCTCCCTAAAGGTCTTTTTCCCTCCGGCCTCCCAACTAACACTATATGCATTTCTGGATTCGCCCATACGTGCTACATGCCCTGCCCATCTCAAATGTCTGGATTTAAAGTTCCTTATTATGTCAGGTGAAGAATACAATGCGTGCAGTTCTGTGTTGTGTAACTTTCTCCATGCTCCTGTAACATTGATATTGTATGTATGTGTATGTGTATGTATTTATTCACACTGCAATGGGTATATACTCGGTGGCAGTGGTAACTAATTGCACTCAATAATGGCAATAATAAACTTATTAATTAAAAATACAGTTAATAATAATACCAATAATTAATACAAATAATTAATACTAACAATAATTTATAATAATAATAATAATAATAATAATAATAATAATAATAATAATAATAGGGAATATCCTAAATTAAATGAAGCACGATCACTTAAAATAACATTTAAAATAAATCTAATTTGTATCTTAAATCTAAGTTCGAACTAAAACCCACGAGTATGATATGTTCATATCTGCACAAGTATCTTTCCACATTACACTCATTTCGCTGTCAACTCACTCACTGCACTGGAACTACGACACATTTCACTGATTCTATCCTGATTTCACTAACACTTCAAAAACATTTCACTGTTCAAATACTTTGCACTGCCACTATAAACTATACAGCTTCACTGACAGGAACACGTTTCACTTACTCAACACACTTCACTGACACAACATAATTCTTCACTGATACAACACTTCAATAACAAAATATAATTTACATCCTTTACATACTGTGTATAATTACCGTCTATTAGTAAAGTCCTTAAGCCTATTTTTAAATACGTTTTTGGTTGTTGGTAAAGCCTTTAGTAAGTTTGCAGGTAAAGCATTCCAGTCCCTGATAGTACGATTGAGAAAAGAAGACTTTCCAGTGTCCAGAAAACTTTCCACTCGCACAATGAAAAATTGTGATAATACCACATTAATCTCTGCTTTATGATTAACTAATGTTGTTGTCCGCAAGTACATATAAATACAATGTAACATCTTTATAGAAAAAAAATATATCGTCTGCCTTTGCCGGAATCATCAAAAAATGCCAAATAAATAGCTAGCCACTGACGGTAAAATTCTGTAATCCTGAATAACCTGATTTAGCTACAAAACCGCTGACTTGGCAACACCGGTATTGAGTGAGGTTACACAATTATGTAACTGTCCACCTTCAGTAGCGCCATATTTCGGGAATTATCAGAGTTGTCTAGTGTAGATTTTGTTGTTTATAATGATAATTCCATAAACAAATCGATAAATTTATGAGATAACCGATATGTTATACTATATATTGATTCAAAATTTCGATATCGATATATCGCTATATCGGAACGAAAATATCGGTATTTCGCAAAGATCGATATATCGTTCCCATCTCTAGATTCGATTATTGTATCCGAAGAACGGTCAATAGTTCGTCGTGCAACGACGTATCAAAGCCCTTTCGTAGTGGGGATGTAGATATAATGTAACGGGAACACCTTATAGTAATAGGCTACCTTTTTCCTTTTTATGGAGGAACAAGATACACGTTAAAAAAAACTTGTTTTTTCTTGTAGCGCCGCGATCCGAGAAGGTGCCAATTGCCTTAGAGGTGTCACGTTTTCCGTCATCAATAGAATTGCTGGAGCGAGCTGGAAGTATGGATGTATCGAGACCATTAGACTTGTTAGAGGAATATAATTCCCCTCTCCGAAAGAATCCCGTTCTCCCGCCTTCAGTATTATATTTCTGAACCTCGCTTCGCGGATAAAGTCAGGAGTAGGCTATAACATTGCAATGTCGGGAACGATGTAAAAGACCTGAATTTGTTTCCAGAACTCTCTACTGTGTACCTCCGTTCTTTACGCTTCTTGTAGAAAGATCTTTAGCTTCAGACTCGGCACACTGGGTCTTTTGTTGTTGATATTAAATACAGCATGTACCAAAAGAAGTGCTACGATTGAAAATTTTTAGCCTGCTTAATAAAAAGTAGACCTGTAGGTATTCCTCACAGCTATCGTAGCCGAAGGACAGGCGCATTGATTTTCCACGCTGAACGTCCGAGTTCAAATCCTGGTAGAACAACATGAAGTAATATGACTGACATGTACGGTATCTGGCATTTTTTTTCAAGTACGCTCGTTTTCTTTTTTAATTTAAGGGGTGAGGATGGTATTTTTTGTAACTTTTTTCCTATTTGGTGTAAAATATTAATTTTTTGTACGTAGAGAGCGCATAGCTGTGGCAACTCAACAAAATAAAAATATTTTGAAAAAATATATATTTGGGAGCCCAAATTTGAAAAAATAAATACCCAATGCAGGATTGTACTAAAACCGATATATATCTAAACCGCTTTTAAAGATAGATTCAAACAGTTTTTTGCAATGTATTTGCAAAAGCATGCTCTACAATCTATCAGTAACAGAATTTTGATATTAGTCTCTACGTTTGTAAAATAAACAATTAAAATTTAATAACACTTTTTTTATTTCCTTTTTCGCAAACAAACGGGCATATTTTAAAAATGAAATCTATTAACAAAATTCTGTTACAGAGAAAAGTTTCCTAATAGTCTAAAGAATGTGTGTTCTAAATTTCATGCATGTATCGTTAATAGTTCAGAAATTATTCAATTTTTATCTGGCAATGTAGCAAAAAAATGAAGTTATCGGAAACAACGATAAAGGGGTCGTGTGACTTAAAAATCCATAGCGCAGGAAGTTAAAAAATGGCGTCTCAACATCTGATAAGGGCACAAATACCCGTAAAATGTTATGCAATGCATTCCACACATATTAAATAGTATTTTAAAGACTTTTTTTAAATTTAATTTACAAGAAACAACAATGAAAAGGGACGTGTGATTTAAAAATCCATAGCGCAGATAGTTTAAAAATGGCGTCTCGACATTCGCTAAGGGCACAAATACCCATAAAACGATATGCAATGCATTCCACACATATCACATAGTATTCTAAAGATTTTTTTTTAATTTACTCATTTTTCACCAAAAAATGTCATCCTCTCCCCTTAAGAAAACTTTATGATACAATTATGTACAATACAATTGTGCTTAAAAATTATAAAAACTGTGCTATAAAAGCACACAAAAACATGTATGGAGGTTGCAGTCCTATGACTGTCCTCTGGCAATATGTGAAATAAATCAAAAACGTTAATCTTCAAACAACAGATCTGAGTGTCTTTTTCTTTTTAATCTTCTTATTTGGCGACGCGGTGGAAGTTGTTCTGGGATGGTAAAAAGCAGTTCATTTTGATGGTTAACCATTGAGCGATGAAGTCGTATGTAGGAGCTGCGCAGGGTGGATTCAACTGTAGACACACAAGTCTTTGTGTAGGTTCTCATTGCGGATGTACCAGGGTGCTTTTCGCAGTTGGCATTACTGAATAATAACATCGAATTTCTTTATTGTAGTAATCGATATTCATCTATTTCAACTTCACAATGTCTGAATAGGTTAAGTATTCGTAAATATACAATTATTAACATTTTGTAATCGAATTTTAGGGATATATTATTTACATTTTTATTTTATTCACGAAATACTGGGTGTTCATTTCAAAGTGTGTCATGACGTCACTGTTGTGAGTCAGCGATTTGAAGCGAGTTTCAGCTTTTATGTCAGAGAAGTTGCCTATTAATCAAGGCGTTCTTCAATCTGAACTTGAGAACGTGTACGGTGTAACTTGAACGTTGTAGCAACAGATGGCGGTCTGTAGGGTCTGTGTGCTACCATAACCTCTTTCGAAATGTGTTTTGCGCGGTCAAGTCGTACGCAGGGTATTTGTTATCATCGGTTGCGTACGGCAACATTCCACAATTCATTCATTCATTCATTTATTTTATTCCATAGATCTTACATGTGCAATGAAGCTTTAAGATGTGGAACATGTCAACATTTTACAATATTACAATTACAATTTTTACAAATTTTTATAGTTTTACAATTTAGTAATTTTCTACAATTTTTACAATTTTGTACAATTTTTTTACATTTTTTTACATTTTTTTACATTTTGGCGAGATGTAGTGAGATGAGATGAGGTCCGAGGATTCGCCAAAATATTACCCGGCATTTGCCTTTTCGGTGGGGGAAACCTCGGAAAAACCCAACCAGGTAATCAAATCAAAGGGGGTAATCAAATCAAAGGGGTTGATGTCAAGGACTCGCCATAGACCATCCGGCTTCAGTCCCACGGCTGGGGAAAACCTCCGAAGAAACCAAAGTCCAAAGGGGGGTCCAACCCAAGCCCGAACGCAGCTCCGGATCAGCAGCCCAGCGAGTCTGTCGACTGACCAACATCGATGGCTCTACTAAAAGTATACAATACATAGCCAATCAGATTATTAAATTTACAAACGCAAACGATCATTCATAAGTTGAGCTATATTATAATACAAAACAATTTAATTAAATTTAAGGCATAAACAATTCAACCAGTTGTGATATACAGAAATTGATAATACATATCATGCAGACTACTTCAAATTACAAACACAAACAATTTATCAGTAGAGCTATATAGATTACTATTCAATTTAAAGCATATACAATTCATCGGCCAAATCTATACAAATATATACAATACAAAGTAGCATACTTTCATTAAGCTATACAAATTTGTGCAATTAATATCAAGTAGATTAATTCAATTTATAATCATAAACAATTCATCAGTTGAGCTATACATATTACCATTCAATTTACAGTAGGTCTGTATACAATTCATCAGTAGAGCTACACTGACTAGTAATCATTTAAGAACATATACAATTCATCAGCCAAACTATACAAACATATACAATCAAATTAGTTCAATTTACAATCTTATTTTCGTTAAGCTATACAATTCATATGAAGTAGATTAATTCAATTTATAAGCTTAAACAATTCATCAGTTGACCTATACAGTATACTATTCAATTTACAGTACATACAATTCATCAGTTATGCTAAACAAAAAATACAATACATAGTAAACAGATTAAGTCAATATAAAAACATATTTTAGTTGAGCTATATAAAATTGTACATGTCATTTAAGTAGAATAATTCAATTCACAAGCATAAACAATTCATCAATTGTGTAGAAGGTATGAGTATGTAGAAATTTGGTTAATTCTTTTCTGAACCTTTTCTCGTTGTTCTTCAAATCTTTAAGATAATTAGGCAGTGCATTGAAGACTGTTATACATGAATAGCGAACTCCTTTTTTAAAACAGCTTAGACTAACAGAGGGTAGATGAAGATCTGATTTATGTCTTGTATTAAAATGATGAATGTCTTCATTAGTACTGAATTTATCTTGGTTCTTAATATACAGCATCATTAGGGAAAGAATGTATTCACAAGGTAAAGTCAAGATTTCTAAGTTTCGGAAAATATTTTTGCATGAGGTCCTTTTATGCACACCGGCCATTATTCTTATAGCTTTCTTTTGTAAAACAAAAACGTGTTTAGCTTCAGACGAGTTACCCCAGAGTATTAATCCATATTTCATTACAGAGTGAAAATATGCAAAGTATGACATTTTAAGTAAGTTTATATCACCAATAGTAGATAAGGATCTTAATGCATAACAGGCAGAGCTCAATTTACGAGTAATACATTCTATATGCGTTTTCCAGTTCAAGTGATTATCCAATTCTAAACCAAGAAACTTTGTGCTTATAGATTCTTTGAGATGAGTTCCATTTAATCGAATACTGTAGGAAACCTGAGCACTATTGTGTGTACTAAATTTGACTGCACTGGTTTTATCAACATTAAGTGCTAGTTTATTTGCATGGAACCATTCATTCATTAGATTCAGCACTGTATTAGAAGTGTTTATAAAATGATCGTATTGTTTGCTTGAAATAATTACACTTGTATCATCTGCAAATAAAATTACATGGGATGAATTGTTTATGGTCAAGGCTAAATCATTAATATAAACTAGAAACAACAATGGACCTAAAATTGACCCCTGCGGAACACCAAATCAAATGCTCCGTGTCCATGTTGACCGTCGAAGTTAATGTCAACAAATACGTAAGAAATGTCTTAACCCTCTCCCCATAAAGAAAAAGACCCATCTCAGTACATATTTCCAAACAGTTCACATTCCTACCACTACCGGCGTTACCGTACATATCAGTAAGTACTCTTCAGAATGAACGCCGTACTTGCTATGCAACTTCTCTGACACATAGGTAATACACGTCTGCGGAAGTGTAGGAGGATTGAATTCTCTAGGCTCATCGACTAGCCATATGACGGTATACAGCGAGCCATGACACACTTTGAACTGAACACACAGTAGTCCTAATAAATGTCACTCGAGATCTGAGATTACTACAGATAAATGATTGAAAGAATTTTAGATTTGTCCTTTAAATGTGCAGAAATTTGATCCGAACGAATGTAACACTGAAAAATTCCATTTCAGAACGAAAAGATACTTCTGTTGGGATCAAATTTCTGCATATTTAAAGGATAAAATTAAAATTATTTTAGTCATTTATTATCATAATACACTGCTCTCTTAAATCGACTGAGCATATTGGGAATTAAATAAATGTCTTCCCCAAAATACGCTGTGAAATATTTCATATAAAACAATTTTATCTCGAAAGGGAGGCAAAAACGAGCAAAATTATATTTAAATTATTTGTTGAAATATCTCAAAGAATAACCCCCTGATATTAATGGCATTACTCACGGTTCATTCTATATTCATAGGGGATTGATCACATTTTGTTTCTTATTATCTTCCTTCTTATCGCTTGTCTTAAAAAAGGGGTTAGTAGTGCACAAATATAGAAATAGTACATTATGCAACGAGCCTATAATGGTAGTAATTAAGACGCAAGTAAGTTTGTTTATGAAACGAGCGCAAGCGAGTTTCATAATTTTCATACGAGCGTCTTAATTACCATTATAGGCAAGTTTCATACGACATTTTATGGTCGACCATATTTCTAACTTGAAAGTGAGTAGCGAACTGACCTGAATTGTGAGATGTGCGCAGACGCGAAAGTATTGATTTTTTCCGAGGCCGAATGTCATTGACCTTGATATAACGTAGAGAATAAGATGAACATTAGTCTTGATATAACCTGGAAATTGATTTAGAATTCAAAAACGAGATGACAAATTGAATTTATTTGAATATTATTTACAATTAACGCTAATTATTATAGTAACAGAACATAACTTACTGCGACAGTATTGGATTTGCAGCCTCCGTGACTTTTCGATAATTGTCTTTCGATTGCATATCCGAGAATAATCAACACTTGCGGTTTTATAATGGTACAAAGGTGATTTGTCATTGGCTGAACACCTGAACTTTAATGAATAGGTGTACTTTAATGGGGTGCATTAAAGGGCTACTACTAGGTTTACTACATTTCGGCATGGTTGAGCATAAATATATTTATCTCTTCAGTTGTATTTTTAAATATAAATTGTAGCATGAAAAGAAAGAATCGGGCAATTTCAGTGGAATAAAAACTTGGAAATGTTATCTCTCACTCATATATGCATTTAACGGATTTACACGCTTTATCACCAACTGATGAAGCGATGTAGCATTAACAAAGCTAAAAATGTTCTCCATACACCGTCACTTGTTTTGCTGTAATAATCCGCCCCGGGGAAAAATATGGCGACTGTTCCAATGAGAGAATTTTTTTTCTTTTCCGACACAAAAAGCAAACTTTTCAAAAGCGTTAAGAGAGAATTAAAAGTTGTAGCGAAAGTTCGCTTGCAAATCCATTTGGAATCTCGACTGATGCCATAATCACATTCATATCGAAAGAATCGAGTCAGAAGTTGGTGCGATTGTTACGCGGTAATGAATGAAATGACACAACTTTGCGATCTTCCTGCGAAAAACTTGGGTTTCGCAGTTTTTCCATTCAACTTCCTCCATAACGAAAGACCTTTTGTTCTTTTATTCTAGTTTGAACTTGAGTCATCTCGCTCCATAGAGAGACAAGCTACGAGAAAGTCGTTACTTCGAGCCATACATACGCAAATAATTTCTCTATTCACTGCATCTTTTTTCTATCTAGGCTTTGACGTTAATTCTCTATTTGTTAAACGAGTATAAGGCATAAGTTATCTTACCTACTGTCCGTCAATTGTTTTTGAAGCTCTACTGAAGGATTGGTATGGCACTGTAATACAGGGACATCATTTTATTTTTACTTGCATTTTTATTGTACCTGCATTTCAGAATGTACTTCACTCTCACCCCTTCACTAATGTCCTTGCTCCCGTCAGACACACAAACTTACGGCCGCTGTTGCATTCGAAGTCTTAAAGCAGGAAGTAAACACTGCAGTGTATAGTGTGTTTCAGAAATATGATTGCGTTTTCTATAGAAGAAAGAACCTATATTAATAATATCGTACTAAACAATTATATTCAAGAAACGATAAATTCAATTTCAGAGAATATGCTTCAAAATGTTTTTAATAATATGCGTACTGAATTGAAGCCTGCATTGTAATGAACGGCAACCATTTTCAGCAACTTGTTTAAAAATTTTGAATTGAGGTGGCTAGAAGCAAAGGAATGCTAGTGATATTTGTGAGTTAAGTGCATCCAGTGTAAGCTAAAGTATCTAATATTTTAGTGGCAAAGGGATATTTTAATCGCATCACACATTAAAATTTAAATAAAAAATTTCACCGATTTTACGAAAGCTTAAATATTTAAACCCCATTTTCTCAAAAGTAATTTAAGTGCACTTACAGCCCTTTACTTATGACCCCCTCAATTTAAATGCACTCTCTATATTGTATGATAATATCAATAATTAATATGCTAAATAAAGTAGACATTACATAACGAACATAACCGCCTGAAAAGTTGACATTTTTGAAAAAAAAAATGTTACTACTCTACTGTATTTTGATAAATTCCGTAAAAGTGATGATCAAACTGAAAATCGTAATATCGTATTTCCCTACAACATAAATAGATATACTACTTTTCTCTCCTCCTATACCTAGTAAAATGATTTGTTTACATACATGGAGTAGTAACATCAAACTCCTGTAATGGAAGGGGGCAACAGTGTTTCCGAGTATAGCCAGGTTAATGTTAAAAATGTGGGTAAAAATAAAGTGATGTCCCTGTATAACTTTATCCAGTTCATTAATCAAACGGAATATATGCCTAATATTACTGTTATTGTATTAGTGTAAAGGTTTCCAAATTTTAAAGTAACTAATCTATGTAGCCTATTTGTTTCCTGTACATTGCTGTGTTTCATTGACGTACTGAAGACAAGCAGTGGCGGTATCATGTCGCTCTACAAGCTCTGTCTCTACAAGCAGTAAGAGGTGGTTTCGTAAAAAATGAGAAGGAGAACTTTTTTGTTGTTCTGTCGGACAAATTGTAATATGTTTACTTTGCTCAATGGTTCAATTAAGAGTATATAGAAACATTAATTGCCAAGCTGAATAATGTATTATTATTATTATATTATTATTATTATTATTATTATTATTATTATTATTATTACTGAAAACTAAGTATGTGTTTCTATAATTCTTCTGTACGTGCATGAATATTGATATTTTTAGATCATCTGCCTAGAAGAATAAAATTATTAGGTTTTATCTCAATTTTAAACTTCTTAATCTTTAAATAAGGGTAACTATTTATTAGTTATTCATTTAATAATAATATTGTAGAAAAACTGATTCAATATTATGTGCCAACGAACTGTTAAATGCCAGGAATTGACATGTCATTAAATCATAACCAGGAAGAGAAAGATGACATAAATAAATGTAAGGAAGTCAGCTACCTAATGGGGTTTGAAATATCTCGCGCTCTAAAGCCTTTTAATAGAACAGAATTTCTCAGAAGAGTAATGATTAAAATAGCTTAAGTAACTTGTCCATAAGAAGTTTTTAATTTTGAAAAACTATGAATTTCTCGACCAAGTATCGAGAGAAGAATTTAGAAAATTCCTGATTATATTCAAGAGTAAAGTTAAAAAAAAGAAGCAAGAAAAATCGTATATTATTCACTGGCTCTTGATGACAGCAGTGACGTTACTGATACAGCAAAGCTTGAGATTTTTATCCGCGGGATTGATCAAGATGTTAGTACAGGAACCACCACTGGTTGTAGTTTTCATGCCAAGTACCTTTCCTCCGTCTCCTTACTTCATAGGCTGTCTGTCGCATGTAATCACTGCAGCTCGAGTTTTGGTTACCGCTGCTTTATAGCAAAGCATCATTTCTTATGTTGTCTGTTTGTAGAAGATATCTGTCATAATAACTCAACTAACCGACGTACTGCTCACGGTTATTTTTTCTTATCCTATGCTGTCAATTTAATTTTTTTCACACAACATTTTGCATAAGAAATTTGAATGAATTTTTTCGTTTTCTTTATGTGTTAACGTTGTATTCTTTGCATTTCTAGTCCTCGCACCTCCTCTTACCTCCATCTTGCAGTATTTTATAATTGCATCTCCGGAGTTTTCAAGTTTATAAAAGAGACACCAAGCGATAGAATTACAATTCCTTTAATGTATCGAAAACTACGATCTTTGTACTACAGTTGCTATGCAACCGTCTTGCTTCAGCTCTTTATCACAACGAGGAAACTTTTTACAATAAGCTGCTAGAGGAAAAGTTGGTATAATATATTACCTTGTGGTGCTATACGATGCTCATATTTGAGAGAATCCGTGCAAAATAATTATACGAAAGAATTAAATGAGCTAAAATGTGCAATCCATCTCTCTAAAATGCACCGACTCAGTGTGTCTATTATGTCTTTCTCCCTGCATATTAATTTGTTCGTGGCGATTCTCGGCTTCATAATATTTGGATGCTTGTCAAAACTAAAGAAACCGACTTATGCTGTGAGTATCTTCACGAGATTATACAAAGTTGGCAGAACGATTCCAGAGAACCGACATTGCACAGTTTCATAGTAAATTAGAATTTATGTGATCAAAAATGAGCTGTTTATTAATTTTCTATGCAGGGTGTCTGAGGAGAAATGTAAAATATTCCATGTTAAAATAGTTTGGGTTAGCCTTAATCGATTTAACTGATTTATTTATTTATTTATTTATTTATTTATTTATTTATTTATTTACTTATTTACTTATTAATTAATTAATTAATTAATTAATTTATTTATTTAGTTCTTTATTTTATTTATTTATTTATTTGTTTATTTAGTTATTTGTTTATTTGATTATTTGTTTATTTAGTTATTTATTTATTTAGTTATTTATTTAGTTATTTATTTGTTTATTTAGTTATTTATTTAGTTATTTATTTATTTATTTAGTTATTTATTTAGTTATTTAGTTATTTATTTATTTAGTTATTTGTTTATTTAGTTATTTGTTTATTGTGTTATTTATTTAATTATTTATTTATTTAGTTATTTATTTATTTAGTTATTTATTTGTTTATTTATTTGGTTATTTATTTAGTTATTTATTTAGTTATTTATTTAATTATTTATTTATTTAGTTATTTATTTAGTTATTTATTTATTTGGTTATTTATTTATTTGGTTTTTATTTATTTAGTTATTTATTTGGTTATTTATTTATTTGGTTTTTATTTATTTAGTTATTTATTTGGTTATTTATCTATTTGTTTATTTAGTTATTTATTTATTTGGTTATTTATTTAGTTATTTATTTATTTCGTTATTTATTTAGTTATTTATTTACTTGGTTATTTATTTAGTTATTTATTTATTTGGTTATTTATTTACTTATTTATTTATTTGGTTATTTATTTACTTATTTATTTATTTGGTTATATATTTAGTTATTTATTTATTTAGTTATTTTTTTAATTATTTGTTTATTTAGTTATTTATTTGTTTATTTAGTTATTTATTTGGTTATTTATTTGGTTATTTATTTATTAATTATTTATTTATTTAATTAAATATTTAGTTATTTATTTATTTGGTTATTTATTTATTTGGTTTTATTTATTTGTTTATTTAGTTATTTATTTTGTTATTTATTTATTTAGTTATTTATTTATTTGGTTATTTATTTTGTTATTTATTTATTTGGTTATTTATTTATTTGGTTTTTATTTATTTGTTAATTTAGTTATTTATTTGGTTATTTATTTTGTTATTTATTTATTTGGTTATTTATTTATTTGGTTTTTATTTATTTGTTTATATAGTTATTTATTTTGTTATTTATTTAGTTATTTATTTATTTGGTTATTTATTGATTTGGTTTTTATTTATTTGTTTATTTAGTTATTTATTTGGTTATTTATTTATTTGGTTTTTATTTATTTGTTTATTTAGTTATTTATTTGGTTATTTATTTATTTGGTTTTTATTTATTTGTTTATTTAGTTATTTATTTGGTTATTTATTTTGTTATTTATTTACTTGGTTATTTATTTATTTGGTTTGTATTTATTTGTTTATTTAGTTATTTATTTTGTTATTTATTTATTTGATTTTTATTTATTTGATTATTTGGTTTTTATTTATTTGATTATTTGGTTTTTATTTATTTGATTATTTGGTTTTTATTTATTTGATTATTTAGTTATTTATTTGGTTATTTATTTATTTGGTTATTTATTTTGTTATTTATTTATTTGGTTATTTATTTATTTGGTTTTTATTTATTTGTTTATTTAGTTATTTATTTGGTTATTTATTTATTTGGTTATGTATTTATTTGTTTATTTAGTTATTTATTTGCTTATTTATTTATTTGGTTATTTATTTATTTGGTTTTTATTTATTTAGTTATTTATTTATTCAATTATTTGTTTATTTGGTTATTTATTTGTTATTTATTTATTTGGTTTTTATTTATTTGTTTATTTAGTTATTTATTTGGTTATTTATTTTGTTATTTATTTATTTGGTTATTTATTTATTTGGTTTTTATTTATTTAGTTATTTATTTATTCAATTATTTATTTATTTTGTTATTTATTTGGTTATTTATTTATTTGGTTTTTATTTATTTGTTTATTTAGTTATTTATTTGGTTATTTATTTTGTTATTTATTTATTTGTTTAGTTATTTATTTGGTTTTTATTTATTTGTTTATTTAGTTATTTATTTGGTTATTTATTTTGTTATTTATTTATTTGGTTTTTATTTATTTGTTTATTTAGTTATTTATTTATTTGGTTTTTTTTTATTTGTTTAGTTATTTATTTGGTTATTTATTTATTTGGTTATTTATTTATTTGGTTAATTATTTATTTGGTTATTTATTTATTTAGTTATTTGTTTAGTTATGTGTTTAGTTATTTATTTAGTTTTTATTTAGTTATTTATTTAGTTATTTATTTATTTATTTAGTTATTTGTTTATTTATTTATTTAGTTATTATTTGTTTATTTAGTTATTTAGTTATTATTTGTTTATTTGGTTATTTATTTAGTTATTTATTCATTCATTCTGGTGTAGTTAAGGCCATCAGTCCGAAATATAACGGTTGGGGAGAAATACCGGAACGTCTTGCGGTTCCATGCACTATAGCTGACCTTTTACATGAGATCTTTTGCACACGGCACAATTTGGACACTGCAACGTCTGCGCTACACACACAACTGAATACACGTTCATTTGACATTTATTTCGTGTATTCGCATAGTCAGTATACAGGTATGCTTTTCTTACGGATTTTGTGATGGCAATGCATTAGCTATTGTTGAGGAATCCAGACGACGTTTTCCCAATCGAAGGGTTGCACCTAGCTGTGTGTTTTCCCATGTTAAAATAAATTGCTCTCCATAGATGTGTAGGCCTACTTGACGGCAGTGTTACGTCATATCTTTTGCACGGCACCACCTGGACACTGCAACGCTTGCGCAACATACAAAACTGCATACACGTTCACTTGACATTTAATTCGTGTATTCTGTATTCTGGTAGTGAACATGTAGACATGGTTTTTGGTTTTCGGATTTTGTAATGGTAATGCATTGGTTGCTGTTTAGGACGTTTTCCCAATCGAAGGATTCCATCTAGCTTTATGTTTTCCTGTGTTTACCGGATGTTATCTGAAACTGTAAATCTACCAAGTGTTTGATTGAGATCGGAAAGAGGAACGGTACCGGTACCTGATATGAATTTACAGTTCATGGAATCCACAATAAGAGCAAACTTAGTAATTTTTTCTTTCCCTTTTTTTCTACCAAACACGGACATACCCCATTGTTTACTTATGGAGATTTACTGTAAAGTAATCCATAAAAACACGGACAAATGTAAAATGATTCTGAATAATCGATATTTTCGATGAGTGATATTTATTCTCTATTCCAACTGTAGCATTGACTTAAAATTTTTATAGGCACTACCATGGAGTAATCTTTCATTGTTCAAATAAATATGAGATCTCGGAAGAGAAAGCTTTTGGGAAGAAAATGATATACCGAGATGAATTGGGAGTCTTTAAAACAAATGTCTATAAAGTTAAAACTTTTCCAATACCGGTATGTTAGTCAATACGAATACATGTAAAAGATTTTGATGTAGTCACAAATAATTTTGTTTGAATCATAAATATTGTATATTGAAACATTTCATTGAGATATAATCAATGTACCAGATATTCAAGTTGAAGACGAAAAATATATTCTAACGCAATAAAAGTAATAAAATTATTCATCTTCATTAAAATCATACAAACTGAAATATTAATTGAATTTACAGTGAAAACCTGGGGAGTGGGAAATACAGTGTTCAGTCAAAAGTGTACAAAATCCAAATTAGAATATTTTTTTTACTAATGAAATACTGAACACATAAATGCCATATTAACACATTCGATTAGTAAGAAATGAACCAGATGTTTAATATTTTTTCTGATTTTTTTTTCTCGTAATATGAGCATCAATTTCAGTTTTATGGTTTTCTAAAAAAATATATAACATGGATAATACGTCCGCTTTTGGACGTAAGCACCACAATTATTGTTTTAAAATATGTAGGAAATGAGAAAAGGAAAATCAGAAACATGTCGAAGACGATAGATTACAAAATAATAAGTTGAAATATGAGAGAGCTGACAATCCTAGTTTTCACACCTTGTCAGACTTCGTCAAGTTCACTATTATTCTCAATGTTCTTATTCTTGCAATGCCTTTTTTATTTTTTTTATTACTACTAAGGGGTCTTCCAATAAGAATGTCCTACTTTTAACATATAACCACAGTCTAGTATATATAGTCACGAAGCTCAATATGTAGGGAGTATGCATCCAAAGATAGTTGCTAACCACTAGGATCGCTACTATCGTCTCATTACAGACAATGCGAGATAGTATCGCCACAGTCTATTGTTCCTAGTACCCTCAACAACTCAAGCTTCGTGACTCTATATACTAGTCTGTGATATGACAGTGCCGTGTTTATGAAGCTATAGCTGTCATAGGTTTCCCATGGTTACAGTTGTTATTGACAAATAATCTTGGAACGTTACACCATTCCACAACGCGTAGAAATCATTAAAATGTATCATTAAAAAAATGTAATCCGTTCGCCAAGCATTCCGTGCATTACGTGAAGTGTACGGTGCGTGTAATATACCGGGCTATGATAAGGGATATCTTTGCCCTCAGTTGGAAGGTATGGATCTCAGAAACGTCTCGTTTCAGCAGGATGGCGCCACGTGTCATACTACTTACGAAACAGTCGACCTTTTGAGGGAAGAGTTCAGAGATCATTTCTCGTGGCGGTGATGTTAACTGGCACCCGAGATCATGTGATTTAACACCACTGAACTACTTCTTATGGAGTTATGTTAAATAAAGGGTATATGCCAACAAGTCAGAAACGGTTATGCCCGATTTCTGGTACACCTCAATTAACTGTCAGTTACTTAACTGCACTTATAAATTTAACTACACTGATAACTTTCATGAGTTTCCGAAAAGTTAAATGTAGATTTATCAGATCTTGTAACTAACAGTTGCGGTAACTTGTCCATAGATGTCTCCGCTAGTATTTTGTTAGTGATTTTTTTTTTAGTTATTTATAGTTATTTTTATTTGCAGAAGTTTTCAGTAGTAATATGACAGTGAGCAAGGCTTTTTAATTAATGAACCGTGTGATAAACGATAGTGTACATGTACACTTCCATCTCAATCGTAATATGATTAAAGAAGGCAATAATTGTTGGTATTTGGCGTGAATATCGAGGTATATAATACTAGTGGAGAGAGGACTAGATGTAATTTCTGCAACCGCAGTAAGCTGTGGTGGTTATGGCAGCCATATTGTTAATGTAAAATATGTTATATTCGTCCATATGAATGCTTTCATGTGTTCAAATGGACTTTTCGGAGACTGAAATACCATTGGCATTGGCAGAGCACCCAAGAATAAAATATTCCTTGACTGACGACATAGAATCTGAAGTTTATGACGAAAATTAAGCTTAAGATATTCGAAATTGTCTTTACAAACACACATTATTATCCTAATATGTCATAGAAAGTAGAACATTTACCGTAAGTTACGTAAATAAAACGCCAAATTTTTAAACTCTACTGCAGTGATCGCCAAAAGCTGTGTCGCGACACCCAATGCCTCTACTCAAGCGTAACGATGACATCAACCCCCCACCCTCTTCCTACTCCCTTCATTTCTTTAGAAGTAAGCCGACAGGTATCAGCAGCGGACGTACAGTGTACTTGTAATAGGCCTACTGTAAGTTTGTCGTTACTTTGTTTCGAAATGTCTTTTTTTTTTTCAAACATTTCGGTACAAAAGATGAAAAAATACAGTGATATCCTAGATATAGTAATTACAGAGTTTAAAGATAGACGATTTGGGGATTTCAAACACATAGAAACTGATTTTTCCCTCTTTGCAAACCCTTTCACAATGGACTTACTGAATGTAAGACCCGATTTACAACTTGACGTTGCCGATCTTCAAAATGATACTTTTATAAAGAGTAAGTGTAAGGAGTTAGTTGGTTTTGATACTTATAAAAAATATCGATCTGGCAAACTTCTCGTGTCTCAGAAAAGTCGCTGAGAGAACTGAAGCTATGTTTGGTTCCACATACATATGTGGACAATCATTTTCTAAAATTAACACTATAAAGTCATGTAAAAGATCTCGCTTAACAGATGGGAGTCTTCATGCACAAATTACGGTGGTTGCTTATGATGAAACTTCTGATTTCAAACGTCTGCTGGTGTAGAGTACGTGTTTTCTGTCATGGCGAATAAAAAAGTATATTTTGTTTTGATAATTATACAATAATGATGAACAGGAGGAAAAAAAAGTTAACATGGATTACATGTATGTAACTAGTAAGTAGAATATTATTTGTTTTTGTTTTCCGATCACAGTCCATCTCTGCACTCCACTACCTGAAGTGATACCCATTCCACTCAACTCTCTGCGACAGTGGTGTGCGGGTTGCATTTCTATTACGTCATCATTTCGTAGTGTTTGGCAACCACTGCTCTACTGATAAAATAGTAAATTAATTTATTGTGGTCTATATTATTATTTAATATCAATTATTATAGTTTACGAAACAGTAATGCAGTAGCGCCGCATGTCGGTATTTGTTCGAATCAGTACTAACAGCCAGGTAACTACAGGCCGAGGCACAGTTATCAGTTGAAGCACAGATAACTGTAAAGATGACGATAACTGTTATTTCGGAAACTCGTTTCAAACATATCAAAGCGTTAAATCGTAGATAACTCTTTATGTACAGGTAACTATCTTCCAGAAACAGGGCATATGTGCTTCAAAATAATAGTAATTAAATAAATAAACCTTTCGTTTATACAATTTATTTCACTTCAAAACTCTGACACACTTATTGGAAGTCACTTTATTAGGCCTACTTATTACCGCTACGTGAAAATATGTTAGGCTATGCTTTTGTAAATAAAATATTGAAGACTATACCGCGAAGTTTATGTTAGTATGCTAGTACATTTTCACTTGTGATTTGTGAGTTGTGAACAGGCGTCTGGAAGTAGGGCCCTTTATAGTAATTGTTTTCTATGTGAAGCTAAAAAAAAAAAAATTCAGAATTTACTCTTGAAAATTGGGTTCGCGGAAATAGAACGGACGGCGTCAACAATGATGCTGTCCGCAACAAAAGACTAACAAAGGAAACCCGCAGGGACCTGGCCGAGTGGAAGTACATCGACGGCCGGCCGCATCAAGAGAGATGCGTGTAATTACAGTTCCCATTGAAAACGCTAGCAATAAAAGTTTTAATGCCAGAAAGAATTGAGACTTGCACTTTATGGGGCTCTGGGAGGGAACATTTATCGCACCACGGAAATTATGAACACAGAAATTTATAAAACACGAGCTAACCGTAATGGCGTCCTAATTCAATTTATACAACGCTCGCAGTACATTCATTACAAGTTTAACCGCGCCTGCTTGTCGCACGCTTTATTTATTACTACTGAAGTGCCAACTTCTTATGATTCTCGGTGTGGACCACTAGTTGAACAAAACTTGTTCCCTCACCTACCAACTCCAAAGATCTGTTCGCGACACGTCTTCAGATTCAAGCAGTAGTTCCAATACTAACGCACCATTTTAAACAAAAGACGATTTGTAGACTGTATGAGGCTGAGTTCAAGACACGTTAAATCCAGACGTTCGAGATGGGCAGGGCATGTAGCACGTATGGGCGAATCCAGAAATGCATATAGTGTGTTAGTTGGGAGACCGGAGGGAAAAAGACCTTTGGGGAGGCCGAGACGTAGATGGGAGGATAATATTAAAATGGATTTGAGGGAGGTGGGATATGATGATAGAGACTGGATTAATCTTGCACAGGATAGGGACCGATGGCGGGCTTATGTGAGGGCGGCAATGAACCTTCGGGTTCCTTAAAAGCCATTTGTATGTATGTATGTATGTATGTATGCATTACTTGTACTGGGTGTTCATTTCAAAGTGTGTCATGACGTCACTGTTGTTGGGTCACCGATTTGAAGCGAGTTTCAGCTGATATGTTAGAGAAGTTGCCTATTATTTAAGGCGTTCTTCAATCTGAACTTGAGAACGTGTACGGTATAACTTAAACGTCGTAGCAACAGATGGCGGTCTGTACGGTCTGTGTCCTACCATAACCTCTTTCGAACTGTGTTTTGCGCCGGCAAGTCGTACGCAGGGTATTTGTTATCATCGGTTGCGTACGGTAACATTCCACAACACAAATCAAATGCTCCGTGTCCATGTTGACCGTCGAAGTTAATGTCAACAAATACGTAAGTAATCGTCTTAACCCTCTCCCCATATCCCGACAGTACGTATTTCCAAACAGTTCACATTCCTGCCACTGCCGGCGTTATCGTACGTATCGGTACGTACTCTTCAGAATGAACGCCGTACTTGCTAGCCATCTTCTCTGCCTCTTAGGTTATACAACTGAGCTGCGGAAGTGTAGGAAGATTGAATTCTCTAGGCCAGCGACCGGCATGTTCCGTGCTCTGTGACGTCATACGACGTAGCCGCCTTGCTCTTTGCTCGGCAATCTCTGCATACTGAGCACAGCGTGGAGAGAATATTCATCTGAACAGTGGTGTGCGGCGTCTATGCACTGACAGAGCGCGATCCATTCTTCTGAGATAGTATGGGAAGAGCATAATTACAATACATTTGTACGAAAACAAAACTGTACAACCTTGATAAATTAATGTAACAAAATATCTTGGTTTGTAATCAAATTTAATGTACTCACAATAACATGAAACTCATAATACAGCCACTTGCAGAAGCGTTTGCATATATAAATGAAATTCCGAAACTGCTATAAACATACAAGCATATAAATAAATACTTTAAGCAGTACTGCAACACTTTGTCTACTCGGAAACTTGAAAACAGTTCAAGTGTTTTTAACACACATTTCTCTACATTATATACAGATTAAACTACATAGGCCCTATTTTGGTGAGTAGTATGCAAAGTATATTTCAACTTTTGAAACCCACCATCACTTTGTGCCACTACCGTGCCCAAGCTAAACGCTTTGTCGAGATTTTTTTCCTCTTTTTTCGCGCACTAATTTTGCAATATTTGGAGTCATAATCTGGCTAACACACAAGCGAAGAATATGTTTCAAGTTCAGATCAGACAGGTGGTTTCTATGTTGTGGTTTGCAGATCTTCATACAAGAAAAGAACTGTTCACATACATACGTAGATCCGAATATTAGCAGCAAATCTATGCAATCGAGGGAATCTTGCCTGGGGAAATCTTCTATAAAATGTAGATAGATCCTTTTTGTTTTCAAAGCGGTCTTTCATTTCAATATAATTTTGCAAATCAATGACTTCCAGTTGCAATGATGATGGAACACTGTCAATATTCACTGAAAATGTCGCAAATATGGAAATATCAGATTGAAGATTTGCAAACTCTTGAAATCTGCAATCAAATTCCTGACTCAATTCTTCTAATATTTGTACATACTTATTCGTGTCTGTAATTGGGTGACATACTGTAGACAGACTCAACTGCTCGCTCTCCCAAGCTCTTGCGATCTGACTGGCTCTTACGTCACAACTGCAGCATCTGCCGGCCACTGCTCTAGGCTCATCAACTAGCCACATGACGGCATACAGCGAGCCAAGACACATTTTGAACTGAACACCCAGTATGTTATACAAATGCCATTAAAACTACAAATCAACTAAATAGAAGATACTTAAAATATAATACAATCTAAATTAATCATCCAATCTCTCCACTTTTGAAGTTTAATCAAGTCTCGTACGTGTAAGTTGCTCGCTGAATTCGCTTCTCTCGCAATCTTCTCGTATGTTATTTCACATAACTCGCCTGGACAGGCAGTAACTCTCTCAGAGTGACCGAGCTCGACATTAAAATGGCGCTGGTTTCAGTAATAATCTGGATACTTGTGCTGTAATGTGAAGAACCCTCCGACAAAGTAAACACACCCGCTATTGATTGTCATCCCTCGAGGGGTGTAATTGGCTACAGCGCTCGGCGCCAGGGTTTGGGGGCGGGGGTGTGCTTTCATAGGAATGTCCTCGAAACGAATGATTGGGATTGAAACTAGGCACCGCTGCAACTCTATAATCTCTGATCAGAAGGAGAAACATTTCATCACTCCAAAGAGGAACTTAAAAACCACCCATCAAAATAGAAGTCTCTGGAATAAGAGACCGTGCGACGAAAGATTGATTAATTAATTTTCAGTTGAGCGATTCGGTGATAGAGTGGGCTACCCCATACAAACACCATCCACGGTTTTATTAAGCTTGTCGCATTTGTGGGACAATAAATCATTCCCCCACATTCTATGATATTTTGATATAACAAATACAGTGAAACCTCTCCTTACGGACACCCCCAAGATACGGACACTCCTCATATACGGACAGATTTTTATGTCCCAACTGAAATAATATAGAAATAATGATAAATTTAACTCTCGTTTACGGACACTCTCAGACAAGGACACGGACACCTGTTTTACAGTTCTGAAGCTTGTTTTACCTCCTGACTGCGAACAGAACTTGGATTTCAAGACCTAATGTGTTACACAAATGGAAAATTTAGTCTTGAGAACTGTACAGAAATTCTTTAACATGAAAGAAGACAATAAGGGTCTCGTAGGTACCACTAGCCCAGCCGGTTACCCCTTGTTAACTCGAACTGGGTGGATAAACAAAGTCATAATATTTAACCTATCTGACGGGTCCAAGGTTTCCGCGATCGTGAAATTGTATTCGACACATGATAGAGTTAGTAGGATTATTCTCTTCACTTCAATCAGTTGTTCTGTTTCGAGAGACATGCACCTGAACGTAAATGTTAGGTTGAATACTGTAAATTACAGTATTGTATAACTGTAGACTAGAATAAAATTGCATGGCACAGTACTGTATTTTTCTTTTTCGGTCTTATCTACTGTAGTTCAAAGTTGCAAAGAATTTACTGCAGTACGTATACTGTATTTAGAATTAAACTACAGTAATAAATTTCATTTAAAGTGTGAATGGATACATAATACATATTATAAATTTACTGTTAAATTGGGGAGCCTCCCTCCCAATAAAGGACACCTCCCAGATGCGGCCAGATTGTTACGCCCCTTCGATGACCGTAAATGAGAGGTTTCACTATATTCTCAAGTGGCAGTTCCTAATATTCTATTTGTCCTTCGTAGTTTCTCTTCTTGCCAATGAATCCGAAATTTGCGGATTCACACCTAATTGAACGCTATGACAAAATTATGGCACGTAACAGAAGATTGAGTGAGGAAAAATTCAACACAACTGTTTTTCGCCATTCCTTTGCTAAAGAATATCACTGCATAGCTGTATTGAAACAGCAGACTATCTCCTAGTAGAGCCACAGTCTAGTATATACAGTCACGAAGCTCAATACGTAGTAAATATGCATCCATAGATAGTTGCTAACCACTAGGATCGCTAATATCGCCTCATGACAGACAATGCGAAATAGTACTGGCACAGATAATTAAAACTTCAAACCTGTTCAATGGCTTTATTATTTATTATTATGTTTGATCTTATCCTGTATTTACCTTGAAAGGCTATGCATTTTGTTTCATCAGTTTAAATTTCTAAATTATATTGTGACATTATTTTGTTAAGCTGATATCTGTAGTTGATCTTCGGTTTCTGCAAAAATGACTTGGTCATCAGCAAATGAAACTGTATCTAAAATTGTTTTGTGCGAGATCATGCGTATTTGCTTGGTTTCCGCACAAAACCAATCCGCGGTAAGTCTAAAATTCCACATTCAGTATTTCCAACCTAACACACACAACAATTTCCCTCTTCTTACCGCTTAAGTGACATATTGACTTTACTGCTTTAGGCTTTTAACATATTATTTTTGAGACGTTCAATATAGTAATAATTATAAATTGGAAACTTACCGCTGCAATTTCACCTAAATTGCACTGTTAATTATTGTTTTTAAATATTTGCAAAAATTAAGTAAACTCTAAATCATTACATAACCTTACCGTTTGTTTTAAGTTCGCATTTATAGACTGAGGGGGAAAAAAAGACAGACGTATATCACGGCCTGCTGGAGTATAATAAACACAGAAAACATTTTAAAGCAACAATGTTGAAGATATATTTTGTTTTGCAAATTTGCCGTCATTGAACAGAAACCAAGATGGAGATTCCATTGCAACTAATTAGAAATTCCTCTTTCAGGTATGTAATAAACGATCTTCGCACAAAATAATGTACGATACACGAGCGGTATGTTTTCTTGCAATTCTCGGAAATTAAAAAAGCTCAACTACGTTTCGCTTTTTCAAACTTTTCCTCGAACATGAAAACTTCAACATACCGCTCTTGTAACGCATATTACTATTACCTACTTTAAAATGATGTCTTAGCTGAGCTTCCCATTCTGCTGCAGCCGCATCTATGTGTATATTAAAAAGTGTGAACGACAATGGACAGCCCTGTCTTACTCCTAAATTAATTGTTTCTATTTCAGAGCATTTGTCAATACTGTTGACCGTGTCTTTATACATCACCTTTATCATTGATATTAAATGAAAGGGATATCCTTTATTTTCCATAATGTACCATAACTTCTCACGGAGTACCTTATCGAAAGCCTTAACATAATCTATAAATAGTAGCATATGGGTCTCTAAATTAAATTCTATTCTCTTCTTTATAAGTTGTTGACCCGTAAAGACACAGTCAGTACAGGATCTTCATAATAATAATAACAATAATAATAATAATAATAATAATAATAATAATAATAATAATAATAATTACGAGATACTCTGATGTGCTTATACAGTACACCAGCCGTGGCGAAAATGTAATCATGCGCCGAGCTACTGTGTAACCTGCAACGTGCATAGCACCTATGGAGGGAGGCGGACACCCGAAGGGGAAGCGAAGCAACTGTCTGACTTATTAACGGATTTTCATTTTCCTTACGTCAAGTACTTAAATATAATTTTATACAGTATAAGGTTACAAACTAATGTTTAGTACATGTAACGAAGAAAGAAATGAACAAGAAAACATAGGACACATTATCACAATCTAAAGTTAACTGCCTTCAGAATGTCTCTGCGACAGAGTTTCAAAATCAGGAATTATGTCACTTACTGCCAGTCGTAGTTGATCACGAAGGTATTTGTCTACCAGTCGTAATCTAAATTAGGTTTTTACTATTTTCATTGTTGAAAATAATTTTTTACAAACGTAAGTTGTAGCGAACATGGCTTCAACAGAGCAAGCGAAAGAACGAAGCTTCGGATATTTATTTTTTGGCAAAGATTTGAAAAGTTCAACATTTGTCAAGTCCTTACATCTAGCTTTCATTATAACATTACATTGTAAATCTGTGAGTTTAAATTGAAGACCTAACCGCATTATTCGTACATCTGCTGAAAAAGGATCGAAATAATAATAATAATAATAATAATAATAATAATAATAATAACACTTAATCTTTTAATGTTTCATGAGTAACGTGTAGTATAATGCTGTTTTATGCTATACAACCGTTTTCCTCGTAATACTTGTGAACAAATCATACATTTAATATTCTCATCATATTGGCAGCAAAAAAAGCGTCCTCCCATCCTACTTGAAACTTTCGTTTTTGTAGAGGTACATGGTTTCGAGGGAGACATTGCGACGATACGCCACTCGCAGGTCAGAGACAGATACAAATGGAACGGAGTTTGACTCCAGTGAGTGAGAGGGTGGGGGTTGGGGGAGCAAGAGACATGCACAGCTATCATTGCGAGCCGCAATGTGCTCGTAAGTTACATTTTCGCCATGGCTGCAGTAAACACCAGGCTATAAAGTGTTAACAGTACACCAGTTAATTGTTAATAATATGTGGTCCAAGAGCAGTTCTTTACTTGTCCCCTTAATACATTTGGTTTTAATGCATTATTATGGAGGACTTATTCATAGTTCATTCGTTCACTAGACATACTCAAATCTTACAGTAAATTGTACTTATTTATCCTAATTCCATTACCCCATTTCCTGTATAAACGTTACATGCAATCATACAGATTTCCTCAAATCCCGTCTCTTTTTTTTATTCAGTTTCCTATTGATGCAATATTACGTAAGCATATCGCAGTTTAATTCTGCATGCTCATTCTTTTTATACGCTTCGGTATTATTGCGCTTATAAATTCGTGCGGTATTGTCAATTTCTGCTGCCAGCATAGAGACGCGTGCTGGCTGCATGCAATTTGTTACGCGGCTCATTACGGAGTTATTGCTCAGATTGTTTTACAAGCGAGCAGCGGATTTCACGGCCAATTGAGTCGTCGATCAGCCTGATCCGTACGTCATGTCAGCGCACATCAGCCGTTATGTCTTCCAGAACCGTTCTGTAAATTCGTATTTCGATTTTAAAATAGTTAAATGATTTTCATTGTTACTTTCAAACAATATATTTTCCAATTTTGTATATTCTTAATATTATCTAATTTTTTTTAAATCATGTTTATTTAAGTGGCATGTTTTTTTTTTTTTCTTGAAATGCACGAAATATTAACTATCGATTGTTAAGAAGCGATACCTCGTATCTGTGAATTTGCAGGTGAATCAGAAAACTATTTTAAAAATTAATGTCTCCCAAAATAGACGAACTTTATTACTAGTCACTTCTGAGATAATCTATTATAAAATGTTATGAGATGGAACAATCAGTCATGTAACAGTGAGAAAGAGTGGACTGTTTTCATGATAGACAGGGACATTGTGAATGGTTATCATCAAGTTTGGTTAATGGTAATGTTTTCTTTACTTTTATGCCCTACTCAACATGATTTTTCATACGTATTTGTCTCAAGTTTTAAGTCCACGAAACAAGTTTAATAAATAGCTAAAGACACGAAGCGGGTGAATGGGTAAAATTTCTACACATTCATACGTAAAATTTAATGGAGAATCTGAATATGTAAATTTTAATAATGGGTGTCATTTAAAAAATTGTTTACTGTCACATTCTGTATGTCTGAATAACTTTTTCGAACACTGGTATCATATTGTATGGTTTATCTCCAACATCTGTAAAATTAAAATTTAAGAAATTATTAGTAATATTTCATGCTTATTTTTCACCCTATTTATTCGATATGCTTTTCCCATGTTAAAGAAGAGTCTATAAAAAGGACTAGAAATATTGTATACCTTTGACTGTCGTCCTTATTTATTATTGAATAACCTCTGCATTTCAAGTTGTCTTTAAATATTACCAATACTTGCATTATATTAGTGTTAATATTGTAAATTAAAGATAAATACCGCAACAGCTAATAACTCCAACACATTCCAATCTTCAACACAGAAAATTCTCTTCAAAATATGTGACTGGTTCTCAGTCAATAAATTAATATTAAATTGTAACAAAACTAACATAATTCAATTTAAATCCTGTCCAAATTCAACCTCGCAAATTTCTAGCGCAATAATTAACAATAGATCCCTATTAGAAACAACAATAACAACCAAATTTTTTGGCTTAAAAGTCGATAATTTGTTAAATTAGAAAAATCATATTAAAGAAATTACCCCCAAACTAAATTCAGCATGTTTTGCTGTTAGATCTATGCAAAAGATAGTAAATATCAATACCTTAAAAACAATATTCTTTGCATACTTCCACTCGGTAATGAGTTTTGGAATAATATTCTGGGGAAATTCCACAGATAGTAACAGTATATTTCTATTACAAAAAAGAGTAATTAGAATAATAGTAGGTGCCAAATCTGGGGAATCGTAAGGACTATTTAAAAAAAAACTACAAATAATGCCCATGGCTTGTCAGTGTATATTTTCATTAATAATCTTCCTCGTATGTAATCGTGAAAACTTTGTAACTAATTCAACAGTTCATAGCATAAATACACGTCAAAAAGTCTATCATGCTATCAAAGAGGAGTGCGTTATATGGCAGTAAATATTTTTATGCTCGACCATGCCGAAATGTACTAATTATACACCTGGTAGCAGTCCTTAATGCATGTCATTAAAGTACACATACTCATTAAAGTACAGGTCTTCAGCCAATGATAACTGAGCTTACATGTGTTCAGGCAATGACAAGTCAGCTTTGTACCGTTATAAAACCGCAAGTATCGATTATTCTCGGATATGCAATCGAAAGAGAATTAGCGAAAAGTCACGGAGGCTGAAATCCAATACTGTCGCAGAAGGTTATGTTCTGTTACTATAATAATTAGCGTTAATTGTAAATAATATTCAAATAAATTCAATTTGTCATCTCGTTTTTCAATGTCGAATTCAATAATCAAAGTTATACCACGCTTAACGGGATTACACAAGATCAATGACATTATTGTTCCTCGGAAAAAATCAATACTTTCGCGTCTGCGCACATCTCACAATTCACGACCTAGAACAAGGTCACTTCCGATCTTGTCAGATACAAATAAAATGTATACATCTGAATACCGGTAATTTCAAGTTAGAAATATGGTCGAGCATAAAAAGTCGTATGATACTCGCCTATAATGGTAATTAAGAAGCTCGTATGAAAATTATGAAACGAGCGCAAGCGAGTTTCATAAACATCCATACTCGCTTTCTTAATTACTATCATTATAGGCTCGTTGCATAAAGTACTATTAATAGCCTTCCTATCGATATAAAAAATGAAACTCAAAACATAAGATTATATAGGGCCAAATTAAATAAGTACCTAATTTCTCACGCCTTCTATTCTGTAGGTGAATTCATGACGTTCAATAACGCTTCATGAAATTGATACTAAAACTATGTGTTGTACTAGTAGACTATATTGTAAATCTCGTCTGTATATATATATTTCATCTAGACTGTGACTATAAATTAAGACTTTATAATAGTATTAAGTTTTTTGACTTGTTCCATATTCTAGCTGTAAAGCAATGTATGAATACCATGAATACAATACAATAATCTTTGGATGTATTATTTCCCGATTTAGTAGCCTATTACATTGTATGCGGGGTTATAGCTTGAAAGATTTTGCTTGAATAGCGATCTCTCGTGCTCGGGCTGCCCACCACACACGCCCTGTATCACGCGGGGGGTCGAAGTTTACATCCCTCCGCATCGTGCTAACGATAAGGCGGGTCTTACGATTTGTAGTCGCAGTTGCTCCTGTGGTGACTCTTTAGGGCAAAGGATTTGCTGGAGATCAAGATGAATGAGTGGGGGAGGTTAGGGAATCTCTCCTGGTTTAACTCGGGGGGGGGGGGAGAAGATCCTCGCATAAAAATAAGTCCTCCTGCCTCTACTGTAGCGTCGCACTTCAACGGCGAATCCGCTTTTATTAGGGAGAGCGACGCTAGAAACGCTGTACTGAGTGAATCAAACCAATCTTCCCCAACCGCCGTGTTAGTTAGGGATGATCCACGCCGTGAAACACAAGCATTCATGCAGATGTTTTTAAATTGGCGTCTTTAAACTGAGAAGTAAGTCGAGGAACATGAAGATAACGCACGGCTGGACAGATGATCTCCTCGCTGTCTTCATTAAAGGATTTGGTCCTTTAACCTCTTCCGTCTCAGTGAGCTGTAAGCAACAACTCTAAAGTTAGGTCAGCCAGAGTTGGTCCGTGACATTCTCTAAGCACATAGTTGTGACTCGTGCTCATGTTTGTCTTGGTAAAGTATTCAACCTTGACGTAAAATTGAATCTCTGTTTTACCCGACTTTTGCTTCTCAGACCTTAAGAGTGAGTTTCTTTCCCGAAAAGTGGTACCGCACGAATTGCTTATTTATTTATTTATTTATTTATTTATTTATTTATTTATTTATTTATTTATTTATTTATTTGTTTATTTATTTATTTATTTATTTGTTTATTTATTTATTTGTTTATTTGTTTATTTATTTATTTGTTTATTTATTTATTTGTTTATTTATTTATTTATTTATGTATTTATTGATTTATTTGTTTATTTGTTTGTTTATTTATTTATTTATTTGTTTATTTGTTTATTTATTTATTTATTTATTTATTTGTTTATTTGTTTATTTGTTTATTTCTTATTTATTTATTTGTTTATTTCTTTATTTGTTTATTTATTTATTTATTTATTTGTTTATTTATTTATTTATTTGTTTATTTGCTTATTTCTTTATTTGTTTATTTGTTTGTTTATTTGTTTAATTGTTTATATGTTTATTTCTTTATTTGTTTATTTGTTTGTTTGTTTGTTTGTTTTTTGTTTGTTTGTTTATTTGTTTGTTTATTTGTTTATTTGTTTGTTTGTTTGTTTGTTTGTTTGTTTGTTTGTTTACTTGTTTATTTGTTTATTTATTTATTTTTTATTTGTTTGTTGGTTTGTTTGTTTGTTCGTTCGTTTTGTTTGTTTGTTTGTTTGTTTGTTTGTTTGTTCGTTTATTCATTTATTCATTTATTCATTCATTCATTCATTCATTCATTTATTTACTTACCGTCGCGAGGGGTGACTTTGTGCCATTCGCGAAAAACGTATGGAAGTATTCTTTAAGACCGTGACAAGGTTTTAAAGTCTACTTCCTTACGTTTAGTAGTCTTTAAAACATTGTGACTGTTTCAAAGACTACTTCCTCACGTTTTTTTATGAAATGCACGAATGGCACAAAGTCACCCCGCGCGACGGTATTTGTTTGTTTGTTTTAGTCGTATTTATTTTATTTATTTTTGTATTTATTATTTGTGTATTTAAAATTTATTTATTCATTTATTTATTTTTGTATTTATTATTTGTGTATTTAAAATTTATTTATTCATTTATTTATTTATGTATTTACTTTTTATTTAAATATGTATTTATTTATGTGAATAAATATGGGAAATGCCTGTTATTATTCGGTTGAGAAGCTTTTATCATCCAGTCTGCTGTCAAAAAATCTGAAAGTTAGAATTTATAAAACAGTTATATTACCGGTTGTTCTGTATGGTTGTGAAACTTGGACTCTCACTTTGAGAGAGGAACAGAGATTGAGGGTGTTTGAGAATAAGGTTCTTAGGAAAATATTTGGGGCTAAGAGGGATGAAGTTTACAGGATAATGGAGAAAGTTACACAACGCAGAACTGCATGCATTGTATACTTCACCTGACATAATTAGGAACATTAAATCCAGACGTTTGAGATGGGCAGGGCATGTAGCACATATGAGCGAGTCCAGAAATGCATATAGAATGTTAGTTGGGAGGCCGGAGGGAAAAAGACCTTTGGGGAGGCCGAGACGTAGGTGGGAAGATAATATTAAAATGGATTTGAGGGAGGTGGGATATGATGGTAGAGACTGGATTAATCTTGCTCAGGATAGGGACCGATGGCGGGCTTATGTGAGGGCGGCAATGAACCTCCGGGTTCCTTAAAAGGCAGTAAGTATTTATTTATGTATTTAAATATTTGTTTATTTAAATATTTATATATTTAAACATTTATTTATGTATTTAAATATTTATTTATTTTATTATTTATTTATTTACTTACTTATTTGTTTATTTATTTATGTATTTATTTGTGTATTTAAAATTTATTTATCTATTTATTCATTTATTTATATATTTATTTTTATTTAAATATTTATTTATTTTTTATTTAAATATTTATTTATGTATTTAAATATTTCTTTTTTTCTTTGTTTATATATTTATGTATTTACTTACTTATTTATTTGTTTGTTTGTTCATTTTATTTATTCGTGTATTTATGTATATATATGTATTTATTTATGTATTATTTATGCATTTATTTGTGTATTTAAATATTTATTTATTTATTCATTTATTTATTTATTTAAATATTTATTTATGTACTTAAATATTTATTTATATTTATATACTTAAATATTTATGTATGTATTTAAATATTTATATATTTAAACATTTATTTATGTATTTAAATATTTATTTAAATATTTATATTTTTAAACATTTACTTATATATTTAAATATTTATTTGTTTTATTTATTTATTTATTTATTTATTTATTTATTTATTTACTTATTTATTTATTTATTTATGGCTACAGTTATAATGTTGAATGACAGCATTGACCTTCGGTCATATAGCTATCACTCACTTATCAACATACAATTTTTATGTACAGGGTGATTCAAGAGGATTTACCGTCACTTACGTAGCTTATTTCTGAAGACATTTTGAGCAAAAAATGTCAAACATTTATCCTTATCTCAATATTTTCAAAGTAACATTAATTTGAAGTTCTTAGCAAAATTCTCTCTCTCTCTCTCTTTTTTAAGGGTAAAAAAAATATTACAAATAGAGAATGAACTATTCAGAAGTATCATTTCTTTAATTGTCTAGTGTTCTGAAGCTAGAAATGTATGCATACTATCCCAGTGCCATATTACCGACTTCTCTTTTTCATATCGTTACTACATAAAATATTCTACAGAAATAAAATATGACGTCTCTTATCTGTTCTGGATTGTTTAGATGTACGATCTTTTGTTTCAGATTTTTCCCGACTGCTACCATTTTGAACATAAAAAGGTGGCAAAAAGGGCAGTGGGACCAAACATGGAGCATAATGAAAACCTGCTACGAGAGAGTCAGGTGAGTGGACTAAAATTCTCGTCTCCAGGACAACTAGAATGACACAAAAGACAGGCTATGAATAGTCAATTTTGATTCTAGTATTATAAGGATTATCAGCGTACAATGAATGGTACCTTTGTTTCCAGCAGTCCGCGTTAAGTCAGGTTCACATACGATTCTTGTCTGATTGTCAGGAAAATCAGACAGAAATTTCGTGTATCGGAATCGTTGCACAGTCCAGTGGTAAGGACACGTACAATAAAGTATAAGTTTGTATAAACAACAATCATTTCCAAAGTTATAAATATAAAGTTGTTGTTAGTTGCTTAGTCAACAGTCCGAAGGCAGGTCTGAACCTTTAATAGAATGGTTTTTTTCGTCTACGAACTTATCAAGTAAAATAATAGGTTAAGAAATCATTACAATCAGTGCCGGATTTAGGCCTACACAACCTAGGCAGTTGTCAGGGCAGCTGTTTCTAGGAGGCGACGAAAAGGCAATGGGTGATTCAGACCACCCGTAAGTAATTTATTTTGAAATTTATAACTAAACGACATGTTAACTTTCACTTGACCTTGATTTCATCAATCAGCCTTAACAGGAAATAGGGTCAGTGGTGTATCACTTTAAAATAGTAGCCTACTTTTCGAGTAAAACAGTATTAAGATTTAAGGGAATATTATTTTTTTGTAAAAAGAGTATTCATTTGTGACTAATATGGTATTAGAATTTTGTTGTACTCTATCCAAGGAATAAAACGTTAAATTTATATCCTGGTTAAACCCCAAAATATTGTCTTGCCAATTCCTATTATATTTTCAGAGTATTTCCTTGATACTGTAGAAGGTTGTACGTTCATTCATTACGCCCTCATTTCAGTCTTCTTTCCGACGGTAGAAATTTCATTTCCATTACTTGCACGCTTTCCGTTTGATCTTCAAAGACTTATATTTCACTTCCGTACAAAGAGGAAGGGGTAACTGTTACATTGTATAATTTTAAAATCGTTTTCATAAGAGATTTTCTTCCTAATTGTCATCTTCGCCTTTTTCGTCATCATAATCATCATCCTCATCATCATAACTGGCATGTTGTCAAATTTAATTTTAACCTTGGAAGATGCAGTAAGGTACTCGTATATAATTTTCACAAAATTTATTCAGTATGTCTACATTAAACTGTTGTAGTATAAAATTATAACACTAATTTTGAAATCTGGTCTCTTGAAAGGGGTTAAATTAAGAAAACAGCCTGGTCCGTGGTCGGAGAGAGGGGAGGTCGAAATTTAAAGCGTCATATTTATTACCTAGCGATCAAAAATGTTTTCGTTGCGCTTCGCCATGTTGTATTTATCCTGAGGTTGGTACACAATCCAGGTTTTGAAATGCGAAGACTTGTTGTATTGCCCGTTCATTTTTATTATTATTATTATTATTATTATTATTATTATTATTATTATTACTAGCCGTACCCGTGCGCTCCGCTGAACCTGTTAGAAATAAATATTAAGTAATTACATAATTAAAATAGGACGTTTGATCCAGGGAACATTCGTGTTTGATAGAAGGATAAATCGTTTAATATGTTACTTAATTTAAATTGTATTTAAATAATTAAAATGCGGTCATTTTGGTCCAAAGAGCAATCATTTGGTGCAATGACAATTTCTTTAACATGTTTCTTAATTGTTATTACATGCAACCATAGTTTAATGAAGATTGACATATCATTTAGTTTCAATGTGTATACTTTATATTACTTGCTATATGTTTCAGAAGTTACTGTAATAACATTCTAGAATTATGTCCATCTAGAGAAACTACACTTTCCAATGGTGAAATAATAATTAAACAATTAATTAGCTTCCGATATTACTTCAAACACAGAAACATTCTCTTAGGCTATGTTTAATAGCTTTCGATTGTTGTTGTCCAAGGCCCCTTATATACCAAGTCATTTGTTTTTATTTTAGTACAGCGCCTTAGATGGCGTTATTGTAATTTTAAAACTCATTTATCATATTAAATACCAGTCCTATCAAACTTTTGTATAGAATAAAACTTATCAGAAATTATTTTTAAAGAAACATTTGTTATGTAATATTTTTCATGAAAATCAATAATAAGCGAGATATTTCGATTTATTTAATTCAGGTCCCCTTATAATCCCCCTTTTAAATAAAGTATTTTGAATGCCATATAGCCTAAAATCTAAGTTACAACGAACTTAATTTATATTCCAATTTTCATATAAATCGGTTCAGCCATTATCGCGTGAAAAGATAACAAATATCCAGACAGACAGACAGACAGACATACAAACAAAAATTAAAAAAAAGCGATTTTCGGTTTCAGGATGGTTAAATATACATGTTAACACCAATTATTTTTGGAAAATCGAAAATTACCAGAAAAATTTGGCTACAGATTTATTATTAGTATAGATTATTATTATTATTATTATTATTATTATTATTATTATTATTATTATTATTGGAATTTACGTCAGTATAAAGATGACTATAACAGAGTGGTTAGGCCCTCTGTCTTCCGCCGTGGCGACTGAGGTTCGATTCACATCTGAATTAAAATGGAATTTGTGATGAGCAGAGTTACTGAAGTTTTTTCTCAAGGTTATTTTCCCTTTCACCATTCGATCAACACACTACCATGACTTTTAACTTCGCGAGGTCGATAGCTAAGAGTCTAAAAAAAAAATAAAATAAAAAAAATTGGGTGGAAAGTTGAACCTTTGTACACAGTTGTGTTCAATAAGGACAGTTACATATTGCACAAATCATTTTTGTAGATGTAGAACGCTAAATAACTGACTGGTTGTTAAAGTGTGATATGTCGCATTTACAGATTTCCTACAATTTCGTTAAATTTTCCAAGTCTGTGAGATAATGAACATTTTTGTTTTAATAACTTATATTGCATATTGCACATACTTTATGTAAAAATGTTATTCCTCAATAACGAAGGTACAGGGACATAATTTTATTTTTACTAACATTTTTAATATTAACCTGGCTATACCTTTGGATTAATGATTGAGAACCGGAAACACGACTGGAGTTCGATGATACTGGCGTAATATACAAACAAATCACTCTAGTAAGTATAGGAGGGAAGAAAAGCAGTTCATCCATTTACGTAAACTAGGAAATATCGCGATTTTGAATTTGATAATTTTCACTAGGTTTTTCCTTAATCAAAATACAGTACAGTATTAACAATAAGTGTTTTCACTCACGAACTGAGCTGTCCATGTGGACGTATTCATTATGCAGTGCACATTATACTGTCTACAGTACATTAGCGTACAATATAGAGAATGAAGTTAAATTGAAAAATAATCATAACATGGATATTTAAACACAATTTTGAAAATGGTGGCCGTTCATTTCGATTAAGGCTTAAGCTCCTCTTTGCATATTATCGCACTATAGACTATTGTACCTAAGCCTAATTCCAATTACCAGTTTCGTCCTTCGTACTAGTAACTCATATTGAAATAATTCTCTACCTACTCTATAAAAGAGTACCTTACGTACTGTAAATTCAATCTTCACTTCTGCCCGACCCGCACAGATAAAATTACTCAGAGATGCTATCTACTGTCCGTACATGTGGTTTTGACGAGGGTCGTAGAAAGGAGAGAAATCACGTAACAATTAATTAACGAGGGCCTTTTATTTAAGTTATTTTAAACAGTTGTATAATATTACGTAGACGTCCAATTCCTAACAGAAATTAATGTTCCCAGAAAAGAGCTAAGACACCCCAGCCACTAGCCTTTACAGAGGGGCGAGCAGAAGCGGGTGGGGGGTACGGAGATGCAACATAGACAAACGGACGACAGTACCTGTGCGAGAATATGATTCAATATTGAAAGCTCTTTCGTTACTGGAAAACGCGAACATACTACTGGAACGTACTATACTCACTAACTCAGTACTGTGTGTGTTTACTACGATCTTAAGGCGACTTTGACTGGATACGCTTGGTTCTGTGTTGAGAACGGTTGGAAGTTTACTGAAGGTGGGAGTGAAGTACGTTAAGGGTCGTATTCACAGACGAGACTTTGGACCAAAGTTGACTTTGGAAAGTACAAATTCACCATTTTCCTATTCACAGTCGACACTTTGAGGAAAGTAAACTTCAATCGTGACTTTACTTCGAAGTCGCCGAAAATCTAGATTTTGACTTTGACTTTCGTTCGTGGACGACAGGAAAATGGCTGATATTGGGAAATTGTTTAATTTGTCGAGAATATTGAAGACATCTAGGAGATTATTAAAGCTGCTCATGTTCCTTAGTGTATTATTATCTATATATATAATTTGAACTGGTAATGGAAATTACGGGAAAACGGCTGAACGGATTTTAATGAGTGACCCCTCATTTTTATGCCTGGCATCCAAAGTTTTTCGGAAAAGTAGTAGTTTTCAGTGAAATGTCAATTTTCCTACATAATTTTCCTATTTTCCAAAATCCATCTGTTGTCAGTTTTGAGAACTAATTTTAATGAATCACGGCCGACTTGATTGAATTTCAGAACAAAACACACACTACAATAAACAATAGGCTATTACACGAAGGCCATGACCTGCAGGATTGCCGACATATTAGAGCTCAATTCAATTTGTTATTAAAAACTGATTCTGCAGTGTATAATTTTCTGAGTACAGCTGTGTATTGGATATTCAAATCTACGAAACTTGAGGTGGTTTGATGACATTATTACCATTAGAAATTATATATTATTATAGTTAATATCATGATGCGTCTATTCTTCATTAATTGTACATAATATTGATATAATATTGATGATGATAGTGAAACGTTTTGAGGTTATATAAGTAAATGTAGAGAATATCTTAATTTAGATCTTCATTTCTATAATTTACTGAGTGGCTGCTATATATAACTACAAAACTTAAGTAAGATAATAATATTGTTATTAAAAATCAAATATTTTATACTAATTAAACCAGTGGGGTTGGGTCTTTTTCATATACTTAATGGCGGTGTAGCTCAGGATAGGGACCAATGGCGGGCTTATGTGAGGGCAGCAATGAACCTCCGGGTTCCTTAAAAGCCAGTAAGTAAGTAAGTAATGGCGGTGTAGTGTAGATATTGATATGTGTCATTGTCTTCAGTATTGGCTCGAGAGAGAGCGCAAAAATTACAGTTCCTAAGAAAAGATAAAAAGGTATTACTTACTGATAAAATAAGAGGCCTAGAAGCTTTTGTAGTTTCCAGATCATTTCAACAAGATCTCTTAGTAGGATAAAATGATTTTACGCTCTACATTTCAAGTTCTACATGCAGCAGCTATACGAAAATGCTATTGTTCGAAAGCTTAGCAAACCTGACAATTTTTTAACTTTTTCCTACAATCCACAATGACCTGAAATAGCTACTGCTATCGTCCTGACATTGATACTTGCGTTTTCGCGTTGAAACTCAAAAACTGAAGTTGGATAGGTTCAAGAAAAAGTATGTGGCCTAAAAAAAATCCATTCAGAGGGAGTATGTTTCATTATTATGGAAGCAAATAACTATCAAAAAGACAAGTATTCTTCATTGAAAATAAATCTGAAAAATGTTTATTTAAACGTCTAACGAACTTAGTTTGCAGCAGCATTTGCTGCACAAGCCACTAGTAGATTATAAATTCAAATCAAGGTACAGATTTGATAAACAAACGGTATTAAATATCCTCGTCATGTTTCAACTTTCATTGATGAATAATCAGAGAGGATTATCTGTTCCACCAATAAATAATACAATTTATTTCATCACGATTTTACTCTATAGGTAAGGATTAATAGCTTAATATTAATTTTTACTATTTTATTCTATAGAGGATAGGTTATGCAGTTGGAAATGCAGTCATCATAATGATGTTTTCTGCATATTGATTTCAGATAATTTGTAAGTAATTTCTGCACACATATAGAGAATGTCTCTTTCATAGTCTATCATTGGTGGAATCTTATCTTCCATATGTTCACAACAAAATTATTTTACAATGAAATAATTTCAGGGCTTATTGTGAAACTAACCTAACTACAATAGATGTTTTATTCACAACAAAATTCCTAACAGGCAATACTATTTCAGATAAACTATACCATCATGTTTTGTAGTTATGAATTGTGTTATATACAAGATTGAGTTACGATTTTTTGTGGCCAGGTAGAAGAACAAATTATTATCGATTGGCGTAAAGACCTAAAAATATCAATTTTTGTACTTACGTTAGTTTCACAATAAGCCTTCGAATAATACATACTAGGTTCAAAAAGTTCCCGGAATTTGCTAGCATCATAGAAACAACGTACCTTAAACACTATTCTACAGCATTCCCTTCAAAATAGTTGCCTTCCGCAACAACACACTTTTGCCAACGCGTGTAGAGTTCCTGCAAGCAGGCCTGGAAGCCATTTTGTGAAACCCGTCTTAGTGCTCTCGTCGCGTTTGCGATAACCTCTTCAGCATTGAATCTCCGTCCTTTCAGATGACTTTTCAGACGGGGAAACAGAAAGTAATCAGGTGGTGAGAGATCAGGAGAGTATGGTGAGTGATCCAAAGCAGTTATGTTGTGCCTGGCAAGAAAATTCTTTACAATAATTGCGCGATGAGCAGGTGCATTGTCATGCATAAGGAACCAGTTGTTTTCTACCCACTTTTCTGGACGTTTCCTTCTCACTGCGTCCCAGAGGCGACGGAGGGTTTCTACGTACAATTCTTTCGTTACAGTACGACCTTCTGGAATGAACTCATGGTGCATGAGACCCTGAGAGTCGAAGAAAACTTCCAAAATAACTTTGCTTTAAGTGTGCTTAAATGCGACAGGCTCATGTCAGTAGATTTACTGGCATATGAAAGAACTCCTGCGTGACAAAATTCCGGCACATCCGGCGATGCTGATATAACCTCTGCAGTTGCGAGCGTCGTTAAATAAAACATAACATTTAAAATAACTTTGCCTTTGGAAGTGTCCCTAGGAAATTTTTGCTTCCGAGGAGATGTTTTCGATTTCCACTCAGATGACTGTCGTTTAGGGACTGGGTCGTACAAGTAGCACCAGTTTCATTTTGTTTAAGAAATCACCATCTTCATCAGCCATACTGATCATGTCCCCAGCAAAACACAGAACTTGATGTTTGTACTTTGCTCTGTGGACATAATTACAAAATGCGACGAACAAACAAAACACTATGATAAACAAATGCCTACAACTCAAAACCAATAATTGCCATTATCAACAAACTTTAAGGAAATGACATCATGAATGTTACCAACAAAACAAATGTATAATATCCCTTGTTATATATTAATACGAAAAATGGTAGTAAAATTCCGGGAACTTTTTGAACCTAGTAGTATTATTATCCTTATGTAAAGCTGCAAGAACTATTAACAATTACTTAACATGTACCGATGTTCAATTGTTTAATTGATTTGTGACTCAAAAGATGGCTTTTATTGTTTCAATGCCTACTCTATTTCAACTATCCATAAATTTAAATCGTTTAGAAGGCAGTGATTTTGATTGCCAACATTAGAATAAGATCGTCAAATCTCGACTTACCAAAGCCAAAGTCAAATTCTCAGAAGTATTGTCTATGAATAGGACTTTTAACAAAGTTAAACTTAACTACGAAAGTCGACTTTGGGAAGTCTTCATCCACAGTCTCGTTTATGAATACGGCCCTAAAAAACTAAGGTACAATAAAAATTGATGTAAAAATAAAATGATGTTCCTGTATATTCTGATGTAAGTTAAACATAGTTCCTCATTTAGACTGTGATATAGCTCGCTCTACCTCTAAAGCACTCCACAGTCAACAGTCGACCGCGCTACCTGACACAATTGAATCATGGTTTTCCATATTTCGCGTTGCTGTGGCAACCGCAATCTTATTGCATTCCGATACGAGGGAAATAAAAGAATACAGAGTTAAACCTGTTTGAGGGAGCGCAATTTTATTGACAGTTGAACACACATGTGCGGAATTCTGCTCGTTAAGGTCGTGCGTTCAGTTCCACAATTTGCTCGGAATTAAAAATTAAGCTGGATTTCCCCATCTCCCTCCTCTGTTCCCCGGGTATTGGGTCTTCGCGTCAGGTCCGGTAATATGATGTGTGTGGGAGTGCGGTAACTCCAGTTGAAATAAAATTACCACGGCCAAATCCCCAGCCCTTATATCGCACCCGGCCCAACCATTACGTTCCCTTCATTTCTGTCTGCTCTCGTGGGACAACGTGGCCACCATGGCGGAGATAATAATCTGAAAACCCAAATACATAAATACAAATTCTGTTAAAACGTGTGGTACACCTAATCTTCTTAAATATCTCTTAAACGTAAAAGGAAATGTGTATAAAATAAAATTGTATCTTAATAACATTTGATTAAATCCAACCAGTATTCTGTATTGCATAACGAATTAAAACTTTTGGAATAGAAATTTGATTAAGGCTAAAAGGAAAAAAAAATCAATAATTGAAACATACATCCAGTATTACTTAATACATAGGCTATAGAGAGATTTAAAATTAATTTTAAAAACATGAAAAAAAGTAACAGGGGATTTATTACATCCTTTTGATTGCATGAAACGTCATTATTCTTGGTAGGTTATGTAATTTCTAGTTTTGGAAAGGATGAATTTAATTATTAAATAAATATTACTATATAGGATGGTACACAATATCTAATAGATTAACGGTCTTACTATTAAACCGTGTATAATTTTTATACGAGACTTATGCACAGCTGAGAGAGAAAACGTTACTAATAAACCTTGCATAAGCGATGGATGTATAAACAGCATGTAACTATACAATGGGAATTGCTTTGCAGTAGTTATATACACGAAGCCCCTTGTTTAAGCGTTGTATATAGAGAAGAAAATGGCCGCTCCTCTAACAGCTGTTCGTATCGACTGTCATTTTATGATCATGATTGCCTTGTAACCACAGAAGAACAAACCAAAGAGCATAGAATAATTAGAATAACGTATTGCTGTAGCTGTACTCTTTGACCAAAATATAGTGTGGTAATCGATCAGAGCCAGTTGTACTATCGATACTTAACACTACAGTGACTGTATTCATACAGTCACTGTACTTAACACGGCAGACCAGAGCGCTCTACCGGATGCATTAGAGAACCTCAGATATTCTATTATCTTTCGTAATGAAGTAATGACGAAACTATGACGTAGCTGTGGAACAATTATACTGTTATACACGACGTATGTAGTGATTATTAGTAAGGAATTTACACACGACTTATAAACGAGCTACTCATTGTATAAGTATAAGACAGTTAAACGTCTGTATATAGAGTTTTTATTACCTAAGACCGTAAGCAGATACTGAAACGACACAGCTGTGTGAAATAGCACAATGAATGAAAGAGAAATTGCAGAAGAAATAATTAAAAAGTACGCGGTCACTCGTCCCTGCAAGGGAATTTAGGACTGTGAAGAAAAATCTATGTGAGCTCCTAGCTTGTTGGCCACTTGTCTCACTTCGTTTTTCGCAATTCAGTGAAGGAAATAAAGCGAATTTTGAAGGGAAAAGCCGAAAATGAACGTAATCTTACAGCTACTACATGACAGACAGAACCGTATGGAACATCTCGAGGCATATGAAATAAAGAACGGAGCGATGCGGACCTTAAAGAAAACCACGAGGTACATAGTTCATCTTTCTTTTCTCTCTCTCTATTTACGGAGTAGTGATCCGAAGACTTACACTGCAGTCTGTGGTTATCACTCCTGTTCTGTGAATGATATTGTAGCCGAACGGTCGAGCTTTTGTACAAGTACAAGTTGGGACAGAAAACATAATTAATAAAATCTGCATAAATCCCCTATATAAATTATACACGGTTTATTAGTATGAACGTAACAGTACAATGTATGAAATAAATGTCTTATTCTTGGATTATTCAGATTAATACTACATCTTGATTACACAACTTTTAACACTATATCACTTTGGAAAACGTATAATGTGTCTTTCACGTGTTAAATTTTATTATCTGTTACCATGCTTCGGCCTGCTATTGGCCATCTTCAGAACTACCTGTTTCTGGTCTTGGCGCCTTTGGTTTTGTTTCCTGTGGAGATGTGTTTGTGTAGTGTAATGTGGAGTCAAAGAGTGTGTGTGTGTTCTGAAATTGAGTTGTGTGTTGAGAATTTCATTTGGATGTGTTTTGTGTTTTTAGATCAGTAAAATTGTAATAAATTCTCAAAAAGAACTATCACAATATTACTCTATCACTGTATTACCAACCTTTACCCTATGGATTTAAAAGGGAAAAACCCTCGAAATATCCATTTATGCAAAATAAAGTTAGTTTCATGATCGGCAAAGATTCACTTTTGCTTTTTAAATTTGCCAATTGAATAAAAACATATAATTGCATAAAAATTCTGTGATCTAATAATAAATTTTTAATTAAATTGTGACGAGAAAATTGTACGAAATGGAAATATAAAAATTGGAAATATATATTTTGAAGAGGTGGAGAAGTTCAAATATCTTGGAGCAACAGTAACAAATATAAATGAGACTCGGGAGGAAATTAAACGCAGAATAAATATGGGAAATGCCTGTTATTATTCGGTTGAGAAGCTCTTATCATCCAGTCTGCTGTCAAAATATCTGAAAGTTAGAATTTATAAAACAGTTATATTACCGGTTGTTCTTTATGGTAGTGAAACTTGGACTCTCACTCTGAGAGAGGAACATAGGTTAAGGGTGTTTGAGAATAAGGTTCTCAGGAAAATATTTGGGGCTAAGAGGGATGAAGTTACAGGAGAATGGAGAAAGTTACACAACACAGAACTGCACGCATTGTATTCTTCACCTGACATAATTAGGAACATTAAATCCAGACGTTTGAGATGGGCAGGGCATGTAGCACGTATGGGCGAATATGGAAATGAATATAGAGTGTTAGTTGGGAGGCCGGAGGGAAAAAGACCTCTAGGGAGGCCGAGACGTAAATGGGAAGATAATATTAAAATGGATTTAAGGGAGGTGGGATATGATGATAGAGAATGGATTAATCTTGCTCAGGATAGGGACCGATGGCGGGCTTATGTGAGGGCGACAATGAACCTCCGGGTTTCTTAAAAGCCAGTAAGTAAGTAATAAATATTACCACACTACTTTTTTTGAATTTTCCAAATCAATAAAAACATGTAATTGCATGAAAATTCCGCTATGTAATAATACATTTTGAATTAGAAACCGTAGCAGTAAATTTATTATTTCTACAAAAAATATTACCACACTTACAACTTACAAATGGCTTTTAAGGAAACCGAAGGTTCATTGCCGCCCTCACATAAGCCCGCCATCGGTCCCTATCCTGCGCAAGATTAATCCAGTCTCTATCATCACACCCCACCTCCCTCAAATCCATTTTAATATTATCCTCCCATCTTCGTCTCGGCCTCCCTAAAGGTCTTTTTCCCTCCGGTCTCCCAACTAACACTCTATATGCATTTCTGGATTCGCCCATACGTGCTACATGCCCTGCCCATCTCAAACATCTGGATTTTAAGTTCCTAGTTA